>NC_064422.1:1890000-2235833 GCF_023375975.1 Astyanax mexicanus | reverse complement strand
GGGCGATGGAGTGGGAAGAAGGAGAGGGAAGACTGAGAGGGAAGACGGGGCGATGTAGTGGGAAGAAGGAGAGGGAAGACTGAGAGGGAAGACCTGGCGATGTAGTGGGAAGATGGAGTGGGAAGACGGAGTGGGAAGACGGGGCGATGGAGTGGGAAGACGGGGCGATGGAGTGGGAAGACGGAGAGGGAAGACGGGGCGATGGAGTGGGAAGAAGGAGAGGGAAGACTGAGAGGGAAGACCTGGCGATGTAGTGGGAAGATGGAGTGGGAAGACGGAGTGGGAAGACGGGGCGATGGAGTGGGAAGACGGGGCGATGGAGTGGGAAGACGGAGAGGGAAGACGGGGCGATGGCGTGGGAAGACGGAGTGGGAAGACAGGGCGATGGAGTGGGAAGACGGAGTGGGAAGACCGAGGCGATGGAATGGGAAGGAGTGGGAAGATGGCAGCAACGGGAGATGGAAAAAGAGTAGGGAGGACAGAGAGAATGAGGACAGTTGGAATGGCGGTGGGAAGATGGAGGATGGGAAGGGAGAACAGACGGACTGGTGTTGGGATGATGGAGGATGGGCAGGGAGGACAGACAGACTGGTGTAGCGAAGATGGGTAAGGAGGCGAAGGCGATGGTGGCGGTGACAAAGGTTAGTATGGTGAGGGTGATTGTTACAACGGCAACGAAAGATTGGAATGAAGAGGGCGAGATTATGTCCCAGATGGTGGCGATTATGCGGGCGGTGAAGGTGCAAGCTATGAAATTGCGGCGATGATGGTGATGATATAGGCAGAGATGGTGGCAATGATGCCGATGGTGGTGAAGATGGCCAAAGTGAGGGCAAGATGATGCCCAAGACGATGGCGGCGAAGGCAAAGAAGATGAAGACGAAGGCGAGAAGATCGCAGCGAAGATGGCGATGACAGACAGAGATGGAGACAATGAGGATGGCCATGAAAACTGTGGCAGAGGTGATGAAAGTGATGCAGGCAGAGATGGTGGCGATGATGACCATGGTGATGAAGATGGCCATAGCGAGGGCAAGGTGATGCCCAAGACAATGGCGATGAAGACGAGGAAGATGAAGACGAAGGCAAGAAGATCGCAGCGATGATGGCGATGACAGACAGAGACAACGACAATGAGGATGGCCATGACAACTGTGTCAGAGATGATGAAGGTGATGCAGGCAGAGATGGTGGCGATGGTGACCATGGTGGCGAAGATGGCCACAGCGAGGGCAAGGTGATGCCCAAGACGATGGCGATGAAGACGAGGAAGATGAAGACGAAGGCGAGAAGATCGCAGCGATGATGATGTCGATGACAGACATAGACGATGACAATGAGGATGGCCATGACAACTGTGGCAGAGATGATGACGGTGATTCAGGCAGAGATGGTGGTGATGGTGACCATGGTGGCGAAGATGGCCAAAGCGAGGGCAAGGTGATGCCCAAGACGATGGCGATGAAGATGAGGAAGATGAAGACGAAGGCGAGAAGATCGCAGCGATGATGGCGATGACAGAGACAAAGACAATGAGGATGGCCATGACAACAGTGGCAGAGATGAAGGTGATGCAGGAAGAGACGAATACGCAGGCCAGAAGATGGCGGCAACGGAGATGAAGGCGGTGATGTAGGCAGAGACAATGGCAATGGTGATGAAGACTATGGCGGCGATGAAGGCGATGCAGGCGGAGATGGTGGTGATGACGATGGCGATAAAGAGGGCAATGACGAGAGCGAGATTACGCTCAAGACCATGGCGATGACGAAGGCAATGATGCAGGCGAAGCAGGTGAAAGTGATGAAGATGCCGGCGAGAAGATTGCGGCGATGATGGTGATGTGGGCAAAGATGGAGGTGATTATGACGGTGAAGACCGCCACGAAGATGACGACTACGGTGGTGACGATGGTGATGCAAAGATGGTGGTGATGACGACGATAGTGAAGATGGCCATGCGATGGTGATGGAGGTGAGTATGGTGAGGGTGCCAAGGATCGTGGTGACGACAATGGCACAATACAATAGACAGAGCAGCGATGGTGGCAGAGATATGGGGGCAACGACTACAAGGGTGAAGATGCTGATGGCAAAGATGAATACGATGGTAAGATAATTATAATGATGGCGAGGTTTGTTCAATGAGTAGGTAGAGAGGAAGTGACGGTTTAAATAGGGATGGAAGTGGGAGGAGTGAGGGCGTGG
This sequence comes from Astyanax mexicanus, assembly GCF_023375975.1. Taxonomy (NCBI): domain Eukaryota; kingdom Metazoa; phylum Chordata; class Actinopteri; order Characiformes; family Acestrorhamphidae; genus Astyanax; species Astyanax mexicanus. The sequence continues at coordinate 2,233,626 of NC_064422.1, read as the reverse complement.
ATCACTCCCAAAACTTAGTTATGACACATAACTCCACATAATATCAGCAGGCGTAAAAAATAATGCTGCCAAAAATTTACTCCCTCCAGTTGAGGCCCCCTGTTGAAGATAGGGTTAACTTTATTGAAGGAAAAGAAAAAGAATTGCATCATTTAATTTTGTCTCACTGTCCTTGGTCATAGTCTATAGGTCATAGATAAAAATAATAACAAACTGTTTCACTTTGTTCAAGTTTTAGAAATAAAAACATGATGTGAAATACGGGCAGATTTCAGGATGGGAAATGACATCATCTTCATTCATAAAAATCAGGACTAAGAAAAAAACACCACTATTTGCAAAGACATATTTCTACACTAGGGGATTATAGATGATCTAAGTATGAACTGATTATCAAAAGTGTCTTTCTGAACCCCACCACACGCTGTTAAAACACTGCAAATCTAGGCAGTCAAATACACCATTACAACCAACAGTGTCAAAACAACAGGGAATGTGTTTTTTTTTTTCAGTTCTTAATACTCCTGCCTGGGTATCCATCTTTATAATCTTTTTTTCACAGCACCATGTATGTAGTCAGCCTGTTTGCTGTGCTCCAGTCACTAAAGCTGCACACTGCACTTGTTAAAATTGATAAGTTGATATGAGATTTTATATTTGGATAAATAAACCTTTATATATATTTAATTGTTTGTTTATTTTAATTTATTTTTCCCCAAAGGTACACAAAGCCCTATAATGGGCAGTGTGATGTTTTGACCTGTGCTCTGTTGGTAAAATGTCGTTCACATAAATGTTATTTTGACACATACCAGGCTGCAAAAATGGTTTTCTCAAAGTATAACATATTTTTAATGTATACTGCCCCTGCCCTTAGCATGAGGGTGCCAGTGAGAGAGGAGGAGCCTTCAATTGCTGCCACAACCTCCTTCAGTTTTTTCCCAATATTTGGTAACTTTAAGTTAAAAAAAAAACAAGAACACGATTAAAGAATTTGTGGATGTCACATAACTTGTTTTTTGTTGAGAGAAAAATAATACATACTGTGGTATGTTACATACCTTTAAGTGCTGACACTATGTCTTCAATGAGCACAGATCTCTTTTTCGTAGGCTGCACAAAGCTCTCTTCACTTTCAGCATCTATTAGACTCTTTAACACAACAAACATTTAAATGTTACAATAAACTTAGTAATGAACTATGTTATAACATATTTGCCTTTGTAAGAGTGTGAGCAACCTACCACAACAAATTAAAAAGGTTTACAGGAATTTATATTGTGCATTGTGTATAGGATAAACAAAAACAGGATTAAAAAACAAAAATATACATTGCAAACACACAGCAAATTTGCCAGTGTTAAATCAGCAATGTGAGCTTTAAATGTAACTTGATTTACATATTAAATATAGAACGCTGTTGAAAAAGGTCAGGGCACAGCATTAACCACAAAGAGCACTTTTCCACCAACGTGGAACAGGCTTTGTTTGCGTTCACGCACCAAATGTTGAACCGTTCTGTGCATTTCCACCAACAAAAATAGGGTTTTATAACCCATTGATTGCTTTTGCTTAAAAATGGCCAAAATGGTAAATATAGATGTACAGTATATAAATAGAAAACATTAATCTATTCTAGAAGACCCTGAAGTAAAACTCTGAACATGGAAAATAAAAGTTTCAGTTATGCAGCTCTGTCTTTGAAACCGATGAGCCTTAACATAATTCTAAGATCTGTTCTCTTTCACCATAAACAAAACTATTGATTTTTTTGGTTAGGACTACATTTTTAGCTACTACTGCTGAAACTCACCATTTCCAGTGACTTTTTATGTTTTACTAATTTATGGTTGTGAATTCCAGGCCAACAACTCTTATGTCTGAGTCTGTATCTGTATCACACAGTGGAGGGGCTGTGTTGGGATCAGGCCTTTTCTCTTCCTGAGATCTTCTTTAAGAGCCTCAACCATGTGATTTTGTGCCTTTTTTGACAGTGTGTGAGCACAACATTAAATAAAAAATGTAAAAATGTTAAACTTAGAGACACTCACAATCACAGAAATCGAAAGAGTACGATCTTGCACAATCAACATTGTTTCTGTGGTCAGAAAACTACTAGTAATAAATCTGTGGAGGAATGACAGTAATAGTCTACAATATGTAATTATACAGCTGATGTATAATGGGGAACCGCATTGTAGGCCTGAGCAAAAAAGGTGATGTAATTGATGATGACCAACAAGTAACCTGATGAAGGTGATAATCCTAAATTTGGAAAATTCCCAGAGAACTACAAAGGAAGCAACAAGATGCCATAAACCTAGAGTAATGCAGATGTTTGCAGTATAATTTGATAAATGCCAGGATAACAAGGTTTTGAAAGATGGTGAACACCGTATTATACTATTTATTTATAATATATTTCTATTGCATTTTCTATTGTTTTTCTTCTTTGTTCTGCTTTTAATCTTCATGTTCAAAAATATCTGTTGAAAGATACTACATTTTATTAACGTATTGTTACATATATAATAAATATTACAATATTAGAAAGTTTTATTAGCTTCTAATAATGCGAGATACATGTCACTATTGGGAAAATGTGTATGATTTTATTAGGCTATACTATGTCTTGGAGTATACAATATATACACATAAATTTATACATAATCTATCTTGCCAGTTTTGTACGTAAACAGTTATTTTAAATCATGTATTGCACTTTGGAACTGCTATATTCATTCAGACTACAAAAAGACACTGAGAATTGAATCTAATGAAGCTTTGCACTGCACTGCACAGCCTCTGCTAGGTTGCTGTCTAGGTTATCTCACTAGCTAGTTAGCTAGTTAGTTAGCAAACTAACGTTCGTAGTGGTAAGCTAGCTAACTAGTTAACTTAGATTCACATTCGTAGCTTAACGTTAAAACTATGGTCTAATATGGTTTTATCGCCATTTACATTAGGTAAGATAACATGTTCTGAACTCTGTGCTACTTATTTACTAGTCCACCATCAGATATCGTTTTCAAAAGTCGTTCACCAGCACTTACCCAGCCACTGCGACCTACTAATAAGACCCCTGCTCATTCAGCGCAGCTCTCCGCAGCCTTCAGCTGCTCCGCCTCACCCAGACCGAGGCTGCGCTCTAACTGGCTGATTACATTTTAAACTGCGAGCGCGAAGCCTTTAACCAGAACTCTTCAAACCTGCAGTCTTTCCTGTCCTGTACAATCCACAGCCAGAGGCACAGCGATATGTTTTAATGATGCTACAAATTTAAAATGCATAAATTAGAGGTAACAATTAACTAGGAAAATTCTCATACAAAGATCACAATGATCAGAAACCATAGCTTAGTAGCTGAACTGTAGGTACAGTTGGACCTTTCACTTTTGAAGATCAAGAACCTATGTTTAATTCTTAACAAATTAAAATATTATTATAATATTATTATAATATTTATATTATATTATAATAAAATTACATTTGGATTTCTGTAATAAATTTAAAGTGAATGTGTTTTATAATATTGTGAAAGTAAATAGAAGGTGTATTATTTAAGTCCTTTGGCTCTGGAACATCTCCTCGAGATTTGTAATGAACATGCCCCTGGGTTAGTGCCAGAAAGTGTGTACCTGTTTAACAAAGCTTATGTAGAGTACGGTCATTATGAACATCATTTTCACTGCTTCTCACGTTCTATGTACTTGGGGACAAGGGAAAATGTCCAACACCATGTGAAGCATGCCAGTTTGTATTTGATGCAAATACAAATCTTAAAAAATATCACACAGGTGGAGGACCCTATACATTTAGTAAACCAAAACCTGTTCTCAGATCTGAGACAAAACATTATGACCATGCTATGTCAGTTACTCCAGAACAGCCATTCATGGGGTGAAAGGCCCATCGGTATTGATGAGGTTAAAAAACGTTTCAGATGATTGGTGTACCAACATAGTTTTTGTCTTGGTGTGACTGGACAGAAGGTGAATATGTGGCTTGATTCAATAAATCACAGCAAAATGTACACCTGCATTCAATGTACACCTGCTGACACACATTGCAGCCAGCGTAAAGAAATGGGGTCCTTTCTGGGCAACTTCAAAACAAAAATTTTAATCAAATGGCACTCTAGTGAAGTACTGCAATGGAACTACACATGTGCCTGTCCAGATTGTAAAGAGATTCCTCAGGTGGAATAGTCTATCTAAAAGGGGAGAAAAGTGCATAAAGAATGCAACCAATGACATCAAAGATCTCTTCTCTCAGCTTCAGAACAGCAATTATTTCAATACCAAATCAGAATACCCGAGTGGAAATGTAAGGAGGTTTGGTACTGCTTCAAACTGAGCGTCTTTATAATACAACCTAGCCACTAAAGCCTTTAATGATGGTCCAGTATTAAAGTCATTTCCTTGGAGATTATGTATATTTCCACTCGACAGAAGAGAAATAATTCTATTGAAAAATTACAAAATGTGTCATGATCAAAAGCAAAAAAACATATGCCATTCCTCTACCGAATAATGTAGAGAGAGACTGAAAATGTTTTACAGATCCAAAATTTTTGTCACATTTAAAATAAAATTATGGAATCACGTGGAAAGATCCATTGAACAGAGGGCAGTGGTACTGAGGTGGTGCTTTGGGGATGAGGTGGGGTGGTGACCATCTAATACTCTGACATTACTAATGCTCTTCATGCTGAATGCAATTAAAGCTTTCTATAGAGAGTAATGATAGCATGCTAGAATAATTTTTACACCCTTCATTTCTGTAGAAACAAAAAATGAGCAGGTTTCCCAGTAGTTATAGTCTATATGAATTTTTTTTTTTTTTATATTTTTTTTTCATTTTGTTTGTCACGTTGAAAAAGACAAAGAATTTGAACACAATAATGAATTGCTTGTTAAAAATGTGTACATATGTGTTTTTATATGTTCAATATTTATGAAAAATTAAATACATTAGAAAATTAAATTTAGTTCTGTTTTCTTTCTGTTTATTTTTAAAGTTGGAAGTGTAAAACTACAATAATCAATACTACAAAACACTTACTTTACACTACAATACTTTAATTTAATGTGAAGATGAATGTAAGAATGTTTTTAACAATACACCGATAAATACATACATACATACAACATAATACATGACAATAATGTACATTTTATTGCCTGAATGTAATAAGAAAGTAACTCGTGTAATTTTATGTGACACTGGAGGCATGTTTGCTTTAGAATGTGAGTGAAGTCCATTCAATTGTTTACGTTGGATTTAAGCATAATATAAATGTTTTCCAAATTGTACCATAGCATAGCGTAAAAGGTATTTTTTAAAATAAAATATGCTTTTTAAATAATATACTTAAAATAGAATGATATGTAAAAACACTTTTGGTTAAATGTGCTTTAGTATGTTTAGATTTAAATGTATTCTCTATCAACACATTAGAGTATAATTTAAGATGTATTACATTAAAATACATTTTATAGAAATACAAAAAAGGTATATTAAAGTAATATATCTTAAATTAAAATTAATATCTTAAAAAGGTATATTAATAGGAAATGTAAAATATTCTTTTAGTATTCTTGACCTATTTTAAATATACTCTTAGTGCTCTTAAATGTACTTCGTTTTCACAAAGGAGTGAGAGAGGAGCTCAGCACTATCCGCAAAATGCATTTGGGATAAATTTAAACAGATAAATAGCACATCCTCTCTGTCATCTGGTGTGGCTGATCTAGAAGAAAACTCTGTTACCGAAGATTTCACATTACTACAACAGGTAGGCCTACTACCAGATGTAATTAAACCGCTGTTCACATCTAGCATTCGACAAACACATATCTAATGATACTAGAACAGCTTTTCTACACCTCAGCACATTAAAGTATAATTTAAGATGTATTACGTTAAAATAAATTTTATAGAAATACAAAAAGATATATTGTATGTGTACTAGGAAATGGAAAATATTTTTTAAATATACTGTTAGTGCTCTTAAATGCACTCCGATATTTACAAAGGAGTGAGAGATTAGCTCAGGCTAAGAAATGCCTTATCCCTGCATGATGTAGAAAAATGAGTGTATGCCTTCATTACCTCCGACAATTGTATGCGCTACTGTCAGAACGTTCCTGCAGCTAGTTCAAAATGCTGCAGCCAGGATCGTTACTAAAACTAGAACATTTGATCATATTAGTCAAATTCCGCATAGACTATAAAGTTCTCCTGTGAACGTATAAAGCGTATGGGCTCGCACTTGCGTATTTGTAGTCATTTGAAATCATTTTGGATTCAACACACTTACCACCTGAAGAAGAAGAAGAAGTAGAAAAAAAGAAGTTTGAAAAGTAACTTGACCTGAGAGCTTCTTATTAACATGATGTGATTGACAGTTTGGTGATTGTGAACATTAACTAAGTCTGATCAATACAACTATATACAAAATTACAGTATACATGAAATATTTTTACAGGCTAATTTACTATTCAGCTGCTGCCAGTTTTTTTGAACAGTGATTTAATTTAACATTTTTTTTTTCAGTAACTTACTGTTAACTACTGTGATTTTATTTCACAGTAAGTAACTTGTCAATTACTGCCAGTTAGCTACTGTGATTTTATTTCACAGTAAGTTACTTGTCAATTACTGCCAGTTACTTACTGTAAATTTTACAGTACATTTTACAGTGTAAATGTTCTTTGATTAAATTTGCAATAAAAATGAACTTTTGTTGATTGGTACCAAATCAAGACTAAGTAAATTTCATAACTTCCACATTCCTGTTGATAACTCCTCCATCTCTGCCTCCCCTCAGGTCAAGAGTGGGTGTCTGGGTGTCATTGTCAAAAGCATACTTTCCTTAGGATCCCATGTCAATAGTTGGTCAGCCTACAAAAAAAATAATCTTCTTTGTCCTTCTCTTACTGCTCACACTACAACTAATCTGGTCCACAGTCTGGTTACCTCACGTTTCGACTACTGCAACTCTCTTTATTTTGGCCTGCCACAAAAAACACTACATACTGTCATTACCCAGACTCCCTCAATGCATCGTTTAACACCTGTTTTACAACTAACTGGCTTCCTATCCCATTTCGAATGAACTATAAAATACCCCCCCCCCCCTCACAATCTTGCCCCTCCTTATCTTTCGTACCTTCTTCACATTGCTACACCTGCTCGTACCTTCAGAACCTCTTCTTCTATTTATCTCACTATTCTTCCTGCCCGTCTTGGGGAGCAGAGCGAGCATTCAACCGCTCTGCTCCCCGGCTCTGAAATTCACTCAAGATAGACCATTGCCACATTTCAAATCCAAACTCAAAATGTATCTGTTTAAAGTTGCTTATGATTTGTGATTATTAATCCTATTCTGTACTTTTTTCCCTGTGTATTCTATATTCTGTCTCTATATATGTATTTTATATTCTGTCAGTTTTATGTTGAATCATGTAAGGTGACAAGAAAGGCGCACACAAGTAAAATCTATTGACCCCTTTCACACCTGACACTTGGGTTCAGAGCAGACTGAAAAATTAGAATATTTGGACCAAAGGAAGTAGGTGTGAAAGCCCCCTAGATGTCACTAGGCCTCTCATATCCAATTGAAGTCTTGAACTTCAATTGAATTCAAACCTGACTCGTCATTGACTGTAGTGCAACATAATTTTTTTAATGACCTACACGTTTAACATTTTTATTAAAGACGCAGAGGAGTTGCACTCCGTTGCATGGTGGTTTACATCGGAGATCTCTTTAAGGAATACTTTGTGGGGAAAAATGAAATCTACCTTAAAACATTACGGTAACTACAGCAACATTGAAACTAAAATATTAACTGTTTTTTTCTATAAGGATGCTGAAGTTCTGAACAGACAACTTGCTGGGAAGGTTATGAAAATTATGCTTAACAAAGCTGCCCCAGCCAGTGCCTCTCTTGTGATAGGGGGAACAGAAGTCCTGAGGGGACTTTTGTGTCTTTCTGATGGGTCTTATATAAGCCCTTAATCTCAGCTACCCGACAACTGAGGCATACATTTGAAGTTTTCAAAAGTTACTCATCAAACTGGATGGACTGAAAGCTAGTACAAAATAACGTCAACAAAATATTAGCTCGTAAAGTTCACTTGCTAATTAAAAAATAAACAATTTTATTTCTTAACAGCTGTTATCAGCTGGAATATTTTATTTTGTAATTGCAAATGTCTATTATTATGCAACAGTTTGTTGTGCCCACTTTTTAAACCAATAAAATAGGGTTATGTTTTAAAATGTATATATATTTGCATGAAGAAATTCTTACATGGATTAGGTAGGTTCAAATAAATAAATCTTCAACGTTTTTAATAAAATGATGGTGGGAACAAGTCTCTTAGCTTTTTCTCAACAACATTTTAGTTAGGTTTAGTTAGGATTGCAAAACGATACACGCAATCAATTTTTTTAAAGTAGATCCAGTATATTATTTTTTAGAGTGCACATGAGAACTGTTGAAAACAAGATGTTAGTGCATTTTACACAGTTAAAATGTGGTTTAGGTCTTATTTTTGATCGAAAGAGAAGTCTTCAGTTCAAAACAACACATGAAGCTAGATTTCGCTCTTAGGAGTGAAATAGGAGCTCAAAACTAAGCGCTCAAAACTTTTTTCGTGATTTTTTTTTTCAACATTCAACATACAAATGAACCCCAACTCTTTATTAAATGACGGTTTTTTGAGTTGAGTTACATGACGGTTTGTTGAGTTGAGTTACATGACGGTTTGTTGAGAGTCTGCCAGTTGGGCTGTACGTAGACATGTGAAACATACATGTAAAACTCTCCTACATAAAAGTGTCCAACTACGGGAAGTCCATTGTGCCAAAGAAACAACAAGAGCTTTTACACATTACTCTGATGTGTTGTGTTCTTGCGCCCTCTAGTGTCACTAAGAGAACATAACAGTATTTACAAGTCATGTCAAATTTTTTTTTATATATTTCTGATCGAAGGAGAAGTTTTCACTACAAAACAACACGTGAAGCTTTTTCGCTCTAAGCAGTAAGACAGGAGCTCAAAACTTAGCGTGAAAGAAGATTTTACAACATTCAACATACAAATGAACCCAAATACTTAAGAAAGGACAAAAACGAGATGTTAGTGCCTTTCACACAGGTATAATGTGTTTTAGGTCTCAAAAACTCATTTCTGATCGAAGTAGAAATTTTCACTACAAAACAACCCTTGAAGCCCTTTTCGCTATAAGCAGTAAGAGAGGAGCTCAAAAGCTCATTTCTGATCGAAGGATAAGTTTTCACTAAAAAACAATCCTTGAAGCCGTTTTCGCTCTAAGCAGTGAGAGAGGAGCTCAAACTAAGTGTAAAACGCATTTCTCAGCGTGAAAGAATATTTTACAACATTCAACATACAAATAAACCCAAATACTTAAGAAATGACAAAAAAGAGATGACCGTGCATGTTACACAGTTATAATGTGATTTAGGTCTCAAAAAATCATTTCTGACCGAAGAAGTTTTCACTACAAAACAACCCTTGAAGCCGTTTTCGCTCTAAGCAGTGAGAGAGGAGCTCAAACTAAACGTAAAACGCATTTCTTAGAGTGAAAGAAGATTTTACAACATTCAACATACAAATGAACCCAAATACTTAAGAAATGACAAAAACGAGATGTTAATGCCTTTCACACAGGTATAAAGTGTTTTAGGTCTCAAAAACTCAGTTCTGATCGAAGGAGAAGTTTTCACTATAAAACAACCCTTGAAGACGTTTTCGCTTTAAGCAGTGAGAGAGGAGCTCAAAAGCTCATTTCTGATCGAAGGATAAGTTTTCACTAAAAAACAATCCTTGAAGCCGTTTTCGCTCTAAGCAGTGAGAGAGGAGCTCAAACTAAGCGTAAAACGCATTTCTCAGCGTGAAGGAATATTTTACAACATTCAACATACAAATGAACCCAAATACTTAAGAAAGGACAAAAACGAGATGTTAGTGTATTTTACACAGGTAAAATCTCATTTTCTCTCAAAAACTCATTTCTGATCGAAGGAGAAGTTTTCACTACAAAACAACCCTTGAAGCCGTTTTCGCTACACTCTAAAAAACAGAGGTACGACATGAGTACTTTTTTGTACTCGAAGGTACACTCTTTATAATTGTACCCTCAAAGGTACAATATTGGTCTTTACAGGGTCAGATTTGTTCCCTCTGAAGTACAAAGTCATTTCTAACAGCAATAAGTACAAATTTGTACCATTTAACCAGCCAAAGGGTACATTCAGTATTCTGCATCACTGTACTAATGAACAATATATATTTAAATTGCACATTTTTTTATTTGAAAGCCAGACAATTTTGTATCATCAAGTTTTTGAGCCATATTTAGTTGATGATAATGTTTATAATATTTATGATCTTTACTGCCACAAAAACCATGGGTACAAAAAGGACTTTCACCGAAAGGTACTTTTTTGTGCCTCAATATAAGGTACAGCCCCAGCGACAAGCTTTGTACTCTTTTAAGTACAAATCTGTACTTATATTTCTTAGAGTGTATAAGCAGTGAGAGAGGAGCTCAAACTAAGCGTAAAACGAATTTCTCAGCGTGAAAGAAGATTTTTACAACATTCAACATACAAATGAACCCAAATATACTTAAGAAATTTAAAAAAACGAGATGTTAGTGTATTTTACACAGGTATAATGTGTTTTAGGTCTCAAAAACTCATTTCTGATCGAAGGAGAAGTTTTCACTACAAAACAACCCTTGAAGCCGTTTTCGCTATAAGCAGTGAGAGAGGAGCTCAAACTAAGCGTAAAACGCATTTCTCAGCGTGAAAGAAGATTTTTACAACATTCAACATACAAATGAACCCAAATACTTAAGAAAGGACAAAAACGAGATGTTAGTGTATTTTACACAGGTATAATGTGTTTTAGGTCTCAAAAAGTCATTTCTGATCGAAGTAGAAATTTTCACTACAAAACAACCCTTGAAGCCGTTTTCGCTATAAGCAGTGAGAGAGGAGCTCAAACTAAGCATAAAACGCATTTCTCAGAGTGAAAGAAGATTTTACAAAATTCAACATACAAATGAACCTAAATACTTAAGAAAGGACAAAAACGAGATGTTAGTGTATTTTACACAGGTATAATGTGTTTTAGGTCTCAAAAACTCATTTCTGATCGAAGGAGAAGTTTTCACTACAAAACAACCCTTGAAGCCGTTTTCGCTATAAGCAGTGAGAGAGGAGCTCAAACTAAGCGTAAAACGCATTTCTCAGCGTGAAAGAAGATTTTTACAACATTCAACATACAAATGAACCCAAATATACTTAAGAAATTAAAAAAAAACGAGATGTTAGTGTATTTTACACAGGTATAATGTGTTTTAGGTCTCAAAAACTCATTTCTGATCGAAGGAGAAGTTTTCACTATAAAACAACCCTTGAAGACGTTTTCGCTCTAAGCAGCGAGAGAGGAGCTCAAAAGCTCATTTCTGATCGAAGGATAAGTTTTCACTAAAAAACAATCCTTGAAGCCGTTTTCGCTCTAAGCAGTGAGAGAGGAGCTCAAACTAAGCGTAAAACGCATTTCTCACCGTGAAAGAAGATTTTACAACATTCAACATACAAATGAACCCAAATACTTAACAAATGAAAAAACGAGATGTTAGTGTATTTTACACAGGTATAATGTGTTTTAGGTCTCAAAAACTCATTTCTGATGGAAGGAGAAGTTTTCACTAAAAAACAATCCTTGAAGTCGTTTTCGCTCTAAGCAGTAAGAGAGGAGCTCAAACTAATCGTAAAACGCATTTCTTAGCGTGAAAGAAGATTTTACAACATTCAACATACAAATAAACTCAAACACTTAAGAAATGACAAAAAAGAGATGATCGTGCATGTTACACAGTTATAATGTGATTTAGGTCTCAAAAACTCATTTCTGATCGAAGGAGAAGTTTTCACTATAAAACAACCCTTGAAGCCGTTTTCGCTCTAAGCAGTGAGAGAGGAGCTCAAACTAAGCGTAAGACGCATTTCTCAGCGTGAAAGAAGATTTTACAACATTCAACATACAAATGAACCCAAATACTTAAGAAATGAAAAAACGAGATGTTAGTGCATTTTACACAGGTATAATGTGTTTTAGGTCTCAAAACCTCATTTCTGATCGAAGGAGACGTTTTCACTACAAAACAACCCTTGAAGCCGTTTTCGCTATAAGCAGTAAGAGAGGAGCTCAAAAGCTCATTTCTGATCGAAGGATAAGTTTTCACTAAAAAAACAATCCTTGAAGCCGTTTTCGCTCTAAGCAGTGAGAGAGGAGCTCAAACTAAGCGTAAAACGCATTTCTTAGCGTGAAAGAAGATTTTACAACATTCAACATACAAATAAACTCAAACACTTAAGAAATGACAAAAAAGAGATGATCGTGCATGTTACACAATTATAATGTGATTTAGGTCTCAAAAGCTCATTTCTTATCGAAGGATAAGTTTTCACTAAAAAAACAATCCTTGAAGCCGTTTTCGCTCTAAGCAGTGAGAGAGGAGCTCAAACTAAGCGTAAAACGCATTTCTCAGCGTGAAAGAAGATTTTACAACATTCAACATACAAATGAACCCAAATACTTAAGAAATGAAAAAACGAGATGTTAGTGCATTTTACACAGGTATAATGTGTTTTAGGTCTCAAAACCTCATTTCTGATCGAAGGAGAAGTTTTCACTACAAAACAACCCTTGAAGCCGTTTTCGCTATAAGCAGTAAGAGAGGAGCTCAAAAGCTCATTTCTGATCGAAGGAGAAGTTTTCACTAAAAAAACAATCCTTGAAGCCGTTTTCGCTCTAAGCAGTGAGAGAGGAGCTCAAACTAAGCGTAAAACGCATTTCTCAGCGTGAAAGAAGATTTTACAACATTCAACATACAAATGAACCCAAATACTTAAGAAAGAACAAAAACGAGATGTTAGCGCATTTTACACAGGTATAATGTGTTTTAGGTCTCAAAAACTCATTTCTGATCGAAGGAGAAGTTTTCACTACAAAACAACCCTTGAAGCCGTTTTCGCTATAAGCAGTAAGAGAGGAGCTCAAAAGCTCATTTCTGATCGAAAGATAAGTTTTCACTTAAAAACAACCCTTGAAGCCGTTTTCGCTATAAGCAGTAAGAGAGGAGCTCAAACTAAGCGTAAAACGCATTTCTCAGCGTGAAAGATTTTACAACATTCAACATACAAATGAACCCAAATACTTAAGAAAGGACAAAAACGAGATGTTAGCGCCTTTCACACATGTATAATGTGTTTTAGGTCTCAAAAACTCATTTCTGATCGAAGGAGAAGTTTTCACTACAAAACAACCCTTGAAGCCGTTTTCGCTATAAGCAGTGAGAGAGGAGCTCAAAAGCTAATTTCTGATCGAAGGATAAGTTTTCACTTAAAAACAATCCTTGAAGCCGTTTTCGCTCTAAGCAGTGAGAGAGGAGCTCAAACTAAGCGTAAAACGCATTTCTCAGAGTGAAAGAAGATTTTACAAAATTCAACATACAAATGAACCTAAATACTTAAGAAAGGACAAAAACGAGATGTTAGTGTATTTTACACAGGTATAATGTGTTTTAGGTCTCAAAAACTCATTTCTGATCGAAGGAGAAGTTTTCACTACAAAACAACCCTTGAAGCCGTTTTCGCTATAAGCAGTGAGAGACGAGCTCAAACTAAGCGCAAAACGCATTTCTCAGCGTGAAAGAAGATTTTTACAACATTCAACATACAAATGAACCCAAATATACTTAAGAAATTTAAAAAAAACGAGATGTTAGTGTATTTTACACAGGTATAGTGTGTTTTAGGTCTCAAAAACTCATTTCTGATTGAAGGAGAAGTTTTCACTACAAAACAACCCTTGAAGCCGTTTTCGCTATAAGCAGTGAGAGAGGAGCTCAAAAGCTAATTTCTGATCGAAGGATAAGTTTTCACTTAAAAACAATCCTTGACGCCGTTTTCGCTCTAAGCAGTGAGAGAGGAGCTCAAACTAAGCGTTAAACGCATTTCTCAGCGTGAAAGAAGATTTTACAACATTCAACATACAAATGAACCCAAATACTTAAGAAAGGACAAAAACGAGATGTTAGTGTATTTTACACAGGTATAATGTGTTTTAGGTCTCAAAACTCATTTCTGATCGAAGTAGAAATTTTCACTACAAAACAACCCTTGAAGCCGTTTTCGCTATAAGCAGTGAGAGAGGAGCTCAAACTAAGCGTAAAACGCATTTCACAGCGTGAAAGAAGATTTTTTACAACATTCAACATACAAATGAACCCAAATATACTTAAGAAATTAAAAAAAAACGAGATGTTAGTGCCTTTCACACAGGTATAATGTGTTTTAGGTCTCAAAAACTCATTTCTGATCGAAGGAGAAGTTTTCACTATAAAACAACCCTTGAAGACGTTTTCGCTCTAAGCAGTGAGAGAGGAGCTCAAAAGCTCATTTCTGATCGAAGGATAAGTTTTCACTAAAAAACAATCCTTGAAGCCGTTTTCGCTCTAAGCAGTGAGAGAGGAGCTCAAACTAAGCGTAAAACGCATTTCTTAGAGTGAAAGAAGATTTTACAACATTCAACACACAAATGAACCCAAATACTTAAGAAATGACAAAAACGAGATGTTAGTGCCTTTCACACAGGTATAATGTGTTTTAGGTCTCAAAAACTCATTTCTGATCGAAGGAGAAGTTTTCACTATAAAACAACCCTTGAAGACGTTTTCGCTCTAAGCAGTGAGAGAGGAGCTCAAAAGCTCATTTCAGATCGAAGGATAAGTTTTCACTAAAAAACAATCCTTGAAGCCGTTTTCGCTCTAAGCAGTGAGAGAGGAGCTCAAACTAAGCGTAAAACGCATTTCTCAGCGTTTTACAACATTCAACATACAAATGAACCCAAATACTTAAGAAATGAAATAACGAGATGTTAGTGCATTTCATACTGGTATAATGTGTTTTAGGTCTCAAAAGCTCATTTCTGATCGAAGGATAAGTTTTCACTACAAAACAACCCTTGAAGCCGTTTTCGCTATAAGCAGTGAGAGAGGAGCTCAAACTAAGCATAAAACGCATTTCTCAGAGTGAAAGAAGATTTTACAAAATTCAACATACAAATGAACCTAAATACTTAAGAAAGGACAAAAACGAGATGTTAGTGTATTTTACACAGGTATAATGTGTTTTAGATCTCAAAAACTCATTTCTGATCGAAGGAGAAGTTTTCACTACAAAACAACCCTTGAAGCCGTTTTCGCTATAAGCAGTGAGAGAGGAGCTCAAACTAAGCGTAAAACGCATTTCTCAGCGTGAAAGAAGATTTTTACAACATTCAACATACAAATGAACCCAAATACTTAAGAAAGGACAAAAACGAGATGTTAGTGTATTTTACACAGGTATAATGTGTTTTAGGTCTCAAAAAGTCATTTCTGATCGAAGTAGAAATTTTCACTACAAAACAACCCTTGAAGCCGTTTTCGCTATAAGCAGTGAGAGAGGAGCTCAAACTAAGCATAAAACGCATTTCTCAGAGTGAAAGAAGATTTTACAAAATTCAACATACAAATGAACCTAAATACTTAAGAAAGGACAAAAACGAGATGTTAGTGTATTTTACACAGGTATAATGTGTTTTAGGTCTCAAAAACTCATTTCTGATAGAAGGAGAAGTTTTCACTACAAAACAACCCTTGAAGCCGTTTTCGCTATAAGCAGTGAGAGAGGAGCTCAAACTAAGCGTAAAACGCATTTCTCAGCGTGAAAGAAGATTTTTACAACATTCAACATACAAATGAACCCAAATATACTTAAGAAATTTAAAAAAAACGAGATGTTAGTGTATTTTACACAGGTATAATGTGTTTTAGGTCTCAAAAACTCATTTCTGATCGAAGGAGAAGTTTTCACTATAAAACAACCCTTGAAGACGTTTTCGCTCTAAGCAGTGAGAGAGGAGCTCAAAAGCTCATTTCTGATCGAAGGATAAGTTTTCACTAAAAAACAATCCTTGAAGCCGTTTTCGCTCTAAGCAGTGAGAGAGGAGCTCAAACTAAGCGTAAAACGCATGTCTTAGAGTGAAAGAAGATTTTACAACATTCAACATACAAATGAACCCAAATACTTAAGAAATGAAATAACGAGATGTTAGTGCATTTCACACTGGTACAATGTGTTTTAGGTCTCAAAAACTCATTTCTGATCGAAGGAGAAGTTTTCACTACAAAACAACCCTTGAAGCCGTTTTCGCTATAAGCAGTGAGAGAGGAGCTCAAAAGCTCATTTCTGATCGAAGGATAAGTTTTCACTAAAAAACAATCCTTGAAGCCGTTTTCGCTCTAAGCAGTGAGAGAGGAGCTCAAACTAAGCGTAAAACGCATTTCTTAGAGTGAAAGAAGATTTTACAACATTCAACATACAAATGAACTCAAACACTTAAGAAATGACAAAAAAGAGATGATCGTGCATGTTACACAGTTATAATGTGATTTAGGTCTCAAAAGCTCATTTCTTATCGAAGGATAAGTTTTCACTAAAAAAACAATCCTTGAAGCCGTTTTCGCTCTAAGCAGTGAGAGAGGAGCTCAAACTAAGCGTAAAACGCATTTCTCAGCGTGAAAGAAGATTTTACAACATTCAACATACAAATGAACCCAAATACTTAAGAAATGAAAAAACGAGATGATGTGTTTTAGGTCTCAAAAACTCATTTCTGATGGAAGGAGAAGTTTTCACTAAAAAACAATCCTTGAAGCCGTTTTCGCTCTAAGCAGTAAGAGAGGAGCTCAAACTAATCGTAAAACGCATTTCTTAGCGTGAAAGAAGATTTTACAACATTCAACATACAAATAAACTCAAACACTTAAGAAATGACAAAAAAGAGATGATCGTGCATGTTACACAGTTATAATGTGATTTAGGTCTCAAAAACTCATTTCTGATCGAAGGAGAAGTTTTCACTATAAAACAACCCTTGAAGCCGTTTTCGCTCTAAGCAGTGAGAGAGGAGCTCAAACTAAGCGTAAAACGCATTTCTCAGCGTGAAAGAAGATTTTACAACATTCAACATACAAATGAACCCAAATACTTAAGAAATGAAAAAACGAGATGTTAGTGCATTTTACACAGGTATAATGTGTTTTAGGTCTCAAAACCTCATTTCTGATCGAAGGAGAAGTTTTCACTACAAAACAACCCTTGAAGCCGTTTTCGCTATAAGCAGTAAGAGAGGAGCTCAAAAGCTCATTTCTGATCGAAGGAGAAGTTTTCACTAAAAAAACAATCCTTGAAGCCGTTTTCGCTCTAAGCAGTGAGAGAGGAGCTCAAACTAAGCGTAAAACGCATTTCTCAGCGTGAAAGAAGATTTTACAACATTCAACATACAAATGAACCCAAATACTTAAGAAAGAACAAAAACGAGATGTGCATTTTACACAGGTATAATGTGTTTTAGGTCTCAAAAACTCATTTCTGATCGAAGGAGAAGTTTTCACTACAAAACAACCCTTGAAGCCGTTTTCGCTATAAGCAGTAAGAGAGGAGCTCAAAAGCTCATTTCTGATCGAAAGATAAGTTTTCACTTAAAAACAACCCTTGAAGCCGTTTTCGCTATAAGCAGTAAGAGAGGAGCTCAAACTAAGCGTAAAACGCATTTCTCAGCGTGAAAGATTTTACAACATTCAACATACAAATGAACCCAAATACTTAAGAAAGGACAAAAACGAGATGTTAGCGCCTTTCACACATGTATAATGTGTTTTAGGTCTCAAAAACTCATTTCTGATCGAAGGAGAAGTTTTCACTACAAAACAACCCTTGAAGCCGTTTTCGCTATAAGCAGTGAGAGAGGAGCTCAAAAGCTAATTTCTGATCGAAGGATAAGTTTTCACTTAAAAACAATCCTTGAAGCCGTTTTCGCTCTAAGCAGTGAGAGAGGAGCTCAAACTAAGCGTAAAACGCATTTCTCAGCGTGAAAGAAGATTTTACAACATTCAACATACAAATGAACCCAAATACTTAAGAAAGGACAAAAACGAGATGTTAGTGTATTTTACACAGGTATAATGTGTTTTAGGTCTCAAAAACTCATTTCTGATCGAAGAAGAAGTTTTCACTACAAAACAACCCTTGAAGCAGTTTTCGCTCTGAGCAGTGAGAGAGGAGCTCAAACTAAGCGTAAAACGCATTTCTTAGCGTGAAAGAAGATTTTACAACATTCAACATACAAATGAACCCAAACACTTGACATAAACGAGATGATCGTGCATGTTCCAAAGTTACAATAGGTTTCAAAAACTCATTTCTGATCGAAGGCGAAGTTTTCACTACAAAACAACACTTGAAGCAGTTTCGCTGTAAGGAGTGAGGAGGAGCTCAAAACTCAGCGTGAAAAAAGATTTTCCAAGATTCAACATTCAAGAATTTTTTATTACATGATGTGGTACATTTTACACAGTGCAACACTTCGCTCTTAGGAGTGAGAAAGGAGCTCAAAACTATTCTCAAAACGCATCTGTCAGCCTAAATCGTCGAAAAACAGACTTTATTACATAGATCACACAAATGAACCCAAACAATTAAAAGAAATGTTGAAAACGACATGTTGGTACATTTTACACAGTTATAACGTGTTTTAGGTCTTAAAAACTTAATTCTGATCTAAACAGATGTTTCTGGTTAAAACAACACTCGAAACATTTTATCTCTGTATTGAATGAGAGAAACTCATCTCTTAGCCTAAATCGTTCAAAAACAGACTTTAATACATTCAACACACAAATGAATCAAAACACTTTAGAAATGTTGAAAAGAAGACGTGCATTCTTAACATCTAATTTCTGAATGAAAAAGAAGTTTTCAGTTCAAAGCAATACTTGATACAGTTTCTCTCTCTTGAAAAGACAGGTTTAATATATCCATGTGTATAGAAATATGAGTAATGAAAGCAGTTAGAGTAATGTAAGATGACAACTTCGATGCAATTAGTAGTGGAGAGTAAACAGCTAGTGCAAGGCAGGTGAATAAACTGAAAGTTGATGGGCAGCTGAAATGTGGTGGGTGATAGGGAAGGCTGACATCAAGAAACTTCCATCAATCCGGCTGACATGAGATCGTGAAGGTCCAACTGGTATCGGATCAGACTGGTGGGTCGTCTCTAACTCGGAGGAAGACAGAAAGATGGAATTAGTTTTGACTAGATACTTCCCCCAGTTGAAGCCTCCCCTGTTGAAGATAGTGTAAAATGCATCACAGGACATACTGTACACACCATAGCATGTATGTAAGAAAAATTGCATTACATTTAGACCTTGCAGTGCACAATGAAATGGATGAAACCTAAATTGCATGACATTCAGACCTTGCAGTGCTGAGATCATAGCGGGAGTATAATTTAGGCAGACATAAAAATAATGCTGCCAAAATTATACTCCCCCAGTTTAAACCCCTCTGTTGAAGATAGAGTAAAATGCACCACAAGACACACTCTACACACCATGACATGTATGAAACATAAACTACATGACATTCAGACCTTGCAGTGCTGAGATCATAGGCTTAAAAATAATGCTGTTGAAGATAGAGTAAAACGCATCACAGCACATACTCTACACACCATGACATGTATGTGAAATAAATTACATGACATTTAGAGCTTGTAGTGCTGAGATCAAAAGGGGTAGTATAATTTCGGAAGGCTTAAAAATAATGCTGCCAAAATTATACTCCCTCCAGTTGAAGCCCCCCTTTTGAAGATATAGTAAGATGTATCAAAGCACATACTCTACACACCATGACATGTATGTACAATAAATTACATGACATTTAGACAATGCAGTGCTGAGCTCAACAGGGGAGCATAATTTAAGCAGTCTTAAAAATAATGCTGCCAAAAATATACTCCCCCTATTTGAAGATATAGTAAAATGCATCACAGGACAAACTCTACACACCATGACATGGATGAAACATAAATTACATGAGATTCAGACGTTGCAGTGCTGAGATCATAGGTAGAGTATAATATCTGCAGGCGTAAAAAATGATGCTGCCAAATTTATACTCCCCCAGTTGAAGCCCCCTGTTGAAGATATAGTAAGATGTATCAAAGCACATACTCTACACACCATGACATGGATGAAACATAAATTGCATGACATTCAGACCTTGCAGTGCTGAGATCATAGAGGAAGTATAATTTCGGCAGACCTAAAAATAATGCTGCCAAAATTATACTACCTCCATTAGAAGACCCCTGCTGAAGATATAATAAAATGCATCACAGGACAAACTCTACACACCATGACATGGATGAAACATAAATTGCATGACATTCAGACCTTGCAGTGCTGAGATCATAGGAGGTGTATAATTTCGTCAGGCTTAAAAATACTGCTTTCAAAATCATACTTCACCCATTTGAAGCCCCCCCTGTTTGAAGATATAGTAAAATGCATCACAGCAAATACTCTACACACCATGACATGTATGTAAAATAAATTGCATAACACTCAGACCTTGCAGTGCTGAGATCATAGGGGGACTATAATTTTGACAGTCTTAAAAATAATGCTGCCAAAATTATAGTCCCCCCAGTTGAAGCGCCCTGCTAAAGATATAGTAAAATGCATCACAGGACAAACTCTACACACCTTGACATGTATGAAACATAAATTGCATTACATTTAGACCTTGCAGTGCTGAGATCATAGGGGGCGTATAATTTCGTCAGGCTTAAAAATACTGCTTTCAAAATCATACTCCACCCATTTGAAGCCCCCCTGTTGAAGATAAAGCATCACAGCACATACTCTACACACCATGATATGTGTGTAAAATCAATGACATGACATTCAGAACTTGCAGTGCTGAGCTCAACAGGGGAGAATAATTTAAGCAGTCTTAAAAATAATGCAGATAAAATTTTACTACCCCTATTTGAAGCCCCCCTGTTGAAGATATAGTAAAATGCAAGACAAGACATACTCAACACACCATGACATGTATGAAACAAAAATTGCATGAGATTCAGACATTGCAGTGCTGAGATTTTAGGGGGAGTATAATATCAGCAGGCGTGAAAAATAATGCTGCCAAAATTATACTCCCCCCATTAGAAGACCCCTGTTAAAGATATAGTAAAATGCATCACAGGACACAGTGCTGAGTTCATAGGGGAAGTATAATTTCGGCAGGCTTAAAAATAATGCTTCCAAAATTATACTCCCCCCAGTTGAAGCCCCCTGTTAAAGATAGAGTAAAACGCATCACAGCACATACTCTACCCACCATGACATGTATGTAAAATAAATTGCATAACACTCAGACCTTGCAGTGCTGAGATCATAGAGGGAGTATAATTTCGGCAGACCTAAAAATAATGCTGTCAAAATTATACTCCCCCCATTAGAAGACCCTCTAATGAAGATATAGTAAAATGCATCATAGAAAATACTCTACACACCATGACATGTATGAAACAAAAATTGCATAACACTCAGACCTTGCAGTGCTGAGATCATAGGGGGACTATAATTTGGACAGGCTTAAAATTAATGCTGCCAAAATTATAGGCCCCCCAGTTGAAGCCCCCTGTTAAAGATATAGTAAAATGCATCACAGGACAAACTCTACACACCATGACATGGATGAAACATAAATTGCATGACATTCAGAACTTGCAGTGCTGAGATCATAGGGGGAGTATAATTTCGGCAGGCTTAAAAATGATGCTGCCAAAATTATACTCCCCCCAGTTGAAGCCCCCCTGTTGAAGATAAAGCATCACAGCACATACTCTACACACCTTGACATGTGTGTAAAATAAATGACATGACATTTAGACCGTGCAGTGCTGAGCTCAACAGGGGAGCATAATTTAAGCAGTCTTAAAAATAATGCAGATAAAATTTTACTACCCCTATTTGAAGCCCCCCTGTTAAAGATAGAGTAAAACGCATCACAGCACATACTCCACACACCTTGACATGTATGAAACATAAATTGCATTACATTTAGACCTTGCAGTGCTAAGATCATAGGGGTGTATATTTTCGTCAGGCTTAAAAATAATGCTGCCAAAATTATATTGTCCCATTTGAAATCCCCCGTTGAAGATATAATAAAATGCATCACAGGACAAACTCTACACACCATGACATGGAAGCAACATAAATTGCATGACATTTAGACCTTGCAGTGCTGAGATAATAGAGGGAGTATAATTTCGGCAGACCTAAAAATAATGCTGCCTAAATCATAGTCCCCCCAGTTGAAGCCCACTGTTAAAGATATAGTACAATGCATCACAGGACAAACTCTACACACCATGACATGGAAGCAACATAAATTGCATGACATTCAGACCTTACAGTGCTGAGATCATAGGGGAAGTATAATTTCGGCAGGCTTAAAAATAATGCTTCCAAAATTATACTCCCCCCAGTTGAAGCCCCCCTGTTGAAGATAAAGCATCACAGCACATACTCTACACACCATGATATGTGTGTAAAATAAATGACATGACATTCAGAACTTGCAGTGCTGAGCTCAACAGGGGAGAATAATTTAAGCAGTCTTAAAAATAATGCAGATAAAATTTTACTACCCCTATTTGAAGCCCCCCTGTTGAAGATATAGTAAAATGCATCACAAGACATACTCTACACACCATGACATGTATGAAACAAAAATTGCATGAGATTCAGACATTGCAATGCTGAGATTTTAGGGGGAGTATAATATCAGCAGGCGTGAAAAATAATGCTGCCAAAATTATACTCCCCCCATTAGAAGACCCCTGTTAAAGATATAGTAAAATGCATCACAGGACAAATTCTACACACCATGACATGGATGAAACATAAATTGCATGACATTCAGACCTTGCAGTGCTGAGATCATAGGGGGTGTATAATTTCGTCAGGCTTAAAAATACTGCTTTCAAAATCATACTCCACCCATTTGAAGCCCCCCGGTTGAAGATATAGTAAAATGCATCACAGCACATACTCTACACACCATGACATGTATGTAAAATAAATTGCATAACACTCAGACCTTGCAGTGCTGAGATCATAGGGGGACTATAATTTTGACAGTCTTAAAAATAATGCTGCCAAAATTATAGTCCCCCCAGTTGAAGCCCCCTGCTAAAGATATAGTAAAATGCATCACAGGACAAACTCTACACACCTTGACATGTATGAAACATAAATTGCATTACATTTAGACCTTGCAGTGCTGAGATCATAGGGGGCGTATAATTTCGTCAGGCTTAAAAATACTGCTTTCAAAATCATACTCCACCCATTTGAAGCCCCCGGTTTAAGATATAGTAAAATGCATCACAGCAAATACTCTACACACCATGACATGTTTGTAAAATAAATTGCATAACACTCAGACCTTGCAGTGCTGAGATCATAGGGGGACTATAATTTTGACAGTCTTAAAAATAATGCTGCCAAAATTATAGTCCCCCCAGTTGAAGCCCCCTGCTAAAGATATAGTAAAATGCATCACAGGACAAACTCTACACACCTTGACATGTATGAAACATAAATTGCATTACATTTAGACCTTGCAGTGCTGAGATCATAGGGGGCGTATAATTTCGTCAGGCTTAAAAATACTGCTTTCAAAATCATACTCCACCCATTTGAAGCCCCCCTGTTGAAGATAAAGCATCACAGCACATACTCTACACACCATGATATGTGTGTAAAATCAATGACATGACATTCAGAACTTGCAGTGCTGAGCTCAACAGGGGAGAATAATTTAAGCAGTCTTAAAAATAATGCAGATAAAATTTTACTACCCCTATTTGAAGCCCCCCTGTTGAAGATATAGTAAAATGCAAGACAAGACATACTCTACACACCATGACATGGATGAAACATAAATTGCATGACATTCAGACCTTGCAGTGCTGAGATCATAGGGGGTGTATAATTTCGTCAGGCTTAAAAATACTGCTTTCAAAATCATACTTCACCCATTTGAAGCACCCCCTGTTTGAAGATATAGTAAAATGCATCACAGCAAATACTCTACACACCATGACATGTATGTAAAATAAATTGCATAACACTCAGACCTTGCAGTGCTGAGATCATAGGGGGACTATAATTTTGACAGTCTTAAAAATAATGCTGCCAAAATTATAGTCCCCCCAGTTGAAGCCCCCTGCTAAAGATATAGTAAAATGCATCACAGGACAAACTCTACACACCTTGACATGTATGAAACATAAATTGCATTACATTTAGACCTTGCAGTGCTGAGATCATAGGGGAAGTATAATTTCGGCAGGCTTAAAAATAATGCTTCCAAAATTATACTCCCCCCAGTTGAAGCCCCCTGTTAAAGATAGAGTAAAACGCATCACAGCACATACTCTACCCACCATGACATGTATGTAAAATAAATTGCATAACACTCAGACCTTGCAGTGCTGAGATCATAGAGGGAGTATAATTTCGGCAGACCTAAAAATAATGCTGTCAAAATTATACTCCCCCCATTAGAAGACCCTCTAATGAAGATATAGTAAAATGCATCATAGAAAATACTCTACACACCATGACATGTATGAAACAAAAATTGCATAACACTCAGACCTTGCAGTGCTGAGATCATAGGGGGACTATAATTTGGACAGGCTTAAAATTAATGCTGCCAAAATTATAGGCCCCCCAGTTGAAGCCCCCTGTTAAAGATATAGTAAAATGCATCACAGGACAAACTCTACACACAATGACATGGATGAAACATAAATTGCATGACATTCAGAACTTGCAGTGCTGAGATCATAGGGGGAGTATAATTTCGGCAGGCTTAAAAATGATGCTGCCAAAATTATACTCCCCCCAGTTGAAGCCCCCCTGTTGAAGATAAAGCATCACAGCACATACTCTACACACCTTGACATGTGTGTAAAATAAATGACATGACATTTAGACCGTGCAGTGCTGAGCTCAACAGGGGAGCATAATTTAAGCAGTCTTAAAAATAATGCAGATAAAATTTTACTACCCCTATTTGAAGCCCCCCTGTTAAAGATAGAGTAAAACGCATCACAGCACATACTCCACACACCTTGACATGTATGAAACATAAATTGCATTACATTTAGACCTTGCAGTGCTAAGATCATAGGGGTGTATATTTTCGTCAGGCTTAAAAATAATGCTGCCAAAATTATATTGTCCCATTTGAAATCCCCCGTTGAAGATATAATAAAATGCATCACAGGACAAACTCTACACACCATGACATGGAAGCAACATAAATTGCATGACATTTAGACCTTGCAGTGCTGAGATAATAGAGGGAGTATAATTTCGGCAGACCTGAAAATAATGCTGCCAAAATCATAGTCCCCCCAGTTGAAGCCCCCTGTTAAAGATATAGTACAATGCATCACAGGACAAACTCTACACACCATGACATGGAAGCAACATAAATTGCATGACATTCAGACCTTACAGTGCTGAGATCATAGGGGAAGTATAATTTCGGCAGGCTTAAAAATAATGCTTCCAAAATTATACTCCCCCCAGTTGAAGTCCCCTGTTAAAGATAGAGTAAAACGCATCACAGCACATACTCTACACACCATGTCATGTTTGTAAAATAAATTGCATTACATTTAGACCTTGCAGTGCTAAGATCATAGAGGGAGTATAATTTTGGCAGACCTAAAAATAATGCTGTCAAAATTATACTCCCCCCATTAGAAGACCCTCTAATGAAGATATAATAAAATGCATCATAGAATATACTCTACACACCATGACATGTATGAAACAAAAATTGCATTACATTTAGACCTTGCAGTGCTGAGATCAAAGAGGAAGTATAATTTCAGCATACCTAAAAATAACGCTGCCAAAATTATACTCCCCCCATTAGAAGACCCCTGTTAAAGATATAGTAAAATGCATCACAGGACAAATTGTACACACCACGACATGGATAAAACATAAATTGCATTACATTTAGACCTTGCAGTGCTGAGATCATAGAGGGAGTATAATTTCGACAGACCTAAAAATAATGCTGCCAAAATTATACTCCCCACATTAGAAGACCCCCTGATGAAGATATAGTAAAATGCATCACAAGACATACTCTAAACACCATGACATGTATGAAACATAAATTGCATTACATTTAGACTTTGCAGTGCTGAGATCATAGGGGGAGTATAATTTCGGCAGGCTTAAAAATAATGCTTCCAAAATTATACTCCCCCCCGTTGAAGCCCCCTGTTAAAGATAGAGTAAAACGCATCACAGCACATACTCCACACACCTTGACATGTATGTAAAATAAATTGCATTACATTTAGACCTTGCAGTGCTGAGATCATACAGGGAGTATAATTTCGGCAGACCTAAAAATAATGCTGCCAAAATTATACTCCCCCTATTTGAAGCCCCCCTGTTGAAGATATAGTAAAATGCATCACAAGACATACTCTACACACCATGACATGTTTGAAACAAAAATTGCATTACATTTAGACCTTGCAGTGCTGATATCATAGAGGAAGTATAATTTCGGAAGACCTAAAAATAATGCTGCCAAAATTATACTGTCCCATTTGAAGCCCCCTGTTGAAGATATAATAAAATGCATCACAGGACAAACTCTACACACCATGACATGGAAGCAACATAAATTGCATGACATTTAGACCTTGCAGTGCTGAGATAATAGAGGGAGTATAATTTCGGCAGACCTAAAAATAATGCTGCCAAAATTATACTCCCCCTATTTGAAGCCCCCCTGTGGAAGATATAGTAAAATGCATCACAAGACATACTCTACACACCATGACATGTATGAAACAAAAATTGCATTACATTTAGACCTTGAAGTGCTGAGATCATACAGGAAGTATAATTTTGGCAGACCTAAAAATAATGCTGCCAAAATTATACTCCCCCCATTAGAAGACCCCTGTTAAAGATAGAGTAAAATGCACACAGGACAAACTCTACACACCATAACATGGATAAAACATAAATTGCATGAGATTCAGACATTGCAGTGCTGAGACCATAGGGGGAGTATAATTTCGGCAGGCTTAAAAATAATGCTTCCAAAATTATACTCCCCCCCAGTTGAAGCCCCCTGTTAAAGATATGGTCTTGAATACATCTCTTGGATGCGCTGGGATACATCATCAGTGATGTTCCTGGGGGTCATTGGGGGTTTCGGGTCTTTCAACATCAGACCCCCTCACTCAGGTGACCCATCCGGGGTTGATTAATTCCCGGACTGCATCCCAGCAGCACCAATTCACGGGCTCGCCCTCTTTATCCAAAGCCAGCGTGTGGCTTTCTCTGCGGCTTCTGAAATGGAGCGTATGGCTCCCCGCTTAGCAGCTCCTGTCACTCCTAGCCCTGCCAGAGCTTTGCAGGTTGAGCGTCCAGCAAACCCACGGCATCCCACCTCAATAGGTTCACAGAAGGCACGCCAGCCCCGACTTCTGCACTCCATCACCAGGTCTAGGTATTTAGCCTGCTTTCTTGCATGTGCCTCCACCATGTGTTCTTCCCATGGCACAGTGAGCTCCCACAGGATCACCTGCTTGGTTGTATCTGAGTAGATGATCAGGTCTGGGCGCAATCTTGTCTGGGCGATGTGTTCAGGGTCCTTAAGTTGTTTTCCCAGATCCACTCTAAGCTTCCAATCTGGTGCTGTTGACAGCAAGCCTGACTTGTACTTTGGTTGCACATGGGGCTTTTCTCCAGCCCTCAGGAAAGCGATGTTGGTCTTCCTTGGGCAGTGTCTGCTGGACTGAATCGCTGAGGTGACGGCTTCTGCAACTGCCTTGAGCACCTGATCATGGCGCCAACGGTAACGGCCATCGGCCAAAGGGCTGGGGCAGCTGCTGAGGAGGTGTTGAAGTGATCCTCTCCCAGCACACAGTGGGCAGGTAGGTGTTTCACTCTTACCCCAGGTGTACAGGTTTGCAGGGCTTGGCAGTGTGTCGTAGACAGCTTGAACCAGGAAAATGATGCGGCTGACATCAGCCCGCCTGAGGTCTGGCCATGAGATTTTACGCTGCTCGGTCTTCTCCCACCTAGTCCAGGCACCCTGCTGGCTGAGTCCCACCATCTTGCTGGCTCTAACCTCCTCTACACCAGCACACACTTCCTTTTGGAGGAGATGTTGTCGCTCCTTCCCTTTGGCACTGTCCACCTTGCAACCTGGGAAGTATCCCAGGCCTGCTTGCACTCTTGCCACCGTCCCCACAAGGGCCTTCTGCCTGAGCCGTGACTCTGCTGCCTGTAGCTCTCTGGCCGCACTCCACTTCCTGCCTGTCCGGACTTCGATGCCAGCTGTTGCCACCTTGGGGTCCCTGGAGTCCCTGTACTGCATGACCTCCCTTGTCCGGGTCACCACAAATTCTTCTGAGAGGCCACTGAAGGGGAGCTGTAGGGTGTTTGTGGACCCATACAAGGCAGCACTGCTTAGGCTTCTCGGCAATCCGAGCCACCTTCGCAAGTAACTGCTGATCTTTTCCAAAGCTTCCACAGTTGACAAGGAGACATCGTACAGCAGTAGCGGCCACAGCACTCTGGGTAGAATGGCATGTTGGTAGATCCAAGCCTTGAAACGACCTGGCAACCCAGATTTGTCGACCTTGGTGAGCCAGGCACCAAGATCTTCACAGGTCTTGTGGATGGCCACTGTGTCCTTTAAGCTGCAGTCGAAGAGCTTTCCCAAGCTCTTGACTGGTGCTTCTGACAGGGTCGGAACTGTGGACTCTGCAATCTTGAAGCGGAACTTGTCCAAGACTTTTCCTTTCTTCAGAACCAGGGACCTTGACTTTGATGGCTTGAAGCTCATTCTTGCCCATAAGATAAGCTTCTCAAGACCTTGTAAGATCCACCTGCAGCCAGGGACTGATGATGTTGTAACCGTCAGGTCGTCCATGTAAGCTCTGATTGGTGGCTGCCGCACTCCAGACTTGGTCAGTGGCCCACGACACTCCTGCTCCGCAGATTTCATCACCATGTTCATGGCAAGTGCAAAAAGGGTTACTGAGATTGTGCAGCCTGTTATTATCCCCTTCTCTAGCCTGTGCCACTCGGATGTTATGGACCCAGAGGTAGCCCTCAACTGGAAATTGTTGTAATAATCCAGTATGAGGTTGCTGATTTTATTGGGAACATGGTGTCTGCGGAGAGTCTCCTCAACCAGCTTGTGTGGTATGGACCCATAAGCGTTAACAAGGTCCAGCCACAGGACAACCAGGTCGCCCTTGCCTTCTTTTGCTTCTCTAAGGAGCTGTGTGATGACCCCTGTGTGTTCCATGCAGCCAGATGTTCCAGAGATTCCGCCTTTCTGTACAGAGGTGTCTATGTAATTGTTCTTTAAACAGATCATCGACAGTCGTCGTGACAGGATACTGAAAAATATCTTGCCTTCTGTACTTAGCAGTGAGATGGTCCGAAACTGGCCAAGTTCTTTAGAGTTCTCCTCCTTAGGGATCCACACACCCTCAGCCCATCTCCACTGATTGGCAACTCTTCCTCTACGCCAGACTACTCTCAGGATCTTCCATAACTGCTGAAGGAGTTTCGGACAGCGTTTGTAAATGCTGTATGGTACGCCACTGGGTCCAGGGGCTGAAGCTGATCTTGCTGCCTTTACAACTTCCTGGACCTCTCTCCAGCTGGGCTCTTTTATGTCAAACTCTATAGTTGGTGCGGCTGGGCTAACCAAAGCATTGTTGGGGCCAAGATCCTGGTCTCTTTCTGGGTCGCTCAAGGTGTGGTGAAGGAAGGCGTTCACATCCTCTGCAGAGCACTCCAGCTGGCCGCTGCGCTTGTCACCAAGTAGTTTCCTGGTGAAGCCAAAGGGGTTGGCAATAAAGGATATTTGCTTTTTGGCCCTCTCCTTTGTTCGTCTGCGATGCCACTCTGCTCTGCAGATTGTCAGGAGCTTCTTCATGATGATCTCTCGCAACTCTGCCAAGGGCTGCCATTCCTAATCGCTGGCCATCTTGTGCTGCTTCCTAAGGGATTTCAGCTCTTGGCGCAGCTGCTGGATCTTGGTGGCTCTGCGATTCTTGTTGTAGGGCATCCTGCTGTTCCCTGTCTCAATGAGGCCAAATCTCTCCGAAGCATAGCTCACAATGATGGTCGTCATTGTCTGCAACCATCTGTCACCCTTAGCTGTTGTTTGGACAATCTCACAAACATCGTCGTCGAATTGCTGCCACAGGCTCTTGCTGGTTGCTGGGGGCCATTTGATCCGCTTACGAACTACTCTGCATGGACTTTGGGGAGCCAGTGCGTGGAGGTGCTGAGCTCTGTGGGGTGAGTCCTGGCCCTGCTCCTCCTGCATCTCACCAGGCACTAGTCCTGTGCGTTGCACCTGTTTCCCTTTGTCCAAGCATTTCATCCTGGCCTGATGGATTTTGAGGCCCCGCGGATTCTTGCATGTTTTCCCGCAGATACATATTGCATTTATCGTTGTCTTGTCATTTACATGGGTTGTTATCTGAAGGTCCGTCCTGTTGGGGATCTCATCCTCCCCCCCTCTCGGGATCCCCTGGGGGTATGTCTCTGAGACATAGAGTAAAATGCATCATAGCACATACTCTACACACCTTGGCATGTATGAAACATAAATTGCATGACATTTAGACCTTGCAGTGCTGAGATCATAGGGGAGTATAATGTCGTCAGACCTAAAAATACTGCTTCCAAAATCATACTTCACCCATTTGAAGCCCCCCGGTTGAAGATATAGTTAAATGCATCACAGAACATACTCTACACACCTTGACATGTATGAAACACAAATTGCATGACATTTAGATCTTGCAGTGCTGAGATCATAGGGGTGTATAATTTCATCAGGCTTAAAAATACTGCTTCCAAAATCATACTTCACCCATTTGAAGCCCCCCGGTTGAAGATATAGTTAAATGCATCACAGAACATACTCTACACACCATGACTTGGATGAAACATAAATTGCATTACATTCAGACCTTGCAGTGCTGAGATCATAGGGGGAGTATAATTTAGAAAGGCTTAAAAATAATGCTGCCATTATTATACTCCCCCAGTTGAAGCCCCCAGTTAAAGATATAGTAAAATGCATCACAGGACAAACTCTACACACCATGACATGGATGAAACATAAATTGCATTACATTTAGACCTTGCAGTGCTGAGATCATAGAGGAAGTATAATTTCGGAAGACCTAAAAATAATGCTGCCAAAATTATACTCCCCCAGTTGAAGCCCCCTGTTAAAGATATAGTAAAATGCATCACAGAACATACTCTACACACCTTGACATGTATGAAACATAAATTGTATGACATTCAGACCTTACAGTGCTGAGATCATGGGAGTATATAATTTTGTCAGGCTTAAAAATACTGCTTTCAAAATCATACTCCACCCATTTGAAGCCCCCCGGTTTAAGATATAGTAAAATGCATCACAGCACATTCTCTACACACCATGACATGGATGAAACATAAATTGCATGAGATTCAGACATTGCAGTGCTGAGATCATAGGGGGAGTATATAATCAGCAGGCGTAAAAAAGTAATGCTGCCAAAATTATACTCCCCCTATTTGAAGCCCCCCTGTTGAAGATATAGTAAAATGCATCACAAGACATACTCTACACACCATGACCTGTATGAAACAAAAATTGCATTACATTTAGACCTTGAAGTGCTGAGATCGTAGAGGAAGTATAATTTCGGCAGACCTAAAAATAGTGCTGCCAAAATTATACTCCCCCCATTAGAAGACCCCTGCTAAAGATATAATAAAATGCATCACAGGACAAATTCTACACACCCTCACATGGATGAAACATAAATTGCATGACATTCAGACTTTGCAGTGCTGAGACCATAGGGGGAGTTTTGCTAGTATTGACCCACGTCCTTGACTGGGCAGAGAAGAAGAAAGAGGGGGAGCGAACTCAGAGTATTTGGGATGGAGTTCGGGGCAGCTTCGCAGTAAAGCGTGAAGCCGAAGCCCCCCCTCTCATGAGGAGAAACATTAGAAGAGAATAAAATTAAAGAAGGAGGAAGATGGGGAGGAAGTGGGTGCGAGGTTTGTTCAATGAGTAGGTAGAGAGGAAGTGACGGTTTAAATAGGGATGGAAGTGGGAGGAGTGAGGGCGTGGATCACTCCCAAAACTTAGTTATGACACATAACTCCACTTTGCTAGTATTGACCCACGCCCTTGACTGGGCAGAGAAGAAGAAAGAGGGGGAGCGAACTCAGAGTATTTGGGATGGAGTTCGGGGCAGCTTCGCAGTAAAGCGTGAAGCCGAAGCCCCAAAAATTAAATCAGAACTTTCGACCACTGCTAGGATTTAAGAAGCAACTGAGTGTTGGAAGTCCGACCTTGTAGTCTTTGAGAAAGCCAGAGGATGAACCGATGCATGGGGAAGGCAGTGTGGAAGTCAAAGGAAAGAAAGGTAGGGAATAATTAAGTAAGGTATTTGAAGGTGCTGCCAGCCTATTCGAGTATAGGAATGTATGAGGTCCTTGGTGGCAGAAATCGGTTGAAGTGGAAAGGTAGTGTTGAGCGACTTAATGGAATGATGCACGTGTTGTACATGTAGTTTAAAGGCCCCAAAAGCAGCCACCGACCCGCATGCGCAGCAGGAGCGACCTGATAAGGTAGAAGGGGTGCCCCTGATGGCCCAACAGAAGCGATGGAGTGGGAAGACGGAGTGGGAAGATGGGGCGATGGAGTGGGAAGAAGGAGAGGGAAGATTGAGAGGGAAGACGAGGCGATGTAGTGGGAAGATGGAGTGGGAAGACGGAGTGGGAAGACGGGGCGATGGAGTGGGAAGACGGGGCGATGGAGTGGGAAGACGGAGAGGGAAGACGGGGCGATGGCGTGGGAAGACGGAGTGGGAAGACGGGGCGATGGAGTGGGAAGACGGAGTGGGAAGATCGAGGCGATGGAATGGGAAGGAGTATGGAAGATGGCAGCAACGGGAGATGGAAAAAGAGTAGGGAGGACAGACAGAATGAGGACAGGAATGGCGGTGGGAAGATGGAGGATGGGAAGGGAGGACAGACGGACTGGTGTTGGGATGATGGAGGATGGGCAGGGAGGACAGACAGACTGGTGTAGCGAAGATGGGTAAGGAGAAGGCGAAGACGAGGGTGGCGGTGACAAAGGTTAGTATGGTGAGGGTGATTGTTACAACGGCAACGAAAGATTGGAATGAAGAGGGCGAGATTATGTCCCAGATGGTGGCGATAATGCGGGCGGTGAAGGTGCAAGCTATGAAGTTGCGGCGATGATGGCGATGACATAGGCAGAGATGGTGGCAATGATGCCGATGGTGGTGAAGATGGCCAAAGTGAGGGCAAGATGATGCCCAAGACGATGGCGGCGAAGGCAAAGAAGATGAAGACGAAGGCGAGAAGATCGCAGCGAAGATGGCGATGACAGACAGAGATGGAGACAATGAGGATGGCCATGAAAACTGTGGCAGAGGTGATGAAGGTGATGCAGGCAGAGATGGTGGCGATGATGACCATGGTGATGAAGATGGCCATAGCGAGGGAAAGGTGATGCCCAAGACAATGGCGATGAAGACGAGGAAGATGAAGACGAAGGCAAGAAGATCGCAGCGATGATGGCGATGACAGACAGAGACAACGACAATGAGGATGGCCATGACAACTGTGTCAGAGATGATGAAGGTGATGCAGGCAGAGATGGTGGCGATGGTGACCATGGTGGCGAAGATGGCCACAGCGAGGGCAAGGTGATGCCCAAGACGATGGCGATGAAGACGAGGAAGATGAAGACGAAGGCGAGAAGATCGCAGCGATGATGATGTCGATGACAGACAGAGACGATGACAATGAGGATGGCCATGACAACTGTGGCAGAGATGATGAAGGTGATGCAGGCAGAGATGGTGGTGATGGTGACCATGGTGGCGAAGATGGCCAAAGCGAGGGCAAGGTGATGCCCAAGACGATGGCGATGAAGATGAGGAAGATGAAGACGAAGGCGAGAAGATCGCAGCGATGATGGCGATGACAGAGACAAAGACAATGAGGATGGCCATGACAACAGTGGCAGAGATGAAGGTGATGCAGGAAGAGACGAATACGCAGGCCAGAAGATGGCGGCAACGGAGATGAAGGCGGTGATGTAGGCAGAGACAATGGCAATGGTGA
Source organism: Astyanax mexicanus (assembly GCF_023375975.1). Lineage (NCBI taxonomy): Eukaryota > Metazoa > Chordata > Actinopteri > Characiformes > Acestrorhamphidae > Astyanax > Astyanax mexicanus. The sequence continues at coordinate 2,199,352 of NC_064422.1, read as the reverse complement.
TGAAGACTATGGCGGCGATGAAGGCGATGCAGGCGGAGATGGTGGTGATGACGATGGCGATAAAGAGGGCAATGACGAGAGCGAGATTACGCTCAAGACCATGGCGATGACGAAGGCAATGATGCAGGCGAAGCAGGTGAAAGTGATGAAGATGCCGGCGAGAAGATTGTGGCGATGATGGTGATGTGGGCAAAGATGGAGGTGATTATGACGGTGAAGACCGCCACGAAGATGACGACTACGGTGGTGACGATGGTGATGCAAAGATGGTGGTGATGACGACGATAGTGAAGATGGCCATGCGATGGTGATGGAGGTGAGTATGGTGAGGGTGCCAAGGATCGTGGTGACGACAATGGCACAATACAATAGACAGAGCAGCGATGGTGGCAGAGATATGGGGGCAACGACTACAAGGGTGAAGATGCTGATGGCAAAGATGAATACGATGGTAAGATAATTATAATGATGGCGAGGTTTGTTCAATGAGTAGGTAGAGAGGAAGTGACGGTTTAAATAGGGATGGAAGTGGGAGGAGTGAGGGCTTGGATCACTCCCAAAACTTAGTTATGACACATAACTCCACATAATATCAGCAGGCGTAAAAAATAATGCTGCCAAAATTTTACTCCCTCCAGTTGAGGCCCCCTGTTGAAGATAGGGTTAACTTTATTGAAGGAAAAGAAAAAGAATTGCATCATTTAATTTTGTCTCACTGTCCTTGGTCATAGTCTATAGGTCATAGATAAAAATAATAACAAACTGTTTCACTTTGTTCAAGTTTTAGAAATAAAAACATGATGTGAAATACGGGCAGATTTCAGGATGGGAAATGACATCATCTTCATTCATAAAAATCAGGACTAAGAAAAAAACACCACTATTTGCAAAGACATCTTTCTACACTAGGGGATTATAGATGATCTAAGTATGAACTGATTATCAAAAGTGTCTTTCTGAACCCCACCACACGCTGTTAAAACACTGCAAATCTAGGCAGTCAAATACACCATTACAACCAACAGTGTCAAAACAACAGGGAATGTGTTTTTTTTTTCAGTTCTTAATACTCCTGCCTGGGTATCCATCTTTATAATCTTTTTTTCACAGCACCATGTATGTAGTCAGCCTGTTTGCTGTGCTCCAGTCACGAAAGCTGCACACTGCACTTGTTAAAATTGATAAGTTGATATGAGATTTTATATTTGGATAAATAAACCTTTATATATATTTAATTGTTTGTTTATTTTAATTTATTTTTCCCCAAAGGTACACAAAGCCCTATAATGGGCAGTGTGATGTTTTGACCTGTGCTCTGTTGGTAAAATGTCATTCACATAAATGTTATTTTGACACATACCAGGCTGCAAAAATGGTTTTCTCAAAGTATAACATATTTTTAATGTATACTGCCCCTGCCCTTAGCATGAGGGTGCCAGTGAGAGAGGAGGAGCCTTCAATTGCTGCCACAACCTCCTTCAGTTTTTTCCCAATATTTGGTAACTTTAAGTAAAAAAAAAAAACAAGAACACGATTAAAGAATTTGTGGATGTCACATAACTTGTTTTTTGTTGAGAGAAAAATAATACATACTGTGGTATGTTACATACCTTTAAGTGCTGACACTATGTCTTCAATGAGCACAGATCTCTTTTTCGTAGGCTGCACAAAGCTCTCTTCACTTTCAGCATCTATTAGACTCTTTAACACAACAAACATTTAAATGTTACAATAAACTTAGTAATGAACTATGTTATAACATATTTGCCTTTGTAAGAGTGTGAGCAACCTACCACAACAAATTAAAAAGGTTTACAGGAATTTATATTGTGCATTGTGTATAGGATAAACAAAAACAGGATTAAAAAACAAAAATATACATTGCAAACACACAGCAAATTTGCCAGTGTTAAATCAGCAATGTGAGCTTTAAATGTAACTTGATTTACATATTAAATATAGAACACTATTGAAAAAGGTCAGGGCACAGCATTTACCACAAAGAGCACTTTTCCACCAACGTGGAACAGGCTTTGTTCGCGTTCACGCACCAAATGTTGAACCGTTCTGTGCATTTCCAACAACAAAAATAGGGTTTTATAACCCATTGATTGCTTTTGCTTAAAAATGGCCAAAACGGTAAATATAGATGTACAGTATATAAATAGAAAACATTAATCTATTCTAGAAGACCCTCAAGTAAAACTCTGAACATGGAAAATAAAAGTTTCAGTTATGCAGCTCTGTCTTTTAAACCGATGAGCCTTAACATAATTCTAAGATCTGTTCTCTTTCACCATAAACAAAACTATTGATTTTTTTGGTTAGGACTACATTTTTAGCTACTACTGCTGAAACTCACAATTTCCAGTGACTTATTTATGGTTGTGAATTCCAGGCCAACAACTCTTATGTCTGAGTCTGTATCTGTATCACACAGTGGAGGGGCTGTGTTGGGATCAGGCCTTTTCTCTTCCTGAGATCTTCTTTAAGAGCCTCAACCATGTGATTTTGTGCCTTTTTTGACAGTGTGTGAGCACAACATTAAATAAAAAATGTAAAAATGTTAAACTTAGAGACACTCACAATCACAGAAATCGAAAGAGTACGATCTTGCACGATCAACATTGTTTCTGTGGTCAGAAAACTACTAGTAATAAATCTGTGGAGGAATGACAGTAATAGTCTACAATATGTAATTATACAGCTGATGTATAATGGGGACTAACCGCATTGTAGGCCTGAGCAAAAAAGGTGATGTAATTGATGATGACCAACAAGTAACCTGATGAAGGTGATAATCCTAAATTTGGAAAATTCCCAGAGAACTACAAAGGAAGCAACAAGATGCCATAAACCTAGAGTAATGCAGATGTTTGCAGTATAATTTGATAAATGCCAGGATAACAAGGTTTTGAAAGATGGTGAACACCGTATTATACTATTTATTTATAATATATTTCTATTGCATTTTCTATTGTTTTTCTTCTTTGTTCTGCTTTTAATCTTCATGTTCAAAAATATCTGTTGAAAGATACTACATTTTATTAACGTATTGTTACATATATAATAAATATTACAATATTAGAAAGTTTTATTACCCTCTAATAATGCGAGATACATGTCACTATTGGGAAAATGTGTATGATTTTATTAGGCTATACTATGTCTTGGAGTATACAATATATACACATAAATTTATACATAATCTATCTTGCCAGTTTTGTACGTAAACAGTTATTTTAAATCATGTATTGCACTTTGGAACTGCTATATTCATTCAGACTACAAAAAGACACTGAGAATTGAATCTAATGAAGCTTTGCACTGCACTGCACAGCCTCTGCTAGGTTGCTGTCTAGGTTATCTCACTAGCTAGTTAGCTAGTTAGTTAGCAAACTAACGTTCGTAGTGGTAAGCTAGCTAACTAGTTAACTTACATTCACATTCGTAGCTTAACGTTAAAACTATGGTCTAATATGGTTTTATCGCCATTTACATTAGGTAATATAACATGTTCTGAACTCTGTGCTACTTATTTACTAGTCCACCATCAGATATCGTTTTCAAAAGTCGTTCACCAGCCCTTACCCAGCCACTGCGCCCTACTAATAAGAGCCCTGCTCATTCAGCGCAGCTCTCCGCAGCCTTCAGCTGCTCCGCCTCACCCAGAGCGAGGCTGCGCTCTAACTGGCTGATTACATTTTAAACTGCGAGCGCGAAGCCTTTAACCAGAACTCTTCAAACCTGCAGTCTTTCCTGTCCTGTACAATCCACAGCCAGAGGCACAGCGATATGTTTTAATGATGCTACAAATTTAAAATGCATAAATTAGAGGTAACAATTAACTAGGAAAATTCTCATACAAAGATCACAATGATCAGAAACCATAGCTTAGTAGCTGAACTGTAGGTACAGTTGGACCTTTCACTTTTGAAGATCAAGAACCTATGTTTAATTCTTAACAAATTAAAATATTATTATAATATTATTATAATATTTATATTATATTATAATAAAATTACATTTGGCTTTCTGTAATAAATTTAAAGTGAATGTGTTTTATAATATTGTGAAAGTAAATAGAAGGTGTATTATTTAAGTCCTTTGGCTCTGGAACATCTCCTCGAGATTTGTAATGAACATGCCCCTGGGTTAGTGCCAGAAAGTGTGTACCTGTTTAACAAAGCTTATGTAGAGTATGGTCATTATGAACATAATTTTCACTGCTTCTCACGTTCTATGTACTTGGGGACAAGGGAAAATGTCCAACACCATGTGAAGCATGCCAGTTTGTATTTGATGCAAATACAAATCTTAAAAAATATCACACAGGTGGAGGACCCTATACATTTAGAAAACCAAAACCTGTTCTCAGATCTGAGACAAAACATTATGACCATGCTATGTCAGTTACTCCAGAACAGCCATTCATGGGGTGAAAGGCCCATCGGTATTGATGGGGTTAAAAAACGTTTCAGATGATTGGTGTACCAACATAGTTTTTGTCTTGGTGTGACTGGACAGAAGGTGAATATGTGGCTTGATTCAATAAATCACAGCAAAATGTACACCTGCATTCAATGTACACCTGCTGACACACATTGCAGCCAGCGTAAAGAAATGGGGTCCTTTCTGGGCAACTTAAAAAAAATAATAATCAAATGGCACTCTAGTGAAGTACTGCAATGGAACTACACATGTGCCTGTCCAGATTGTAAAGAGATTCCTCAGGTGGAATAGTCTATCTAAAAGGGGAGAAAAGTGCATAAAGAATGCAACCAATGACATCAAAGATCTCTTCTCTCAGCTTCAGAACAGCAATTATTTCAATACCAAATCAGAATACCCGAGTGGAAATGTAAGGAGGTTTGGTACTGCTTCAAACTGAGCGTCTTTATAATACAACCTAGCCACTAAAGCCTTTAATGATGATCCAGTATTAAAGTCATTTCCTTGGAGATTATGTATATTTCCACTCGACAGAAGAGAAATAAATCTATTGAAAAATTGCAAAATGTGTCATGATCAAAAGCAAAAAAAAACATATGCCATTCCTCTACCGAATAATGTAGAGAGAGACTGAAAATGTTTTACAGATCCAAATTTTTTGTCACATTTAAAATAAAATTATGGAATCACGTGGAAAGATCCATTGAACAGAGGGCAGTGGTACTGAGGTGGTGCTTTGGGGATGAGGTGGGGTGGTGACCATCTAATACTCTGACATTACTAATGCTCTTCATGCTGAATGCAATTAAAGCTTTCTATAGAGAGTAATGATAGCATGCTAGAATAATTTTTATACCCTTCATTTCTGTAGAAACAAAAAATGAGCAGGTTTCCCAGTAGTTATAGTCTATATGAATTAATGCATTTTTTTTTTCATTTTATTTGTCACGTTGAAAAAGACAAAGAATTTGAACACAATAATGAATTGCTTGTTAAAAATGTGTACATATGTGTTTTTATATGTTCAATATTTATGAAAAATTAAATACATTAGAAAATTAACTTTAATTCTGTTTTCTTTCTGTTTATTTTTAAAGTTGGAAGTGTAAAACTACAATAATCAAAACTACAAAACACTTACTTTACACTACAATACTTTAATTTAATGTGAAGATGAATGTAAGAATGTTTTTAACAATACACCGATAAATACATACATACATACAACATAATACATGACAATAATGTACATTTTATTGCCTGAATGTAATAAGAAAGTAACTCGTGTAATTTTATGTGACACTGGAGGCATGTTTGCTTTAGAATGTGAGTGAAGTCCATTCAATTGTTTACGTTGGATTTAAGCATAATATAAATGTTTTCCAAATTGTACCATAGCATAGCGTAAAAGGTATTTTTTAAAATAAAATATGCTTTTTAAATAATATACTTAAAATAGAATGATATGTAAAAACACTTTTGGTTAAATGTGCTTTAGTATGTTTAGATTTAAATGTATTCTCTATCAACACATTAGAGTATAATTTAAGATGTATTACATTAAAATACATTTTATAGAAATACAAAAAAGGTATATTAAAGTAATATATCTTAAATTAAAATTAATATCTTAAAAAGGTATATTATTAGGAAATGTAAAATATTCTTTTAGTATTCTTGACCTATTTTAAATATACTCTTAGTGCTCTTAAATGTACTTCGTTTTCACAAAGGAGTGAGAGAGGAGCTCAGCACTATCCGCAAAATGCATTTGGGATAAATTTAAACAGATAAATAGCACATCCTCTCTGTCATCTGGTGTGGCTGATCTAGAAGAAAACTCTGTTACCGAAGATTTCACATTACTACAACAGGTAGGCCTACTACCAGATGTAATTAAACCGCTGTTCACATCTAGCATTCGACAAACACATATCTAATGTTACTAGAACAGCTTTTCTACACCTCAGCACATTAAAGTATAATTTAAGATGTATTACGTTAAAATAAATTTTATAGAAATACAAAAAGATATATTGTATGTGTACTAGGAAATGGAAAATATTTTTTAAATATACTGTTAGTGCTCTTAAATGCACTCCGATATTTACAAAGGAGTGAGAGATTAGCTCAGGCTAAGAAATGCCTTATCCCTGCATGATGTAGAAAAATGAGTGTATATGCCTTCATTACCTCCGACAATTGTATGCGCTACTGTCAGAATGTTCCTGCAGCTAGTTCAAAATGCTGCAGCCAGGATCGTTACTAAAACTAGAACATTTGAACATTTTAGTCCAGTCCTGTAAGCATTGCACTGGCTTCCAGTCAAATTCCGCATAGACTATAAAGTTCTCCTGTGAACGTATAAAGCGTATGGGCTCGCACTTGCGTATTTGCGAGACCGCATCACTGCGAGACCCCATAACTGCGATCACTTAGATCACAAGGTGCTGGTTTCTTATAGTTCCCAGAATTTAGGAGAGCTCTGCAGGAGAAAGAGCTTTCTCTTATAAAGCACCCCAATTCTGGAATAATCTCCCCGAATATGTTCGGTACTTACACACAGTGTCAATCGTTAAGTCTAGATTAAACAATTACTTGTTTAGTTTAGCTTTTGGTAATTAATGTTTTTCTCTTTAGATAAGGTTGCAGATCCAGGTGTTCGTGGATATAGGGAATTGTGGTAAACTGAGATGCTGGTGCTGTTGTTCGCTCACTGCACGCGATCATTCAGGTTTGTGAATGGTGGAGTGGGTGGATGCCGGGGTTTCAGGGTGCCTCCGTGTCTATGCTACCTTCTGGCTCGCTCCCTTTAGGTAGGCTGTTTTATTCAGATCTGCCGGAGTCATTAGCCACACTCTGATAATGTTTTACACAAATCGAGGAAAAACGAAATACATATCTCTGCTTTCCTCCGAGTCACTGACTGCCCACCTGTCTGACCCGATACCGAGGGATGCTGGACCCTCAGGCTTTCATGTCCCCTGTCCGGCCAGACTGATGGAAGTTTCTGAAGTCAGCCTTTTTCATCACCTACCACAGATCAGCTGCTCATCTTACAGATTACATCCAAGCTTACATTAAATGTAACTGTTTCCGTTAGTGGCGCTGTTATACTCCTGTTATACTATAAAACCTATGTGGATGTACAAAGACGTTTTTAGAAGCCGTTTGGCCAGTGGTAAGACGGTCCCCCCTTATATGTGAGTCTAGGTCCTCCCAAGGATTCTTCCTCCTCAAGCACTGAGGGAGTTTTTCCTTATCTCTGCGCTCACTGGGGGTTCTGTATTCTGTACTTTCTATGTTTAATGTTTTGCCTGATTCTTAATCATGTTTCTGTAAAGCTGCTTTGAGACAACATTATTTGTAAATGCGTTTAAATCAAATCAAATACATTTGATATAGAACATGGGGTAGCCTTAAATCGCACCTGTCAAGACACCATTCATCACAATTAAAAGGAAAAGATGGGTTAGCATTTAAATTTCCTTTAAGCTTCTGGGGCTTTAGCCCCGATTAATTTTTGTAATTTGTATTATTAACACAGGCCACTGGCCGTGTGTAAAGGGAAAATTAGCTTGCGGGTTTTGCGGAGCGCAGTGGGCTAGTAGGGAAGCCCCCATAGTATATGATGTCTATGGGAAGCTAATAAACTACACATTATAGTGTTAAACATTATATATCAGGATACGCTGATGACACCCAGCTCTACCTCTCAACCAAACCTAATGTTGCACCTTCATCCCTCATTGACTCTCTCGCTGAAATAAAACGTTGGGGCAGTAGTCATTTGAAATCATTTTGGATTCAACACACTTACCACCTGAAGAAGAAGAAGAAGTAGAAAAAAAGAAGAAGTTTGAAAAGTAACTTGACCTGAGAGCTTCTTATTAACATGATGTGATTGACAGTTTGGTGATTGTGAACATTAACTAAGTCTGATCAATACAACTATATACAAAATTACAGTATACATGAAATATTTTTTACAGGCTAATTTACTATTCAGCTGCTGCCAGTTTTTTTGAACAGTGATTTAATTTAACATTTTTTTTCAGTAACTTACTGTTAACTATTGTGATTTTATTTCACAGTAAGTAACTTGTCAATTACTGCCAGTTAGCTACTGTGATTTTATTTCACAGTAAGTTACTTGTCAATTACTGCCACTTACTTACTGTAAATTTTACAGTACATTTTACAGTGTAAATGTTCTTTGATTAAATTTGCAATAAAAAAGAACTTTTGTTGATTGGTACCAAATCAAGACTAAGTAAATTTCATAACTTCCACATTCCTGTTGATAACTCCTCCATCTCTCCCTCCCCTCAGGTCAAGAGTGGGTGTCTGGGTGTCATTGTCAAAAGCATACTTTCCTTAGGATCCCATGTCAATAGTTGGTCAGCCTACAAAAAAAATAATCGTCTTTGTCCTTCTCTTACTGCTCACACTACAACTAATCTGGTCCACAGTCTGGTTACCTCACGTTTCGACTACTGCAACTCTCTTTATTTTGGCCTGCCACAAAAAACACTACATACTGTCATTACCCAGACTCCCTCAATGCATCGTTTAACACCTGTTTTACAACTAACTGGCTTCCTATCCCATTTCGAATGAACTATAAAATACCCCCCCCCCCTCACAATCTTGCCCCTCCTTATCTTTCGTACCTTCTTCACATTGCTACACCTGCTCGTACCTTCAGAACCTCTTCTTCTATTTATCTCACTATTCTTCCTGCCCGGCTCTGAAATTCACTCAAGATAGACCATTGCCACATTTCAAATCCAAACTCAAAATGTATCTGTTTAAAGTTGCTTATGATTTGTGATTATTAATCCTATTCTGTACTTTTTTCCCTGTGTATTCTATATTCTGTCTCTATATATGTATTTTATATTCTGTCAGTTTTATGTTGAATCATGTAAGGTGACAAGAAAGGCGCACACAAGTAAAATCTATTGACCCCTTTCACACCTGACACTTGGGTTCAGAGCAGACTGAAAAATTAGAATATTTGGACCAAAGGAAGTAGGTGTGAAAGCCTTGAACTTCAATTGAATTCAAACCTGACTCGTCATTGACTGTAGTGCAACATAATTTTTTTAATGACCTACACGTTTAACATTTTTATTAAAGACGCAGAGGAGTTGCACTCCGTTGCATGGTGGTTTACATCGGAGATCTCTTTAAGGAATACTTTGTGGGGAAAAATGAAATCTACCTTAAAACATTACGGTAACTACAGCAACATTGAAACTAAAATATTAACTGTTTTTTCTATAAGGATGCTGAAGTTCTGAACAGACAACTTGCTGGGAAGGTTATGAAAATTATGCTTAACAAAGCTGCCCCAGCCAGTGCCTCTCTTGTGATAGGGGGAACAGAAGTCCTGAGGGGACTTTTGTGTCTTTCTGATGGGTCTTATATAAGCCCTTAATCTCAGCTACCCGACAACTGAGGCATACATTTGAAGTTTTCAAAAGTTACTCCTCAAACTGGATGGACTGAAAGCTAGTATGAAATAACGTCAACAAAATATTAGCTCGTAAAGTTCACTTGCTAATTAAAAAAATAAACAATTTTATTTCTTAACAGCTGTTATCAGCTGGAATATTTTATTTTGTAATTGCAAATGTCTATTATTATGCAACAGTTTGTTGTGCCCACTTTTTAAACCAATAAAAAAGGGTTATGTTTTAAAATGTATATATATTTGCATGAAGAAATTCTTACATGGATTAGGTAGGTTCAAATAAATAAATCTTCAACGTTTTTAATAAAATGATGGTGGGAACAAGTCTCTTAGCTTTTTCTCAACAACATTTTAGTTAGGTTTAGTTAGGATTGCAAAACGATACACGCAATCAATTTTTTAAAAGTAGATCCAGTATATTATTTTTAGAGAGCACATGAGAACTGTTGACAACAAGATGTTAGTGCATTTTACACAGTTAAAATGTGGTTTAGGTCTTATTTTTGATCGAAAGAGAAGTCTTCAGTTCAAAACAACACATGAAGCTAGATTTCGCTCTTAGGAGTGAAATAGGAGCTCAAAACTAAGCGCTCAAAACTTTTTTCGTGATTTTTTTTTTTCAACATTCAACATACAAATGAACCCCAACTCTTTATTACATGACGGTTTGTTGAGTTGAGTTACATGACGGTTTGTTGAGTTGAGTTACATGACGGTTTGTTGAGAGTCTGCCAGTTGGGCTGTACGTAGACATGTGAAACATACATGTAAAACTCTCCTACATAAAAGTGTCCAACTACGGGAAGTCCATTGTGCCAAAGAAACAACAAGAGCTTTTACACATTACTCTGATGTGTTGTGTTCTTGCGCCCTGTAGTGTCACTAAGAGAACATAACAGTATTTTTTTTTTATATATTTCTGATCGAAGGAGAAGTTTTCACTACAAAACAACACGTGAAGCTTTTTTCGCTCTAAGCAGTAAGACAGGAGCTCAAAACTAAGTGTGAAACGCATTTCTCGGCGTGAAAGAAGATTTTACAACATTCAACATACAAATGAACCCAAATACTTAAGAAGTGAAAAAACGAGATGTTAGTGTATTTTACACAGGTATAATGTGTTTTAGGTCTCAAAAACTCATTTCTGATCGAAGGAGAAGTTTTCACTACAAAACAACCCTTGAAGCAGTTTTCGCTCTAAGCAGTAAGAGAGGAGCTCAAACTAATCGTAAAACGCATTTCTTAGCGTGAAAGAAGATTTTACAACATTCAACATACAAATGAACCCAAATACTTAAGAAAGGACAAAAACGAGATGTTAGTGCCTTTCACACAGGTATAATGTGTTTTAGGTCTCAAAAACTCATTTATGATCGAATGAGAAGTTTTCACTAAAAAACAATCCTTGAAGCCGTTTTCGCTCTAAGCAGTGAGAGAGGAGCTCAAAAGCTCATTTCTGATCGAAAGATAAGTTTTCACTTAAAAACAATCCTTGAAGCCGTTTTCGCTCTAAGCAGTGAGAGAGGAGCTCAAACTAATCGTAAAACGCATTTCTTAGCGTGAAAGAAGATTTTACAACATTCAACATACAAATAAACTCAAACACTTAAGAAATGACAAAAAAAGAGATGATCGTGCATGTTACACAGTTATAATGTGATTAAGGTCTCAAAACATCATTTCTGATCGAACAAGTTTTCACTATAAAACAACCCTTGAAGACGTTTTCGCTCTAAGCAGTGAGAGAGGAGCTCAAAAGCTCATTTCTGATCGAAGGATAAGTTTTCACTAAAAAACAATCCTTGAAGCCGTTTTCGCTCTAAGCAGTGAGAGAGGAGCTCAAACTAAGCGTTAAACGCATTTCTCAGCGTGAAAGAAGATTTTACAACATTCAACATACAAATGAACCCAAATACTTAAGAAAGGACAAAAACGAGATGTTAGTGCCTTTCACACAGGTCACACAGGTTTTAGGTCTCAAAAACTCATTTCTGATCGAAGGAGAAGTTTTCACTACAAAACAACCCTTGAAGCCGTTTTCGCTATAAGCAGTGAGAGAGGAGCTCAAAAGCTCATTTCTGACCGAAGAAGAAGTTTTCACTACAAAACAACCCTTAAAGCCGTTTTCGCTATAAGCAGTGAGAGAGGAGCTCAAACTAAGCGTAAAACGCATTTCTCAGCGTGAAAGAAGATTTTACAACATTCAACATACAAATGAACCCAAATACTTAAGAAAGGACAAAAACGAGATGTTAGTGCCTTTCACACAGGTATAATGTGTTTTAGGTCTCAAAAACTCATTTCTGATCGAAGGAGAAGTTTTCACTTCAAAACAACCCTTGAAGCCGTTTTCGCTATAAGCAGTGAGAGAGGAGCTCAAACTAAGCGTAAAACGCATTTCTCAGCGTGAAAGAAGATTTTACAACATTCAACATACAAATGAACCCAAATACTTAAGAAATGAAATAACGAGATGTTAGTGCATTTTACACAGGTATAATGTGTTTTAGGTCTCAAAAACTCATTTCTGATCGAAGGAGAAGTTTTCACTACAAAACAACCCTTGAAGCCGTTTTCGCTATAAGCAGTGAGAGAGGAGCTCAAAAGCTCATTTCTAATCGAAGGATAAGTTTTCACTTAAAAACAATCCTTGAAGCCGTTTTCGCTCTAAGCAGTGAGAGAGGAGCTCAAACTAAGCGTAAAACGCATTTCTTAGCGTGAAAGAAGATTTTACAACATTCAACATACAAATGAACTCAAACACTTAAGAAATGACAAAAAAGAGATGATCGTGCATGTTACACAGTTATAATGTGATTTAGGTCTCAAAAACTCATTTCTGATCGAAGGAGAAATTTTCACTACAAAAGAACCCTTGAAGCCGTTTTCGCTCTATGCAGTGAGAGAGGAGCTCAAACTAAGCGTAAAACGCATTTCTCAGCGTGAAAGAAGATTTTACAACATTCAACACACAAATGAACCCAAATACTTAAGAAATGACAAAAACGAGATGTTAGTGCCTTTCACACAGGTATAATGTGTTTTAGGTCTCAAAAACTCATTTCTGATCGAAGGAGAAGTTTTCACTACAGAACAACCCTTGAAGCTGTTTTCGCTATAAGCATTAAGAGAGGAGCTCAAAAGCTCATTTCTGATCGAAGGATAAGTTTTCACTAAAAAACAATCCTTGAAGCCGTTTTCGCTCTAAGCAGTAAGAGAGGAGCTCAAACTATAAGCGTAAAACCCATTTCTCAGCGTGAAAGAAGATTTTACAACATTCAACATACAAATGAACCCAAATACTTAAGAAATGACAAAAACGAGATGTTAGTGCCTTTCACACAGGTATAATGTGTTTTAGGTCTCAAAAACTCATTTCTGATCGAAGGAGAAGTTTTCACTACAAAACAACCCTTGAAGCCGTTTTCGCTATAAGCAGTGAGAGAGGAGCTCAAACTAAGCGTAAAACGCATTTCTCAGCGTGAAAGAAGATTTTACAACATTCAACATACAAATGAACCCAAATACTTAGAAATGAAAAAACGAGATGTTAGTGCATTTTACACAGGTATAATGTGTTTTAGGTCTCAAAACCTCATTTCTGATCGAAGGAGAAGTTTTCACTACAAAACAACCCTTGAAGCCGTTTTCGCTATAAGCAGTAAGAGAGGAGCTCAAAAGCTCATTTCTGATCGAAGGATAAGTTTTCACTAAAAAAAACAATCCTTGAAGCCGTTTTCGCTCTAAGCAGTGAGAGAGGAGCTCAAACTAAGCGTAAAACGCATTTCTCAGCGTGAAAGAAGATTTTACAACATTCAACATACAAATGAACCCAAATACTTAAGAAATGAAAAAACGAGATGTTAGTGCATTTTACACAGGTATAATGTGTTTTAGGTCTCAAAACCTCATTTCTGATCGAAGGAGAAGTTTTCACTACAAAACAACCCTTGAAGCCGTTTTCGCTATAAGCAGTAAGAGAGGAGCTCAAAAGCTCATTTCTGATCGAAGGATAAGTTTTCACTAAAAAAACAATCCTTGAAGCCGTTTTCGCTCTAAGCAGTGAGAGAGGAGCTCAAACTAAGCGTAAAACGCATTTCTCAGCGTGAAAGAAGATTTTACAACATTCAACATACAAATGAACCCAAAAACTTAAGAAAGGACAAAAACGAGATGTTAGTGCCTTTCACACAGGTATAATGTGTTTTAGGTCTCAAAAACTCATTTCTGATCGAAGGAGAAGTTTTCACTATAAAACAACCCTTGAAGCCGTTTTCGCTCTAAGCAGTGAGAGAGGAGCTCAAACTAAGCGTAAAACGCATTTCTCAGCGTGAAAGAAGATTTTACAACATTCAACATACAAATGAACCCAAATACTTAAGAAATGAAAAAACGAGATAATGTGTTTTAGGTCTCAAAAAGTCATTTCTGATCGAAGGAGAAGTTTTCACTATAAAACAACCCTTGAAGCCGTTTTCGCTATAAGCAGTGAGAGAGGAGCTCAAAAGCTCATTTCTGACCGAAGAAGAAGTTTTCACTACAAAACAACCCTTAAAGCCGTTTTCGCTATAAGCAGTGAGAGAGGAGCTCAAACTAAGAGTAAAACGCATTTCTCAGCGTGAAAGAAGATTTTACAACATTCAACATACAAATGAACCCAAATACTTCAGAAAGGACAAAAACGAGATGTTAGTGCATTTTACACAGGTATAATGTGTTTAGGTCTCAAAAACTCATTTCTGATCGAAGGAGAAGTTTTCACTACAAAACAACCCTTGAAGCCGTTTTCGCTCTAAGCAGTGAGAGAGGAGCTCAAACTAAGCGTAAAACGCATTTCTCAGCGTGAAAGAAGATTTTACAACATTCAACATACAAATGAACCCAAATACTTAAGAAATGAAAAAACGAGATGATGTGTTTTAGGTCTCAAAAACTCATTTCTGATCGAAGGAGAAGTTTTCACTACAAAACAACCCTTGAAGCCGTTTTCGCTATAAGCAGTGAGAGAGGAGCTCAAAAGCTCATTTCTGACCGAAGAAGAAGTTTTCACTACAAAACAACCCTTAAAGCCGTTTTCGCTATAAGCAGTGAGAGAGGAGCTCAAACTAAGCGTAAAACGCATTTCTCAGCGTGAAAGAAGATTTTACAACATTCAACATACAAATGAACCATAAAACTTAAGAAAGGACAAAAACGAGATGTTAGTGCCTTTCACACAGGTATAATGTGTTTTAGGTCTCAAAAACTCATTTCTGATGGAAGGAGAAGTTTTCACTACAAAACAACCCTTGAAGCCGTTTTCGCTATAAGCAGTGAGAGAGGAGCTCAAAAGCTCATTTCTAATCGAAGGATAAGTTTTCACTTAAAAACAATCCTTGAAGCCTTTTTCGCTCTAAGCAGTGAGAGAGGAGCTCAAACTAAGCGTTAAACGCATTTCTCAGCGTGAAAGAAGATTTTACAACATTCAACATACAAATGAACTCAAACACTTAAGAAATGACAAAAAAGAGATGATCGTGCATGTTACACAGTTATAATGTGATTTAGGTCTCAAAAACTCATTTCTGATCGAAGGAGAAATTTTCACTACAAAAGAACCCTTGAAGCCGTTTTCGCTCTAAGCAGTGAGAGAGGAGCTCAAACTAAGCGTAAAACGCATTTCTCAGCGTGAAAGAAGATTTTACAACATTCAACACACAAATGAACCCAAATACTTAAGAAAAGACAAAAACGAGATGTTAGTGCCTTTCACACAGGAATAATGTGTTTTAGGTCTCAAAAACTCATTTCTGATCGAAGGAGAAGTTTTCACTATAAAACAACCCTTGAAGCCGTTTTCGCTCTAAGCAGTGAGAGAGGAGCTCAAACTAAGCGTAAAACGCATTTCTCAGCGTGAAAGAAGATTTTACAACATTCAACATACAAATGAACCTAAATACTTAAGAAATTTAAAAACGAGATGATGTGTTTTAGGTCTCAAAAACTCATTTCTGATCGAAGGAGAAGTTTTCACTACAAAACAACCCTTGAAGCCGTTTTCGCTATAAGCAGTGAGAGAGGAGCTCAAACTAAGCGTAAAACGCATTTCTCAGCGTGAAAGAAGATTTTACAACATTCAACATACAAATGAACCCGAAAACTTAAGAAAGGACAAAAACGAGATGTTAGTGCCTTTCACACAGGTATAATGTGTTTTAGGTCTCAAAAACTCATTTCTGATGGAAGGAGAAGTTTTCACTAAAAAACAATCATTGAAGCCGTTTTCGCTCTAAGCAGTAAGAGAGGAGCTCAAACTAATCGTAAAACGCATTTCTTAGCGTGAAAGAAGATTTTACAACATTCAACATACAAATGAACCCAAATACTTAAGAAATGAAAAAACGAGATGATGTGTTTTAGGTCTCAAAAACTCATTTCTGATCGAAGGAGAAGTTTTCACCACAAAACAACCCTTGAAGCCGTTTTCGCTATAAGCAGTGAGAGAGGAGCTCAAACTAAGCGTATAACGCATTTCTCAGCGTGAAAGAAGATTTTACAACATTCAACATACAAATGAACCCAAATACTTAAGAAATGAAAAAACGAGATGTTAGTGCATTTCACACAGGTATAATGTGTTTTAGGTCTCAAAAACTCATTTCTGATCGAAGGAGAAGTTTTCACTATAAAACAACCCTTGAAGCCGTTTTCGCTCTAAGCAGTGAGAGAGGAGCTCAAACTAAGCGTAAAACGCATTTCTTAGCGTGAAAGAATATTTTACAACATTCAACATACAAATGAACCCAAATACTTAAGAAAGGACAAAAACGAGATGTTAGTGCCTTTCACAGAGGTATAATGTGTTTTAGGTCTCAAAAACTCATTTCTGATCGAAGGAGAAGTTTTCACTACAAAACAACCCTTGAAGCCGTTTTCGCTATAAGCAGTGAGAGAGGAGCTCAAAAGCTCATTTCTGATCGAAGGATAAGTTTTCACTTAAAAACAATCCTTGAAGCCGTTTTCGCTCTAAGCAGTGAGAGAGGAGCTCAAACTAAGCGTAAAACGCATTGCTCAGCGTGAAAGAAGATTTTACAACATTCAACATACAAATGAACCCAAATACTTAAGAAAGGACAAAAACGAGATGTTAGTGAATTTTACACAGGTATAATGTGTTTTAGGTCTCAAAAACTCATTTCTGATCGAAGGAGAAGTTTTCACTACAAAACAACCCTTGAAGCCGTTTTCGCTATAAGCAGTAAGAGAGGAGCTCAAAAGCTCATTTCTGATCGAAAGATAAGTTTTCACTTAAAAACAACCCTTGAAGCCGTTTTCGCTCTAAGCAGTAAGAGAGGAGCTCAAACTAAGCGTAAAACGCATTTCTCAGCGTGAAAGATTTTACAACATTCAACATACAAATGAACCCAAATACTTAAGAAAGGACAAAAACGAGATGTTAGCGCCTTTCACACATGTATAATGTTATAATGTGTTTTAGGTCTCAAAAACTCATTTCTGATCGAAGGAGAAGTTTTCACTACGAAACAACCCTTGAAGCCGTTTTCGCTATAAGCAGTGAGAGAGGAGCTCAAACTAAGCGTAAAACGCATTTCTCAGCGTGAAAGAAGATTTTACAACATTCAACATACAAATGAACCCAAATACTTAAGAAAGGACAAAAACGAGATGTTAGTGTATTTTACACAGGTATAATGTGTTTTAGGTCTCAAAAACTCATTTCTGATCGAAGAAGAAGTTTTCACTACAAAACAACCCTTGAAGCAGTTTTCGCTCTAAGCAGTGAGAGAGGAGCTCAAACTAAGCGTAAAACGCATTTCTTAGCGTGAAAGAAGATTTTACAACATTCAACATACAAATGAAAACACAGGAAATGTCAAACACACCTGTTTTTGAAATGTCAAAAACACAGGTGTAATGTGTTTTAGGTCTCAAAAACTCATTTCTGATCGAAGGAATAGTTTTCACTGCAAAACATCACTGCAAGCTTTTTTCGTTCTAAGCAGTGAGAGATGAGCTCAAAACTAAGCGTAAAACGCTTTTCTCAGCGTGAAAGAAGATTTTACAACATTCAACATACAAATGAACCCAAACACTTAAGAAATTAAATAAACGAGATGATCGTGCATGTTCCACAGTTACAATAGGTTTCAAAAACTCATTTCTGATCGAAGGAGAAGTTTTCACTACAAAAACAACACTTGAAGCAGTTTCGCTGTAAGGAGTGAGGAGGAGCTCAAAACTCAGCGTGAAAAAAGATTTTCCAAGATTCAACATTCAAGAATCTTTTATTACATGACGTGGTACATTTTACACAGTGCAACACATCGCTCTTAGGAGTGAGAAAGGAGCTCGAAACTATTCTCAAAACGCATCTGTCAGCATAAATCGTCGAAAAACAGACTTTATTACATAGATCACACAAATAAACCCAAACAATTAAAAGAAATGTTGAAAACGACATGTTGGTACATTTTACACAGTTATAACGTGTTTTAGGTCTTAAAAACTTAATTCTGATCTAAACAGATGTTTCTGGTTAAAACAACACTCGAAACATTTTATCTCTCTATTGAATGAGAGAAACTCATCTCTTAGCCTAAATCGTTCAAAAACAGACTTTAATACATTCAACACACAAATTGAATCAAAACACTTTAGAAATGTTGAAAAGAAGACGTGCATTCTTAACATCTAATTTCTGAATGAAAAAGAAGTTTTCAGTTCAAAGCAATACTTGATACAGTTTCTCTCTCTTGAAAAGACAGTTTAATATATCCATGTGTATAGAAATATGAGTAATGAAAGCAGTTAGAGTAATGTAAGATGACAACTTCGATGCAATTAGTAGTGGAGAGTAAACAGCTAGTGCAAGGCAGGTGAATAAACTGAAAGTTGATGGGCAGCTGAAATGTGGTGGGTGATAGGGAAGGCTGACATCAAGAAACTTCCATCAATCCGGCTGACATGAGATCGTGAAGGTCCAATTGGTATCGGGTCAGACAGGTGGGTCGTCTCTAACTCGGAGGAAGACAGAAAGATGGAATTAGTTTTGATTGGATACTTCCCCCAGTTGAAGCCTCCCCTGTTGAAGATAGTGTAAAATGCATCACAGGACATACTGTACACACCATAGCATGTATGTAAAAAAAATTGCATTACATTTAGACCTTGCAGTGCACAATGAAATGGATGAAACCTAAATTGCATGACATTCAGACCTTGCAGTGCTGAGATCATAGCGGGAGTATAATTTAGGCAGACGTAAAAATAATGCTGCCAAAATTATACTCCCCCAGTTTAAACCCCTCTGTTGAAGATAGAGTAAAATGCACCACAAGACATACTCTACACACCATGACATGTATGAAACGTAAACTACATGACATTCAGACCTGGAAGTGCTGAGATCATAGGCTTAAAAATAATGCTGTTGAAGATAGAGTAAAACGCATCACAGCACATACTCTACACACCATGACATGTATGTGAAATAAATTACATGACATTTAGAGCTTGTAGTGCTGAGATCAAAAGGGGTAGTATAATTTCGGAAGGCTTAAAAATAATGCTGCCAAAATTATACTCCCTCCAGTTGAAGCCCCCCCTTTTGACGATATAGTAAGATGTATCAAAGCACATACTCTACACACCATGACATGTATGTACAATAAATTACATGACATTTAGACGATGCAGTGCTGAGCTCAACAGGGGAGCATAATTTAAGCAGTCTTAAAAATAATGCTGCCAAAAATATACTCCCCCTATTTGAAGATATAGTAAAATGCATCACAGGACAAACTCTACACACCATGACATGGATGAAACATAAATTACATGAGATTCAGACGTTGCAGTGCTGAGATCATAGGTAGAGTATAATATCAGCAGGTGTAAAAAATGATGCTGCCAAATTTATACTCCCCCAGTTGAAGCCCCCTGTTGAAGATATAGTAAGATATATCAAAGCACATACTCTACACACCATGACATGTATGTAAAATAACTTACAAGACATTCAGACCTTGCAGTGCTGAGATCATAGAGGAAGTATAATTTCGGCAGACCTAAAAATAATGCTGCCAAAATTATACTACCCCCATTAGAAGACCCCTGTTGAAGATATAATAAAATGCATCACAGGACAAACTCTACACACCATGACATGGAAGCAACATAAATTGCATGACATTCAGACCTTGCAGTGCTGAGATCATAGGGGGAGTATAATTTCGGAAGGCTTAAAAATAATGCAGATAAAATTTTACTACCCCTATTTGAAGCCCCCCTGTTGAAGATATAGTAAAATGCATCACAGGACAAATTCTACACACCATGACATGGATGAAACATAAATTGCATGACATTCAGACCTTGCAGTGCTGAGATCATAGGGGGTGTATAATTTCGTCAGGCTTAAAAATACTGCTTCCAAAATCATACTCCACCCATTTGAAGCCCCCCGGTTGAAGATATAGTAAAATGCATCACAGCACATACTCTACACACCATGACATGTATGTAAAATAAATTGCATACCACTCAGACCTTGCAGTGCTGAGATCATAGGGGGACTATAATTTCGACAGTCTTAAAAATAATGCTGCCAAAATTATAGTCCCCCCAGTTGAAGCCCCCTGCTAAAGATATAGTAAAATGCATCTCAACTGTAGACACCTTGACATTATGAAACATAAATTGCATGACATTCAGACCTTGCAGTGCTGAGATAATAGAGGGAGTATAATTTCGGCAGACCTAAAAATAATGCTGCCAAAATCATAGTCCCCCCAGTTGAGTCCCCTGTTAAAGATAGAGTAAAACGCATCAAATACTCTGAGTTCGCTCCCCCTCTTTCTTCTTCTCTGCCCAGTCAAGGGCGTGGGTCAATACTAGCAAAACTCCCCCTATGGTCTCAGCACTGCAATGTCTGAATCTCATGCAATTTATGTTTCATCCATGTTATGGTGTGTAGAGTTTGTCCTGTGATGCATTTTACTCTATCTTTAACAGGGGTCTTCTAATGGGGGGGAGTATACTTTTGGCAGCATTATTTTGCAAGGTCTAAATGTAATGCAATTTTTGTATCATACATGACATGGTGTGTAGAGTATGTCTTGTGATGCATTTTACTATATCTTCAACAGGGGGGCTTCAAATAGGGGGAGTATAATTTTGGCAGCATTACTTTTTTACGCCTGCTGATTATATACTCCCCCTATGATCTCAGCACTGCAATGTCTGAATCTCATGCAATTTATGTTTCATCCATGTCATGGTGTGTAGAGAATGTGCTGTGATGCATTTTACTATATCTTAAACCGGGGGGCTTCAAATGGGTGGAGTATGATTTTGAAAGCAGTATTTTTAAGCCTGACGAAATTATATACTCCCATGATCTCAGCACTGTAAGGTCTGAATGTCATACAATTTATGTTTCATACATGTCAAGGTGTGTAGAGTGTGTTCTGTGATGCATTTTACTATATCTTTAACAGGGGGCTTCAACTGGGGGAGTATAATTTTGGCAGCATTATTTTTAGGTCTTCCGAAATTATACTTCCTCTATGATCTCAGCACTGCAAGGTCTAAATGTAATGCAATTTATGTTTCATCCATGTCATGGTGTGTAGAGTTTGTCCTGTGATGCATTTTACTATATCTTTAGCTGGGGGCTTCAACTGGGGGAGTATAATAATGGCAGCATTATTTTTAAGCCTTACTAAATTATACTCCCCCTATGATCTCAGCACTGCAAGGTCTGAATGTAATGCAATTTATGTTTCATCCATGTCATGGTGTGTAGAGTATGTTCTGTGATGCATTTAACTATATCTTCAACCGGGGGGCTTCAAATGGGTGAAGTATGATTTTGGAAGCAGTATTTTTAAGCCTGATGAAATTATACACCCCTATGATCTCAGCACTGCAAGGTCTAAATGTCATGCAATTTATGTTCCATACATGCCAAGGTGTGTAGAGTATGTGCTATGATGCATTTTACTCTATGTCTCAGAGACATACCCCCAGGGGATCCCGAGAGCGGGGGAGGATGAGATCCCCAACAGGACGGACCTTCAGATAACGACCCATGTAAATGACAAGACAACGAAAAATGCAATATGTATCTGCGGGAAAACATGCAAGAATCCGCGGGGCCTCAGAATCCATCAGGCCAGGATGAAATGCTTGGACAAAGGGAAACAGGTGCAACGCACAGGACTAGTGCCTGGTGAGATGCAGGAGGAGCAGGGCCAGGACTCACCCCACAGAGCTCAGCACCTCCACGCACTGGCTCCCCAAAGTCCATGCAGAGTAGTTCGTAAGCGGATCAAATGGCCCCCAGCAACCAGCAAGGGCCTGTGGCAGCAATTCGACGACGATGGTTGTGAGATTGTCCAAACAACAGCTAAGGGTGACACTGACAGATGGTTGCAGACAATGACGACCATCATTGTGAGCTATGCTTCGGAGAGATTTGGCCTCATTGAGACAGGGAACAGCAGGATGCCCTACAACAAGAATCGCAGAGCCACCAAGATCCAGCAGCTGCGCCAAGAGCTGAAATCCCTTAGGAAGCAGCACAAGATGGCCAGCGATTAGGAATGGCAGCCCTTGGCAGAGTTGCGAGAGATCATCATGAAGAAGCTCCTGACAATCTGCAGAGCAGAGTGGCATCGCAGACGAACAAAGGAGAGGGCCAAAAAGCAAATATCCTTTATTGCCAACCCCTTTGGCTTCACCAGGAAACTACTTGGTGACAAGCGCAGCGGCCAGCTGGAATGCTCTGCAGAGGAGTGAACGCCTTCCTTCACCACACCTTGAGCGACCCAGAAAGAGACCAGGATCTTGGCCCCAACAATGCTTTGGTTAGCCCAGCCGCACCAACTATAGAGTTTGACATAAAAGAGCCCAGCTGGAGAGAGGTCCAGGAAGTTGTAAAGGCAGCAAGATCAGCTTCAGCCCCTGGACCCAGTGGCGTACCATACAGCGTTTACAAACGCTGTCCGAAACTCCTTCAGCAGTTATGGAAGATCCTGAGAGTAGTCTGGCGTAGAGGAAGAGTTGCCAATCAGTGGAGATGGGCTGAGGGTGTGTGGATCCCTAAGGAGGAGAACTCTAAAGAACTTGGCCAGTTTCGGACCATCTCACTGCTAAGTACAGAAGGCAAGATATTTTTCAGTATCCTGTCACGACGACTGTCAATGTTCTGTTTAAAGAACAATTACATAGACACCTCTGTACAGAAAGGCGGAATCTCTGGAACATCTGGCTGCATGGAACACACAGGGGTCATCACACAGCTCCTTAGAGAAGCAAAAGAAGGCAAGGGCGACCTGGTTGTCCTGTGGCTGGACCTTGTTAACGCTTATGGGTCCATACCACACAAGCTGGTTGAGGAGACTCTCCGCAGACACCATGTTCCCAAATCAGCAACCTCATACTGGATTATTACAACAATTTCCAGTTGAGGGCTACCTCTGGGTCCATAACATCCGAGTGGCACAGGCTAGAGAAGGGGATAATAACAGGCTGCACAATCTCAGTAACCCTTTTTGCACTTGCCATGAACATGGTGATGAAATCTGCGGAGCAGGAGTGTCGTGGGCCACTGACCAAGTCTGGAGTGCGGCAGCCACCAATCAGAGCTTACATGGACGACCTGACGGTTACAACATCATCAGTCCCTGGCTGCAGGTGGATCTTACAAGGTCTTGAGAAGCTTATCTTATGGGCAAGAATGAGCTTCAAGCCATCAAAGTCAAGGTCCCTGGTTCTGAAGAAAGGAAAAGTCTTGGACAAGTTCCGCTTCAAGATTGCAGAGTCCACAATTCCGACCCTGTCAGAAGCACCAGTCAAGAGCTTGGGAAAGCTCTTTGACTGCAGCTTAAAGGACACAGCGGCCATCCACAAGACCTGTGAAGATCTCGGTGCCTGGCTCACCAAGGTCGACAAATCTGGGTTGCCAGGTCGTTTCAAGGCTTGGATCTACCAACATGCCATTCTACCCAGAGTGCTGTGGCCGCTACTGCTGTACGATGTCTCCTTGTCAACTGTGGAAGCTTTGGAAAAGAAGATCAGCAGTTACTTGCGAAGGTGGCTCAGATTGCCGAGAAGCCTAAGCAGTGCTGCCTTGTATGGGTCCACAAACACCCTACAGCTCCCCTTCAGTGGCCTCTCAGAAGAATTTGTGGTGACCCGGACAAGGGAGGTCATGCAGTACAGGGACTCCAGGGACCCCAAGGTGGCAACAGCTGGCATCGAAGTCCGGACAGGCAGGAAGTGGAGTGCGGCCAGAGAGCTACAGGCAGCAGAGTCACGGCTCAGGCAGAAGGCCCTTGTGGGGACGGTGGCAAGAGTGCAAGCAGGCCTGGGATACTTCCCAGGTTGCAAGGTGGACAGTGCCAAAGGGAAGGAGCGACAACATCTCATCCAAAAGGAAGTGCGTGTTGGTGTAGAGGAGGTTAGAGCCAGCAAGATGGTGGGACTCAGCCAGCAGGGTGCCTGGACTAGGTGGGAGAAGACCGAGCAGCGTAAAATCTCATGGCCAGACCTCAGGCGGCCTGATGTCAGCCGCATCAGTTTCCTGGTTCAAGCTGTCTACGACACACTGCCAAGCCCTGCAAACCTGTACACCTGGGGTAAGAGTGAAACACCTACCTGCCCACTGTGTGCTGGGAGAGGATCGCTTCAACACCTCCTCAGCAGCTGCCCCAAGGCTTTGGCCGATGGCCGTTACCGTTGGCGCCATGACCAGGTGCTCAAGGCAGTTGCAGAAGCCGTCACCTCAGCGATTCAGTCCAGCAGACACTGCCCAAGGAAGACCAACATCGCTTTCCTGAGGGCTGGAGAAAAGCCCCATGTGCAACCAAAGCACAAGTCAGGCTTGCTGTCAACAGCACCAGATTGGAAGCTTAGAGTGGATCTGGGAAAACAACTTAAGGTCCCTGAACACATCGCCCAGACAAGATTGCGCCCAGACCTGATCATCTACTCAGATACAACCAAGCAGGTGATCCTGTGGGAGCTCACTGTGCCATGGGAAGAAGACATGGTGGAGGCACATGCAAGAAAGCAGGCTAAATACCTAGACCTGGTGATGGAGTGCAGAAGTCGGGGCTGGCGTGCCTTCTGTGAACCTATTGAGGTGGGATGCCGTGGGTTTGCTGGACGCTCAACCTGCAAAGCTCTGGCAGGGCTAGGAGTGACAGGAGCTGCTAAGCGGGGAGCCATACGCTCCATTTCAGAAGCCGCAGAGAAAGCCACACGCTGGCTTTGGATAAAGAGGGCGAGCCCATGGATTGGTGCTGCTGGGATACAGTCCGGGAATTAATCAACCCCGGATGGGTCACCTGAGTGAGGATGTTGAAAGACCCGAAACCCCCAATGACCCCCAGGAACATCACTGATGATGTATCCCAGCGCATCCAAGAGATGTATTCAAGACCATATCTTTAACAGGGGGCTTCAACTGGGGGGGAGTATAATTTTGGAAGCATTACTTTTAAGCCTGCCGAAATTATACTCCCACTATGGTCTCAGCACTGCAATGTCTGAATCTCATGCAATTTATGTTTTATCCATGTTATGGTGTGTAGAGTTTGTCCTGTGATGCATTTTACTCTATCTTTAACAGGGGTCTTCTAATGGGGGGAGTATAATTTTGGCAGCATTATTTTTAGGTCTGCCAAAATTATACTTCCTGTATGATCTCAGCACTTCAAGGTCTAAATGTAATGCAATTTTTGTTTCATACATGTCATGGTGTGTAGAGTATGTCTTGTGATGCATTTTACTATATCTTCCACAGGGGGGCTTCAAATAGGGGGAGTATAATTTTGGCAGCATTATTTTTAGGTCTGCCGAAATTATACTCCCTCTATTATCTCAGCACTGCAAGGTCTAAATGTCATGCAATTTATGTTGCTTCCATGTCATGGTGTGTAGAGTTTGTCCTGTGATGCATTTTATTATATCTTCAACAGGGGGCTTCAAATGGGACAGTATAATTTTGGCAGCATTATTTTTAAGCCTGCCGAAATTATACTCCCCCTATGATCTCAGCACTGCAAAGTCTGAATGTAATGCAATTTTTGTTTCAAACATGTCATGGTGTGTAGAGTATGTCTTGTGATGCATTTTGCTATATCTTCAACAGGGGGGCTTCAAATAGGGGGAGTATAATTTTGGCAGCATTATTTTTAGGTCTGCCGAAATTATACTCCCTGTATGATCTCAGCACTGCAAGGTCTAAATGTAATGCAATTTATTTTACATACATGTCAAGGTGTGTGGAGTATGTGCTGTGATGCGTTTTACTCTATCTTTAACAGGGGTCTTCAACGAGGGGGAGTATAATTTTGGAAGCATTATTTTTAGGTATGCTGAAATTATACTTCCTCTTTGATCTCAGCACTGCAAGGTCTAAATGTAATGCAATTTTTGTTTCATACATGTAATTTTGTGTAGAGTATGTCTTGTGATGCATTTTACTATAGCTTCAACAGGGGGGCTTCAAAGAGGGGTAGTAAAATTTTATTTGCATTATTTTTAAGACTTAAATTATGCTTAAATTATGCTCCCCTGTTGAGCTCAGCACTGCACGGTCTAAATGTCATGTCATTTATTTTACACACATGTCATGGTGTGTAGAGTATGTGCTGTGATGCTTTATCTTCAACAGGGGGGCTTCAACTGGGGGGAGTATAATTTTGGCAGCATTATTTTTAAGCCTTCCGAAATTATACTCCCCCTATGATCTCAGCACTGCAAGTTCTGAATGTCATGCAATTTATGTTTCATCCATGTCATGGTGTGTAGAGTTTGTCCTGTGATGCATTTTACTATATCTTTAACAGGGGGCTTCAACTGGGGGGCCTATAATTTTGGCAGCATTAATTTTAAGCCTGTCCAAATTATAGTCCCCCTATGATCTCAGCACTGCAAGGTTTGAGTGTTATGCAATTTATTTTACATACATGTCATGGTGTGTAGAGTATTTGCTGTGATGCATTTTACTATAACTTCAAACAGGGGGGGGCTTCAAATGGGTGAAGTATGATTTTGGAAGCAGTATTTTTAAGCCTGACGAAATTATACACTCCTATGATCTCAGCACTGTAAGGTCTGAATGTCATACAATTTATGTTTCATACATGTCAAGGTGTGTAGAGTATGTGCTATGATGCGTTTTACTATATCTTCATTAGAGGGTCTTCTAATGGGGGGAGTATAATTTTGACAGCATTATTTTTAGGTCTGCCAAAATTATACTCCCTCTATGATCTCAGCACTGCAAGGTCTAAATGTAATGCAATTTATTTTACATACATGTCATGGTGTGTAGAGTATGTGCTGTGATGCATTTTACTATATCTTCAACCGGGGGGCTTCAAATAGGTGGAGTATGATTTTGAAAGCAGTATTTTGAAGCCTGACGAAATTATACACCCCAATGATCTTAGCACTGCAAGGTCTAAATGTAATGCAATTTATGTTTCATACATGTCAAGGTGTGTGGAGTATGTGCTGTGATGCGTTTTACTCTATCTTTAACAGGGGGCTTCAACTGGGGGGAGTATAATTTTGGAAGCATTATTTTTAAGCCTGCCGAAATTATACTCCCCCTATGATCTCAGCACTGCAAGGTCTGAATGTCATGCAATTTATGTTTCATCCATGTCATGGTGTGTAGAGTTTGACCTGTGATGCATTTTACTATATCTTTAACAGGGGGCTTCAACTGGGGGTACTATAATTTTGGCAGCATTATTTTTAAACCTGTCGAAATTATAGTCCCTCTATGATCTCAGCACTGCAAGGTCTGAGTGTTATGTAATTTATTTCACAAACATGACATGTTGTGTAGAGTATGTGCTGTGATGCGTTTTACTCTATCTTTAACAGGGGGCTTCAACTGGGGGGAGTATAATTTTGGAAGCATTATTTTTAAGACTGTCGAAATTATACACCCCTATGATCTCAGCACTGCAAGGTCTAAATGTAATGCAATTTATGTTTCATACATGTCAAGGTGTGTGGAGTATGTGCTGTGATGCGTTTTACTCAATCTTTAACAGGGGGGCTTCAAATAGGGGTAGTAAAATTTTATCTGCATTATTTTTAAGACTGCTTAAATTATGCTCCCCTGTTGAGCTCAGCACTGCACGGTCTAAATGTCATGTCATTTATTTTACACACGTGTCATGGTGTGTAGAATATGTGCTGTGATGCTTTATCTTCAACAGGGGGGCTTCAACTGGGGGGAGTATATTTTTGGCAGCATTATGTTGGAAGCAGTATTTTTAAGCCTGACGAAATTATACACTCCTATGATCTCAGCACTGTAAGGTCTGAATGTCATACAATTTATGTTTCATACATGTCAAGGTGTGTAGAGTATGTGCTATGATGCGTTTTACTCTATCTTTAACAGGGGGCTTCAACTGGGGGGACTATAATTTTGGCAGCGTTATTTTTAGGTTTGCCGAAATTATACTCCCTCTATAATCTCAGCACTGCAAGGTCTAAATGTAATGCAATTTTTGTTTCATACATGTCATGGTGTGTAGAGTATATTCTATGATGCATTTTACTATATCTTCATTAGAGGGTCTTCTAATGGGGGGAGTATAATTTTGACAGCATTATTTTTAGGTCTGCCAAAATTATACTCCCTCTATGATCTCATCACTGCAAGGTCTAAATGTAATGCAATTTATTTTACATACATGTCATGGTGTGTAGAGTATGTGCTGTGATGCATTTTACTATATCTTCAACCGGGGGGCTTCAAATAGGTGGAGTATGATTTTGAAAGCAGTATTTTGAAGCCTGACGAAATTATACACCCCTATGATCTTAGCACTGCAAGGTCTAAATGTAATGCAATTTATGTTTCATACATGTCAAGGTGTGTAGAGTATGTGCTGTGATGCGTTTTACTCTATCTTTAACAGGGGGCTTCAACTGGGGGGAGTATAATTTTGGAAGCATTATTTTTAAACCTGTCGAAATTATAGTCCCTCTATGATCTCAGCACTGCAAGGTCTGAGTGTTATGCAATTTATTTCACAAACATGACATGGTGTGTAGAGTATGTGCTGTGATGCGTTTTACTCTATCTTTAACAGGGGGCTTCAACTGGGGGGACTATAATTTTGGCAGCGTTATTTTTAGGTTTGCCGAAATTATACTCCCTCTATAATCTCAGCACTGCAAGGTCTAAATGTAATGCAATTTTTGTTTCATACATGTCATGGTGTGTAGAGTATTTTCTATGATGAATTTTACTATATCTTCATTAGAGGGTCTTCTAATGGGGGGAGTATAATTTTGACAGCATTATTTTTAGGTCTGCCGAAATTATACTCCCTCTATGATCTCAGCACTGCAAGGTCTAAATGTAATGCAATTTATTTTACATACATGTCAAGGTGTGTAGATTATGTGCTGTGATGCGTTTTACTCTATCTTTAACAGGGGGATTCAACTGGGGGGAGTATAATTTTGACAGCATTATTTTTAGGTCTGCCAAAATTATACTCCCTCTATGATCTCAGCACTGCAAGGTCTAAATGTAATGCAATTTATTTTACATACATGTCATGGTGTGTAGAGTATGTGCTGTGATGCATTTTACTATATCTTCAACCGGGGGGCTTCAAATAGGTGGAGTATGATTTTGAAAGCAGTATTTTGAAGCCTGACGAAATTATACACCCCTATGATCTTAGCACTGCAAGGTCTAAATGTAATGCAATTTATGTTTCATACATGTCAAGGTGTGTGGAGTATGTGCTGTGATGCGTTTTACTCTATCTTTAACAGGGGGCTTCAACTGGGGAGAGTATAATTTTGGAAGCATTATTTTTAAGCCTGCCGAAATTATACTCCCCCTATGATCTCAGCACTGCAAGGTCTCAATGTCATGCAATTTATGTTTCATCCATGTCATGGTGTGTAGAGTTTGACCTGTGATGCATTTTACTATATCTTTAACAGGGGGCTTCAACTGGGGGTACTATAATTTTGGCAGCATTATTTCTAAACCTGTCGAAATTATAGTCCCTCTATGATCTCAGCACTGCAAGGTCTGAGTGTTATGCAATTTATTTCACAAACATGACATGTTGTGTAGAGTATGTGCTGTGATGCGTTTTACTCTATCTTTAACAGGGGGCTTCAACTGGGGGGAGTATAATTTTGGCAGCATTATTTTTAAACCTGTCGAAATTATACTCCCTCTATTATCTCAGCACTGCAAGGTCTAAATGTCATGCAATTTATGTTGCTTCCATGTCATGGTGTGTAGAGTTTGTCCTGTGATGCATTTTATTATATCTTCAACGGAGGATTTCAAATGGGACAGTATAATTTTGGCAGCATTATTTTTAAGCCTGTGAAATTATACACCCCTATGATCTCAGCACTGCAAGGTCTAAATGTAATGCAATTTATGTTTCATACATGGCAAGGTGTGTAGAGTATGTGCTATCATGCGTTTTACTCTATCTTTAACAGGGGGCTTCAAATAGGTGGAGTATGATTTTGAAAGCAGTATTTTGAAGCCTGACGAAATTATACACCCCTATGATCTTAGCACTGCAAGGTCTAAATGTCATGCAATTTATGTTGCTTCCATGTCATGGTGTGTGGAGTATGTTCTGTGATGCGTTTTACTCTATCTTTAACAGGGGGGCTTCAAATAGGGGTAGTAAAATTTTATCTGCATTATTTTTAAGACTGCTTAAATTATGCTCCCCTGTTGAGCTCAGCACTGCACGGTCTAAATGTCATGTCATTTATTTTACACACATGTCATGGTGTGTAGAGTATGTGCTGTGATGCTTTATCTTCAACAGGGGGGCTTAACGGGGGAGTATAATTTTGGCAGCATTATTTTTAAGCCTTCCGAAATTATACTCCCCCTATGATCTCAGCACTGCAAGTTCTGAATGTCATGCAATTTATGTTTCATCCATGTCATGGTGTGTAGAGTTTGTCCTGTGATGCACTTTACTATATCTTTAACAGGGGGCTTCAACTGGGGGGCCTATAATTTTGGCAGCATTAATTTTAAGCCTGTCCAAATTATAGTCCCCCTATGATCTCAGCACTGCAAGGTCTGAGTGATATGCAATTTATTTTACATACATGTCATGGTGTGTAGAGTATTTGCTGTGATGCATTTTACTATGACTTCAAACAGGGGGGGCTTCAAATGGGTGAAGTATGATTTTGGAAGCAGTATTTTTAAGCCTGATGAAATTATACACTCCTATGATCTCAGCACTGTAAGGTCTGAATGTCATACAATTTATGTTTCATACATGTCAAGGTGTGTAGAGTATGTGCTATGATGCGTTTTACTCTATCTTTAACAAGGGGCTTCAACTGGGGGGACTATAATTTTGGCAGCGTTATTTTTAGGTTTGCCGAAATTATACTCCCTCTATAATCTCAGCACCGCAAGGTCTAAATCTAATGCAATTTTTGTTTCATACATGTCATTGTGTGTAGAGTATATTCTATGATGCATTTTACTATATCTTCATTAGAGGGTCTTCTAATGGGGGGAGTATAATTTTGACAGCATTATTTTTAGGTGTGCCGAAATTATACTCCCTCTATGATCTCAGCACTGCAAGGTCTAAATGTAATGCAATTTATTTTACATACATGTCATGGTGTGTAGAGTATGTGCTGTGATGCATTTTACTATATCTTCAACCGGGGGGCTTCAAATAGGTGGAGTATGATTTTGAAAGCAGTATTTTGAAGCCTGACGAAATTATACACCCCTATGATCTTAGCACTGCATGGTCTAAATGTAATGCAATTTATGTTTCATACATGTCAAGGTGTGTGGAGTATGTGCTGTGATGCGTTTTACTCTATCTTTAACAGGGGGCTTCAACTGGGGGGAGTATAATTTTGGAAGCATTATTTTTAAGCCTGCCGAAATTATACTCCCCCTATGATCTCAGCACTGCAAGGTCTGAATGTCATGCAATTTATGTTTCATCCATGTCATGGTGTGTAGAGTTTGTCCTATGATGCGTTTTACTCTATCTTTAACAGGGTGCTTCAAATAGGTGGAGTATGATTTTGAAAGCAGTATTTTGAAGCCTGACGAAATTATACACCCCTATGATCTTAGCACTGCAAGGTCTAAATGTAATGCAATTTATGTTTCATACATGTCAAGGTGTGTGGAGTATGTGCTGTGATGCGTTTTACTCTATCTTTAACAGGGGGGCTTCAAATAGGGGTAGTAAAATTTTATCTGCATTATTTTTAAGACTGCTTAAATTATGCTCCCCTGTTGAGCTCAGCACTGCATGGTCTAAATGTCATGTCATTTATTTTACACACATGTCATGGTGTGTAGAGTATGTGCTGTGATGCTTTATCTTCAACACGGGTGCTTCAACTGGGGGGAGTATAATTTTGGCAGCATTATTTTTAAGACTGTCGAAATTATAGTCCCCCTATGATCTCAGCACTGCAAGTTCTGAGTGGTATGCAATTTATTTTACATACATGTCATGGTGTGTAGAGTATGTGCTGTGATGCATTTTACTATATCTTCAACCGGGGGGCTTCAAATGGGTGGAGTATGATTTTGGAAGCAGTATTTTTAAGCCTGACGAAATTATACACCCCCTATGATCTCAGCACTGCAAGGTCTGAATGTCATGCAATTTATGTTTCATCCATGTCATGGTGTGTAGAATTTGTCCTGTGATGCATTTTACTATATCTTCAACAGGGGGGCTTCAAATAGGGGTAGTAAAATTTTATCTGCATTATTTTTAAGCCTTCCGAAATTATACTCCCCCTATGATCTCAGCACTGCAAGTTCTGAATATCATGCATTTTATGTTTCATACATGTCAAGATTTGTAGAGTATGTTCTGTGATGCATTTTACTCTATCTTTAACAAGGGGCTTCAACTGGGGGGAGTATAATTTTGGAAGCATTATTTTTAAGCCTGCCAAAATTATACTCCCCCTATGATCTCAGCACTGCAAGGTCTGAATGTCATGCAATTTATGTTTCATCCATGTCATGGTGTGTAGAGTTTGTCCTGTGATGCATTTTACCATATATTTAACAGGGAGCTTCAACTGGGGGGGACTATGATTTTGGCAGCATTATTTTTAGGTCTGCCGAAATTATACTCCCACTATTATCTCAGCACAGCAAGGTCTAAATGTCATGCAATTTATGTTGCTTCCATGTCATGGTGTGTAGAGTTTGTCCTGTGATGCATTTTATTATATCTTCAACAGGGGTCTTCTAATGGGGGTAGTATAATTTTGGCAGCATTATTTTTAGGTCTGCCGAAATTATACTTCCTCTATGATCTCAGCACTGCAAGGTCTGAATGTCTTGTAAGTTATTTTACATACATGTCATGGTGTGTAGAGTATGTGCTTTGATATATCTTACTATTTCTTCAACAGGGGGCTTCAACTGGGGGAGTATAAATTTGGCAGCATCATTTTTTACACCTGCTGATATTATACTCTACCTATGATCTCAGCACTGCAACGTCTGAATCTCATGTAATTTATGTTTCATCCATGTCATGGTGTGTAGAGTTTGTCCTGTGATGCATTTTACTATATCTTCAAATAGGGGGAGTATATTTTTGGCAGCATTATTTTTAAGACTGCTTAAATTATGCTCCCCTGTTGAGCTCAGCACTGCATTGTCTAAATGTCATGTAATTTATTGTACATACATGTCATGGTGTGTAGAGTATGTGCTTTGATACATCTTACTATATCGTCAAAAGGGGGGGCTTCAACTGTAGGGAGTATAATTGCAGCATTATTTTTAAGCCTTCCGAAATTATACTACCCCTTTTGATCTCAGCACTACAAGCTCTAAATGTCATGTAATTTATTTCACATACATGTCATGGTGTGTAGAGTATGTGCTGTGATGCGTTTTACTCTATCTTCAACAGCATTATTTTTAAGCCTATGATCTCAGCACTTCAAGGTCTGAATGTCATGTAGTTTACGTTTCATACATGTCATGGTGTGTAGAGTATGTCTTGTGGTGCATTTTACTCTATCTTCAACAGAGGGGTTTAAACTGGGGGAGTATAATTTTGGCAGCATTATTTTTACGTCTGCCTAAATTATACTCCCGCTATGATCTCAGCACTGCAAGGTCTGAATGTCATGCAATTTAGGTTTCATCCATTTCATTGTGCACTGCAAGGTCTAAATGTAATGCAATTTTTTTTACATACATGCTATGGTGTGTACAGTATGTCCTGTGATGCATTTTACACTATCTTCAACAGGGGAGGCTTCAACTGGGGGAAGTATCCAATCAAAACTAATTCCATCTTTCTGTCTTCCTCCGAGTTAGAGACGACCCACCTGTCTGACCCGATACCAATTGGACCTTCACGATCTCATGTCAGCCGGATTGATGGAAGTTTCTTGATGTCAGCCTTCCCTATCACCCACCACATTTCAGCTGCCCATCAACTTTCAGTTTATTCACCTGCCTTGCACTAGCTGTTTACTCTCCACTACTAATTGCATCGAAGTTGTCATCTTACATTACTCTAACTGCTTTCATTACTCATATTTCTATACACATGGATATATTAAACCTGTCTTTTCAAGAGAGAGAAACTGTATCAAGTATTGCTTTGAACTGAAAACTTCTTTTTCATTCAGAAATTAGATGTTAAGAATGCACGTCTTCTTTTCAACATTTCTAAAGTGTTTTGATTCAATTTGTGTGTTGAATGTATTAAAGTCTGTTTTTGAACGATTTAGGCTAAGAGATGAGTTTCTCTCATTCAATACAGAGATAAAATATTTCGAGTGTTGTTTTAACCAGAAACATCTGTTTAGATCAGAATTAAGTTTTTAAGACCTAAAACACGTTATAACTGTGTAAAATGTACCAACATGTCGTTTTCAACATTTCTTTTAATTGTTTGGGTTTATTTGTGTGATCTATGTAATAAAGTCTGTTTTTCGACGATTTATGCTGACAGATGCGTTTTGAGAATAGTTTGAGCTCCTTTCTCACTCCTAAGAGCGAAGTGTTGCACTGTGTAAAATGTACCACATCATGTAATAAAAAATTCTTGAATGTTGAATCTTGAAAAATCTTTTTTCACGCTGAGTTTTGAGCTCCTCCTCACTCCTTACAGCGAAACTGCTTCAAGTGTTGTTTTGTAGTGAAAACTTCGCCTTCGATCAGAAATGAGTTTTTGAAACCTATTGTAACTGTGGAACATGCACGATCATCTCGTTTATGTCATTTCTTAAGTGTTTGGGTTCATTTGTATGTTGAATGTTGTAAAATCTTCTTTCACGCTGAGAAAAGCGTTTTACGCTTAGTTTTGAGCTCATCTCTTACTGCTTAGAACGAAAAAAGCTTGCAGTGATGTTTTGTAGTGAAAACTATTCCTTCGATCAGAAATGAGTTTTTGAGACCTAAAACACATTACACCTGTGTTTTTGAAATGTCAAAAACACAGGTGTGTTTGACATTTCCTGTGTTTTCATTTGTATGTTGAATGTTGTAAAATCTTCTTTCACGCTAAGAAATGCGTTTTACGCTTAGTTTGAGCTCCTCTCTCACTGCTTAGAGCGAAAACTGCTTCAAGGGTTGTTTTGTAGTGAAAACTTCTTCTTCGATCAGAAATGAGTTTTTGAGACCTAAAACACATTATACATGTGTGAAAGGCGCTAACATCTCGTTTTTGTCCTTTCTTAAGTATTTGGGTTCATTTGTATGTTGAATGTTGTAAAATCTTCTTTCACGCTGAGAAATGCGTTTTACGCTTAGTTTGAGCTCCTCTCTCACTGCTTAGAGCGAAAACGGCTTCAAGGATTGTTTTTAAGTGAAAACTTCTCCTTCGATCAGAAATGAGTTTTTGAGACCTAAATCACATTATAACTGTGTAACATGCACGATCATCTCTTTTTTGTCGTTTCTTAAGTGTTTGAGTTTATTTGTATGTTGAATGTTGTAAAATCTTCTTTCACGCTGTGAAATGCGTTTTACTCTTAGTTTGAGATCATCTCTCACTGCTTATAGCGAAAACGGCTTCAAGGGTTGTTTTGTAGTGAAAACTTCTCCTTCGATCAGAAATGAGTTTTTGAGACCTAAAACACATTATACCTGTGTGAAAGGCACTAACATCTCGTTTTTGTCCTTTCTTAAGTATTTGGGTTCATTTGTATGTTGAATGTTGTAAAATCTTCTTTCGCGCTGAGAAATGCGTTTTACGCTTAGTTTGAGCTCCTCTCTCACTGCTTAGAGCGAAAACGGCTTCAAGGGTTGTTTTATAGTGAAAACTTCTCCTTCGATCAGAAATGAGTTTTTGAGACCTAAAACACATTATTCCTGTGTGAAAGGCACTAACATCTCGTTTTTGTCCTTTCTTAAGTTTTTGGGTTCATTTGTATGTTGAATGTTGTAAAATCTTCTTTCACGCTGAGAAATGCGTTTTACGCTTAGTTTGAGCTCCTCTCTCACTGCTTAGAGCGAAAACGGCTTCAAGAATTGTTTTTTTAGTGAAAACTTATCCTTCGATCAGAAATGAGCTTTTGAGCTCCTCTCTTACTGCTTATAGCGAAAACGGCTTCAAGGGTTGTTTTGTAATGAAAACTTCTCCTTCGATCAGAAATGAGGTTTTGAGACCTAAAACACATTATACCTGTGTAAAATGCACTAACATCACGTTTTTTCATTTCTTAAGTATTTGGGTTCATTTGTATGTTGAATGTTGTAAAATCTTCTTTCACGCTGAGAAATGCGTTTTACGCTTAGTTTGAGCTCCTCTCTCACTGCTTAGAGCGAAAACGGCTTCAAGGATTGTTTTTTTTTAGTGAAAACTTATCCTTCGATCAGAAATGAGCTTTTGAGCTCCTCTCTTACTGCTTATAGCGAAAACGGCTTCAAGGGTTGTTTTGTAGTGAAAACTTCTCCTTCGATCAGAAATGAGGTTTTGAGACCTAAAACACATTATACCTGTGTAAAATGCACTAACATCTCGTTTTTTCATTTCTTAAGTATTTGGGTTCATTTGTATGTTGAATGTTGTAAAATCTTCTTTCACGCTGAGAAATGCGTTTTACTCTTAGTTTGAGCTCCTCTCTCACTGCTTATAGCGAAAACGGCTTCAAGGGTTGTTTTGTAGTGAAAACTTCTCCTTCGATCAGAAATGAGTTTTTGAGACTTAAAACACATTATACCTGTGTGAAAGGCAGTAACATCTCGTTTTTGTCCTTTCTTAAGTATTTGGGTTCATTTGTATGTTGAATGTTGTAAAATCTTCTTTCACGCTAAAAAATGCGTTTTACGCTTAGTTTGAGCTCCTCTCTCACTGCTTATAGCGAAAACGGCTTCAAGGGTTGTTTTGTAGTGAAAACTTCTCCTTCGATCAGAAATGAGTTTTTGAGACCTAAAACACATTATACCTGTGTGAAAGGCACTAACATCTCGTTTTTGTCATTTCTTAAGTATTTGGGTTCATTTGTATGTTGAATGTTGTAAAATCTTCTTTCACGCTGAGAAATGGGTTTTACGCTTATAGTTTGAGCTCCTCTCTTACTGCTTAGAGCGAAAACGGCTTCAAGGATTGTTTTTTAGTGAAAACTTATCCTTCGATCAGAAATGAGCTTTTGAGCTCCTCTCTTACTGCTTATAGCGAAAACGGCTTCAAGGGTTGTTTTGTAATGAAAACTTCTCCTTCGATCAGAAATGAGGTTTTGAGACCTAAAACACATTATACCTGTGTAAAATGCACTAACATCACGTTTTTTCATTTCTTAAGTATTTGGGTTCATTTGTATGTTGAATGTTGTAAAATCTTCTTTCACGCTGAGAAATGCGTTTTACGCTTAGTTTGAGCTCCTCTCTCACTGCTTAGAGCGAAAACGGCTTCAAGGATTGTTTTTTTTTAGTGAAAACTTATCCTTCGATCAGAAATGAGCTTTTGAGCTCCTCTCTTACTGCTTATAGCGAAAACGGCTTCAAGGGTTGTTTTGTAGTGAAAACTTCTCCTTCGATCAGAAATGAGGTTTTGAGACCTAAAACACATTATACCTGTGTAAAATGCACTAACATCTCGTTTTTTCATTTCTTAAGTATTTGGGTTCATTTGTATGTTGAATGTTGTAAAATCTTCTTTCACGCTGAGAAATGCGTTTTACTCTTAGTTTGAGCTCCTCTCTCACTGCTTATAGCGAAAACGGCTTCAAGGGTTGTTTTGTAGTGAAAACTTCTCCTTCGATCAGAAATGAGTTTTTGAGACTTAAAACACATTATACCTGTGTGAAAGGCAGTAACATCTCGTTTTTGTCCTTTCTTAAGTATTTGGGTTCATTTGTATGTTGAATGTTGTAAAATCTTCTTTCACGCTAAAAAATGCGTTTTACGCTTAGTTTGAGCTCCTCTCTCACTGCTTATAGCGAAAACGGCTTCAAGGGTTGTTTTGTAGTGAAAACTTCTCCTTCGATCAGAAATGAGTTTTTGAGACCTAAAACACATTATACCTGTGTGAAAGGCACTAACATCTCGTTTTTGTCATTTCTTAAGTATTTGGGTTCATTTGTATGTTGAATGTTGTAAAATCTTCTTTCACGCTGAGAAATGGGTTTTACGCTTATAGTTTGAGCTCCTCTCTTACTGCTTAGAGCGAAAACGGCTTCAAGGATTGTTTTTTAGTGAAAACTTATCCTTCGATCAGAAATGAGCTTTTGAGCTCCTCTCTTAATGCTTATAGCGAAAACAGCTTCAAGGGTTGTTCTGTAGTGAAAACTTCTCCTTCGATCAGAAATGAGTTTTTGAGACCTAAAACACATTATACCTGTGTGAAAGGCACTAACATCTCGTTTTTGTCCTTTCTTAAGTATTTGGGTTCATTTGTATGTTGAATGTTGTAAAATCTTCTTTCACGCTGAGAAATGCGTTTTACGCTTAGTTTGAGCTCCTCTCTCACTGCTTAGCGAAAACGGCTTTAAGGGTTGTTTTGTAGTGAAAACTTCTTCTTCGGTCAGAAATGAGCTTTTTAGCTCCTCTCTCACTGCTTATAGCGAAAACGGCTTCAAGGGTTGTTTTGTAATGAAAACTTCTCCTTCGATCAGAAATGAGGTTTTGAGACCTAAAACACATTATACCTGTGTAAAATGCACTAACATCACGTTTTTTCATTTCTTAAGTATTTGGGTTCATTTGTATGTTGAATGTTGTAAAATCTTCTTTCACGCTGAGAAATGCGTTTTACGCTTAGTTTGAGCTCCTCTCTCACTGCTTAGAGCGAAAACGGCTTCAAGGATTGTTTTTTTTTAGTGAAAACTTATCCTTCGATCAGAAATGAGCTTTTGAGCTCCTCTCTTACTGCTTATAGCGAAAACGGCTTCAAGGGTTGTTTTGTAGTGAAAACTTCTCCTTCGATCAGAAATGAGGTTTTGAGACCTAAAACACATTATACCTGTGTAAAATGCACTAACATCTCGTTTTTTCATTTCTTAAGTATTTGGGTTCATTTGTATGTTGAATGTTGTAAAATCTTCTTTCACGCTGAGAAATGCGTTTTACTCTTAGTTTGAGCTCCTCTCTCACTGCTTATAGCGAAAACGGCTTCAAGGGTTGTTTTGTAGTGAAAACTTCTCCTTCGATCAGAAATGAGTTTTTGAGACTTAAAACACATTATACCTGTGTGAAAGGCAGTAACATCTCGTTTTTGTCCTTTCTTAAGTATTTGGGTTCATTTGTATGTTGAATGTTGTAAAATCTTCTTTCACGCTAAAAAATGCGTTTTACGCTTAGTTTGAGCTCCTCTCTCACTGCTTATAGCGAAAACGGCTTCAAGGGTTGTTTTGTAGTGAAAACTTCTCCTTCGATCAGAAATGAGTTTTTGAGACCTAAAACACATTATACCTGTGTGAAAGGCACTAACATCTCGTTTTTGTCATTTCTTAAGTATTTGGGTTCATTTGTATGTTGAATGTTGTAAAATCTTCTTTCACGCTGAGAAATGGGTTTTACGCTTATAGTTTGAGCTCCTCTCTTACTGCTTAGAGCGAAAACGGCTTCAAGGATTGTTTTTTAGTGAAAACTTATCCTTCGATCAGAAATGAGCTTTTGAGCTCCTCTCTTAATGCTTATAGCGAAAACAGCTTCAAGGGTTGTTCTGTAGTGAAAACTTCTCCTTCGATCAGAAATGAGTTTTTGAGACCTAAAACACATTATACCTGTGTGAAAGGCACTAACATCTCGTTTTTGTCCTTTCTTAAGTATTTGGGTTCATTTGTATGTTGAATGTTGTAAAATCTTCTTTCACGCTGAGAAATGCGTTTTACGCTTAGTTTGAGCTCCTCTCTCACTGCTTAGCGAAAACGGCTTTAAGGGTTGTTTTGTAGTGAAAACTTCTTCTTCGGTCAGAAATGAGCTTTTTAGCTCCTCTCTCACTGCTTATAGCGAAAACGGCTTCAAGGGTTGTTTTGTAGTGAAAACTTCTCCTTCGATCAGAAATGAGGTTTTGAGACCTAAAACACATTATACCTGTGTAAAATGCACTAACATCTCGTTTTTTCATTTCTTAAGTATTTGGGTTCATTTGTATGTTGAATGTTGTAAAATCTTCTTTCACGCTGAGAAATGCGTTTTACGCTTAGTTTGAGCTCCTCTCTCACTGCTTAGAGCGAAAACGGCTTCAAGGATTGTTTTTTTTAGTGAAAACTTATCCTTCGATCAGAAATGAGCTTTTGAGCTCCTCTCTTACTGCTTATAGCGAAAACGGCTTCAAGGGTTGTTTTGTAGTGAAAACTTCTCCTTCGATCAGAAATGAGGTTTTGAGACCTAAAACACATTATACCTGTGTAAAATGCACTAACATCTCGTTTTTTCATTTCTTAAGTATTTGGGTTCATTTGTATGTTGAATGTTGTAAAATCTTCTTTCACGCTGAGAAATGCGTTTTACGCTTAGTTTGAGCTCCTCTCTCACTGCTTATAGCGAAAACGGCTTCAAGGGTTGTTTTGTAGTGAAAACTTCTCCTTCGATCAGAAATGAGTTTTTGAGACCTAAAACACATCATCTCGTTTTTTCATTTCTTAAGTATTTGGGTTCATTTGTATGTTGAATGTTGTAAAATCTTCTTTCACGCTGAGAAATGCGTTTTACGCTTAGTTTGCGCTCCTCTCTCACTGCATATAGCGAAAACGGCTTCAAGGATTGTTTTTTTAGTGAAAACTTATCCTTCGATCAGAAATGAGCTTTTGAGCTCCTCTCTTACTGCTTATAGCGAAAACGGCTTCAAGGGTTGTTTTGTAGTGAAAACTTCTCCTTCGATCAGAAATGAGGTTTTGAGACCTAAAACACATTATACCTGTGTAAAATGCACTAACATCTCGTTTTTTCATTTCTTAAGTATTTGGGTTCATTTGTATGTTGAATGTTGTAAAATCTTCTTTCACGCTGAGAAATGCGTTTTACGCTTAGTTTGAGCTCCTCTCTCACTGCTTAGAGCGAAAACGGCTTCAAGGATTGTTTTTTTTAGTGAAAACTTATCCTTCGATCAGAAATGAGCTTTTGAGCTCCTCTCTCACTGCTTATAGCGAAAACGGCTTCAAGGGTTGTTTTGTAGTGAAAACTTCTCCTTCGATCAGAAATGAGGTTTTGAGACCTAAAACACATTATACCTGTGTAAAATGCACTAACATCTCGTTTTTTCATTTCTTAAGTATTTGGGTTCATTTGTATGTTGAATGTTGTAAAATCTTCTTTCACGCTGAGAAATGCGTTTTACGCTTAGTTTGAGCTCCTCTCTCACTGCTTATAGCGAAAACGGCTTTAATGGTTGTTTTGTAGTGAAAACTTCTTCTTCGGTCAGAAATGAGCTTTTGAGCTCCTCTCTCACTGCTTATAGCGAAAACGG
This sequence comes from Astyanax mexicanus, assembly GCF_023375975.1. Classification (NCBI taxonomy): domain Eukaryota; kingdom Metazoa; phylum Chordata; class Actinopteri; order Characiformes; family Acestrorhamphidae; genus Astyanax; species Astyanax mexicanus. The sequence continues at coordinate 2,157,484 of NC_064422.1, read as the reverse complement.
CTTCAAGGGTTGTTTTGTAGTGAAAACTTCTCCTTCGATCAGAAATGAGTTTTTGAGACCTAAAACCTGTGTGACCTGTGTGAAAGGCAATAACATCTCGTTTTTGTCCTTTCTTAAGTATTTGGGTTAATTTGTATGTTGAATGTTGTAAAATCTTCTTTCACGCTGAGAAATGCGTTTTACGCTTAGTTTGAGCTCCTCTCTCACTGCTTAGAGCGAAAACGGCTTCAAGGATTGTTTTTAAGTGAAAACTTATCTTTCGATCAGAAATGAGCTTTTGAGCTTCTCTCTTACTGCTTATAGCGAAAACGGCTTCAAGGGTTGTTTTGTAGTGAAAACTTCTCCTTCGATCAGAAATGAGTTTTTGAGACCTAAAACCTGTGTGACCTGTGTGAAAGGCACTAACATCTCGTTTTTGTCCTTTCTTAAGTATTTGGGTTAATTTGTATGTGGAATGTTGTAAAATCTTCTTTCACGCTGAGAAATGCGTTTAACGCTTAGTTTGAGCTCCTCTCTCACTGCTTAGAGCGAAAACGGCTTCAAGGATTGTTTTTTAGTGAAAACTTATCCTTCGATCAGAAATGAGCTTTTGAGCTCCTCTCTCACTGCTTAGAGCGAAAACGTCTTCAAGGGTTGTTTTATAGTGAAAACTTGTTCGATCAGAAATGATGTTTTGAGACCTTAATCACATTATAACCGTGTAACATGCACGATCATCTCTTTTTTTGTCATTTCTTAAGTGTTTGAGTTTATTTGTATGTTGAATGTTGTAAAATCTTCTTTCACGCTAAGAAATGCGTTTTACGATTAGTTTGAGCTCCTCTCTCACTGCTTAGAGCGAAAACGGCTTCAAGGATTGTTTTTAAGTGAAAACTTATCTTTCGATCAGAAATGAGCTTTTGAGCTCCTCTCTCACTGCTTAGAGCGAAAACGGCTTCAAGGATTGTTTTTTAGTGAAAACTTCTCATTCGATCATAAATGAGTTTTTGAGACCTAAAACACATTATACCTGTGTGAAAGGCACTAACATCTCGTTTTTGTCCTTTCTTAAGTATTTGGGTTCATTTGTATGTTGAATGTTGTAAAATCTTCTTTCACGCTAAGAAATGCGTTTTACGATTAGTTTGAGCTCCTCTCTTACTGCTTAGAGCGAAAACTGCTTCAAGGGTTGTTTTGTAGTGAAAACTTCTCCTTCGATCAGAAATGAGTTTTTGAGACCTAAAACACATATACCTGTGTAAAATACACTAACATCTCGTTTTTTCATTTCTTAAGTATTTGGGTTCATTTGTATGTTGAATGTTGTAAAATCTTCTTTCACGCCGAGAAATGCGTTTCACACTTAGTTTTGAGCTCCTGTCTTACTGCTTAGAGCGAAAAAAGCTTCACGTGTTGTTTTGTAGTGAAAACTTCTCCTTCGATCAGAAATATATAAAAAAAAAATACTGTTATGTTCTCTTAGTGACACTAGAGGGCGCAAGAACACAACACATCAGAGTAATGTGTAAAAGCTCTTGTTGTTTCTTTGGCACAATGGACTTCCCGTAGTTGGACACTTTTATGTAGGAGAGTTTTACATGTATGTTTCACATGTCTACGTACAGCCCAACTGGCAGACTCTCAACAAACCGTCATGTAACTCAACTCAACAAACCGTCATGTAACTCAACTCAACAAACCGTCATGTAATAAAGAGTTGGGGTTCATTTGTATGTTGAATGTTGAAAAAAAAAAATCACGAAAAAAGTTTTGAGCGCTTAGTTTTGAGCTCCTATTTCACTCCTAAGAGCGAAATCTAGCTTCATGTGTTGTTTTGAACTGAAGACTTCTCTTTCGATCAAAAATAAGACCTAAACCACATTTTAACTGTGTAAAATGCACTAACATCTTGTTGTCAACAGTTCTCATGTGCTCTCTAAAAATAATATACTGGATCTACTTTTAAAAAATTGATTGCGTGTATCGTTTTGCAATCCTAACTAAACCTAACTAAAATGTTGTTGAGAAAAAGCTAAGAGACTTGTTCCCACCATCATTTTATTAAAAACGTTGAAGATTTATTTATTTGAACCTACCTAATCCATGTAAGAATTTCTTCATGCAAATATATATACATTTTAAAACATAACCCTTTTTTATTGGTTTAAAAAGTGGGCACAACAAACTGTTGCATAATAATAGACATTTGCAATTACAAAATAAAATATTCCAGCTGATAACAGCTGTTAAGAAATAAAATTGTTTATTTTTTTAATTAGCAAGTGAACTTTACGAGCTAATATTTTGTTGACGTTATTTCATACTAGCTTTCAGTCCATCCAGTTTGAGGAGTAACTTTTGAAAACTTCAAATGTATGCCTCAGTTGTCGGGTAGCTGAGATTAAGGGCTTATATAAGACCCATCAGAAAGACACAAAAGTCCCCTCAGGACTTCTGTTCCCCCTATCACAAGAGAGGCACTGGCTGGGGCAGCTTTGTTAAGCATAATTTTCATAACCTTCCCAGCAAGTTGTCTGTTCAGAACTTCAGCATCCTTATAGAAAAAAACAGTTAATATTTTAGTTTCAATGTTGCTGTAGTTACCGTAATGTTTTAAGGTAGATTTCATTTTTCCCCACAAAGTATTCCTTAAAGAGATCTCCGATGTAAACCACCATGCAACGGAGTGCAACTCCTCTGCGTCTTTAATAAAAATGTTAAACGTGTAGGTCATTAAAAAAATTATGTTGCACTACAGTCAATGACGAGTCAGGTTTGAATTCAATTGAAGTTCAAGGCTTTCACACCTACTTCCTTTGGTCCAAATATTCTAATTTTTCAGTCTGCTCTGAACCCAAGTGTCAGGTGTGAAAGGGGTCAATAGATTTTACTTGTGTGCGCCTTTCTTGTCACCTTACATGATTCAACATAAAACTGACAGAATATAAAATACATATATAGAGACAGAATATAGAATACACAGGGAAAAAAGTACAGAATAGGATTAATAATCACAAATCATAAGCAACTTTAAACAGATACATTTTGAGTTTGGATTTGAAATGTGGCAATGGTCTATCTTGAGTGAATTTCAGAGCCGGGGAGCAGAGCGGTTGAATGCTCGCTCTGCTCCACAAGACGGGCAGGAAGAATAGTGAGATAAATAGAAGAAGAGGTTCTGAAGGTACGAGCAGGTGTAGCAATGTGAAGAAGGTACGAAAGATAAGGAGGGGCAAGATTGTGAGGGGGGGGGGGGGTATTTTATAGTTCATTCGAAATGGGATAGGAAGCCAGTTAGTTGTAAAACAGGTGTTAAACGATGCATTGAGGGAGTCTGGGTAATGACAGTATGTAGTGTTTTTTGTGGCAGGCCAAAATAAAGAGAGTTGCAGTAGTCGAAACGTGAGGTAACCAGACTGTGGACCAGATTAGTTGTAGTGTGAGCAGTAAGAGAAGGATAAAGACGATTATTTTTTTTGTAGGCTGACCAACTATTGACATGGGATCCTAAGGAAAGTATGCTTTTGACAATGACACCCAGACACCCACTCTTGACCTGAGGGGAGGGAGAGATGGAGGAGTTATCAACAGGAATGTGGAAGTTATGAAATTTACTTAGTCTTGATTTGGTACCAATCAACAAAAGTTCTTTTTTATTGCAAATTTAATCAAAGAACATTTACACTGTAAAATGTACTGTAAAATTTACAGTAAGTAAGTGGCAGTAATTGACAAGTAACTTACTGTGAAATAAAATCACAGTAGCTAACTGGCAGTAATTGACAAGTTACTTACTGTGAAATAAAATCACAGTAGTTAACAGTAAGTTACTGAAAAAAAAATGTTAAATTAAATCACTGTTCAAAAAAACTGGCAGCAGCTGAATAGTAAATTAGCCTGTAAAAAATATTTCATGTATACTGTAATTTTGTATATAGTTGTATTGATCAGACTTAGTTAATGTTCACAATCACCAAACTGTCAATCACATCATGTTAATAAGAAGCTCTCAGGTCAAGTTACTTTTCAAACTTCTTCTTTTTTTCTACTTCTTCTTCTTCTTCAGGTGGTAAGTGTGTTGAATCCAAAATGATTTCAAATGACTACTGCCCCAACGTTTTATTTCAGCGAGAGAGTCAATGAGGGATGAAGGTGCAACATTAGGTTTGGTTGAGAGGTAGAGCTGGGTGTCATCAGCGTATCCTGATATATAATGTTTAACACTATAATGTGTAGTTTATTAGCTTCCCATAGACATCATATACTATGGGGGCTTCCCTACTAGCCCACTGCGCTCCGCAAAACCCGCAAGCTAATTTTCCCTTTACACACGGCCAGTGGCCTGTGTTAATAATACAAATTACAAAAATTAATCGGGGCTAAAGCCCCAGAAGCTTAAAGGAAATTTAAATGCTAACCCTTCTTTTCCTTTTAATTGTGATGAATGGTGTCTTGACAGGTGCGATTTAAGGCTACCCCATGTTCTATATCAAATGTATTTGATTTGATTTAAACGCATTTACAAATAATGTTGTCTCAAAGCAGCTTTACAGAAACATGATCAAGAATCAGGCAAAACATTAAACATAGAAAGTACAGAATACAGAACCCCCAGTGAGCGCAGAGATAAGGAAAAACTCCCTCAGTGCTTGAGGAGGAAGAATCCTTGGGAGGACCTAGACTCACATATAAGGGGGGACCGTCTTACCACTGGCCAAACGGCTTCTAAAAACGTCTTTGTATATCCACATAGGTTTTATAGTATAACAGGAGTATAACAGCGCCACTAACGGAAACAGTTACATTTAATGTAAGCTTGGATGTAATCTGTAAGATGAGCAGCTGATCTGTGGTAGGTGATGAAAAAGGCTGACTTCAGAAACTTCCATCAGTCTGGCCGGACAGGGGACATGAAAGCCTGAGGGTCCAGCATCCCTCGGTATCGGGTCAGACAGGTGGGCAGTCAGTGACTCGGAGGAAAGCAGAGATATGTATTTCGTTTTTCCTGGATTTGTGTAAAACATTATCAGAGTGTGGCTAATGACTCCGGCAGATCTGAATAAAACAGCCTACCTAAAGGGAGCGAGCCAGAAGGTAGCATAGACACGGAGGCACCCTGAAACCCCGGCATCCACCCACTCCACCATTCACAAACCTGAATGATCGCGTGCAGTGAGCGAACAACAGCACCAGCATCTCAGTTTACCACAATTCCCTATATCCACGAACACCTGGATCTGCAACCTTATCTAAAGAGAAAAACATTAATTACCAAAAGCTAAACTAAACAAGTAATTGTTTAATCTAGACTTAACGATTGACACTGTGTGTAAGTACCGAACATATTCGGGGAGATTATTCCAGAATTGGGGTGCTTTATAAGAGAAAGCTCTTTCTCCTGCAGAGCTCTCCTAAATTCTGGGAACTATAAGAAACCAGCACCTTGTGATCTAAGTGATCGCAGTTATGGGGTCTCGCAGTGATGCGGTCTCGCAAATACGCAAGTGCGAGCCCATACGCTTTATACGTTCACAGGAGAACTTTATAGTCTATGCGGAATTTGACTGGAAGCCAGTGCAATGCTTACAGGACTGGACTAAAATGTTCAAATGTTCTAGTTTTAGTAACGATCCTGGCTGCAGCATTTTGAACTAGCTGCAGGAACATTCTGACAGTAGCGCATACAATTGTCGGAGGTAATGAAGGCATACACTCATTTTTCTACATCATGCAGGGATAAGGCATTTCTTAGCCTGAGCTAATCTCTCACTCCTTTGTAAATATCGGAGTGCATTTAAGAGCACTAACAGTATATTTAAAAAATATTTTCCATTTCCTAGTGCACATACAATATATCTTTTTGTATTTCTATAAAATTTATTTTAACGTAATACATCTTAAATTATACTTTAATGTGCTGAGGTGTAGAAAAGCTGTTCTAGTAACATTAGATATGTGTTTGTCGAATGCTAGATGTGAACAGCGGTTTAATTACATCTGGTAGTAGGCCTACCTGTTGTAGTAATGTGAAATCTTCGGTAACAGAGTTTTCTTCTAGATCAGCCACACCAGATGACAGAGAGGATGTGCTATTTATCTGTTTAAATTTATCCCAAATGCATTTTGCGGATAGTGCTGAGCTCCTCTCTCACTCCTTTGTGAAAACGAAGTACATTTAAGAGCACTAAGAGTATATTTAAAATAGGTCAAGAATACTAAAAGAATATTTTACATTTCCTAATAATATACCTTTTTAAGATATTAATTTTAATTTAAGATATATTACTTTAATATACCTTTTTTGTATTTCTATAAAATGTATTTTAATGTAATACATCTTAAATTATACTCTAATGTGTTGATAGAGAATACATTTAAATCTAAACATACTAAAGCACATTTAACCAAAAGTGTTTTTACATATCATTCTATTTTAAGTATATTATTTAAAAAGCATATTTTATTTTAAAAAATACCTTTTACGCTATGCTATGGTACAATTTGGAAAACATTTATATTATGCTTAAATCCAACGTAAACAATTGAATGGACTTCACTCACATTCTAAAGCAAACATGCCTCCAGTGTCACATAAAATTACACGAGTTACTTTCTTATTACATTCAGGCAATAAAATGTACATTATTGTCATGTATTATGTTGTATGTATGTATGTATTTATCGGTGTATTGTTAAAAACATTCTTACATTCATCTTCACATTAAATTAAAGTATTGTAGTGTAAAGTAAGTGTTTTGTAGTTTTGATTATTGTAGTTTTACACTTCCAACTTTAAAAATAAACAGAAAGAAACAGAATTAAAGTTAATTTTCTAATGTATTTAATTTTTCATAAATATTGAACATATAAAAACACATATGTACACATTTTTAACAAGCAATTCATTATTGTGTTCAAATTCTTTGTCTTTTTCAACGTGACAAATAAAATGAAAAAAAAAATGCATTAATTCATATAGACTATAACTACTGGGAAACCTGCTCATTTTTTGTTTCTACAGAAATGAAGGGTATAAAAATTATTCTAGCATGCTATCATTACTCTCTATAGAAAGCTTTAATTGCATTCAGCATGAAGAGCATTAGTAATGTCAGAGTATTAGATGGTCACCACCCCACCTCATCCCCAAAGCACCACCTCAGTACCACTGCCCTCTGTTCAATGGATCTTTCCACGTGATTCCATAATTTTATTTTAAATGTGACAAAAATTTTGGATCTGTAAAACATTTTCAGTCTCTCTCTACATTATTCGGTAGAGGAATGGCATATGTTTTTTTGCTTTTGATCATGACACATTTTGCAATTTTTCAATAGATTTATTTCTCTTCTGTCGAGTGGAAATATACATAATCTCCAAGGAAATGACTTTAATACTGGATCATCATTAAAGGCTTTAGTGGCTAGGTTGTATTATAAAGACGCTCAGTTTGAAGCAGTACCAAACCTCCTTACATTTCCACTCGGGTATTCTGATTTGGTATTGAAATAATTGCTGTTCTGAAGCTGAGAGAAGAGATCTTTGATGTCATTGGTTGCATTCTTTATGCACTTTTCTCCCCTTTTAGATAGACTATTCCACCTGAGGAATCTCTTTACAATCTGGACAGGCACATGTGTAGTTCCATTGCAGTACTTCACTAGAGTGCCATTTGATTATTTTTTTTTTTTAAGTTGCCCAGAAAGGACCCCATTTCTTTACGCTGGCTGCAATGTGTGTCAGCAGGTGTACATTGAATGCAGGTGTACATTTTGCTGTGATTTATTGAATCAAGCCACATATTCACCTTCTGTCCAGTCACACCAAGACAAAAACTATGTTGGTACACCAATCATCTGAAACGTTTTTTAACCCCATCAATACCGATGGGCCTTTCACCCCATGAATGGCTGTTCTGGAGTAACTGACATAGCATGGTCATAATGTTTTGTCTCAGATCTGAGAACAGGTTTTGGTTTTCTAAATGTATAGGGTCCTCCACCTGTGTGATATTTTTTAAGATTTGTATTTGCATCAAATACAAACTGGCATGCTTCACATGGTGTTGGACATTTTCCCTTGTCCCCAAGTACATAGAACGTGAGAAGCAGTGAAAATGATGTTCATAATGACCATACTCTACATAAGCTTTGTTAAACAGGTACACACTTTCTGGCACTAACCCAGGGGCATGTTCATTACAAATCTCGAGGAGATGTTCCAGAGCCAAAGGACTTAAATAATACACCTTCTGTTTACTTTCACAATATTATAAAACACATTCACTTTAAATTTATTACAGAAATCCAAATGTAATTTTATTATAATATAATATAAATATTATAATAATATTATAATAATATTTTAATTTGTTAAGAATTAAACATAGGTTCTTGATCTTCAAAAGTGAAAGGTCCAACTGTACCTACAGTTCAGCTACTAAGCTATGGTTTCTGATCATTGTGATCTTTGTATGAGAATTTTCCTAGTTAATTGTTACCTCTAATTTATGCATTTTAAATTTGTAGCATCATTAAAACATATCGCTGTGCCTCTGGCTGTGGATTGTACAGGACAGGAAAGACTGCAGGTTTGAAGAGTTCTGGTTAAAGGCTTCGCGCTCGCAGTTTAAAATGTAATCAGCCAGTTAGAGCGCAGCCTCGGTCTGGGTGAGGCGGAGCAGCTGAAGGCTGCGGAGAGCTGCGCTGAATGAGCAGGGCTCTTATTAGTAGGGCGCAGTGGCTGGGTAAGGGCTGGTGAACGACTTTTGAAAACGATATCTGATGGTGGACTAGTAAATAAGTAGCACAGAGTTCAGAACATGTTATCTTACCTAATGTAAATGGCGATAAAACCATATTAGACCATAGTTTTAACGTTAAGCTACGAATGTGAATGTAAGTTAACTAGTTAGCTAGCTTACCACTACGAACGTTAGTTTGCTAACTAACTAGCTAACTAGCTAGTGAGATAACCTAGACAGCAACCTAGCAGAGGCTGTGCAGTGCAGTGCAAAGCTTCATTAGATTCAATTCTCAGTGTCTTTTTGTAGTCTGAATGAATATAGCAGTTCCAAAGTGCAATACATGATTTAAAATAACTGTTTACGTACAAAACTGGCAAGATAGATTATGTATAAATTTATGTGTATATATTGTATACTCCAAGACATAGTATAGCCTAATAAAATCATACACATTTTCCCAATAGTGACATGTATCTCGCATTATTAGAGGCTAATAAAACTTTCTAATATTGTAATATTTATTATATATGTAACAATACGTTAATAAAATGTAGTATCTTTCAACAGATATTTTTGAACATGAAGATTAAAAGCAGAACAAAGAAGAAAAACAATAGAAAATGCAATAGAAATATATTATAAATAAATAGTATAATACGGTGTTCACCATCTTTCAAAACCTTGTTATCCTGGCATTTATCAAATTATACTGCAAACATCTGCATTACTCTAGGTTTATGGCATCTTGTTGCTTCCTTTGTAGTTCTCTGGGAATTTTCCAAATTTAGGATTATCACCTTCATCAGGTTACTTGTTGGTCATCATCAATTACATCACCTTTTTTGCTCAGGCCTACAATGCGGTTCCCCATTATACATCAGCTGTATAATTACATATTGTAGACTATTACTGTCATTCCTCCACAGATTTATTACTAGTAGTTTTCTGACCACAGAAACAATGTTGATCGTGCAAGATCGTACTCTTTCGATTTCTGTGATTGTGAGTGTCTCTAAGTTTAACATTTTTACATTTTTTATTTAATGTTGTGCTCACACACTGTCAAAAAAGGCACAAAATCACATGGTTGAGGCTCTTAAAGAAGATCTCAGGAAGAGAAAAGGCCTGATCCCAACACAGCCCCTCCACTGTGTGATACAGATACAGACTCAGACATAAGAGTTGTTGGCCTGGAATTCACAACCATAAATTAGTAAAACATAAAAAGTCACTGGAAATGGTGAGTTTCAGCAGTAGTAGCTAAAAATGTAGTCCTAACCAAAAAAATCAATAGTTTTGTTTATGGTGAAAGAGAACAGATCTTAGAATTATGTTAAGGCTCATCGGTTTCAAAGACAGAGCTGCATAACTGAAACTTTTATTTTCCATGTTCAGAGTTTTACTTCAGGGTCTTCTAGAATAGATTAATGTTTTCTATTTATATACTGTACATCTATATTTACCGTTTTGGCCATTTTTAAGCAAAAGCAATCAATGGGTTATAAAACCCTATTTTTGTTGGTGGAAATGCACAGAACGGTTCAACATTTGGTGCGTGAACGCGAACAAAGCCTGTTCCATGTTGGTGGAAAAGTGCTCTTTGTGGTAAATGCTGTGCCCTGACCTTTTTCAACAGCGTTCTATATTTAATATGTAAATCAAGTTAGATTTAAAGCTCACATTGCTGATTTAACACTGGCAAATTTGCTGTGTGTTTGCAATGTATATTTTTGTTTTTTAATCCTGTTTTTGTTTATCCTATACACAATGCACAATATAAATTCCTGTAAACCTTTTTAATTTGTTGTGGTAGGTTGCTCACACTCTTACAAAGGCAAATATGTTATAACATAGTTCATTACTAAGTTTATTGTAACATTTAAATGTTTGTTGTGTTAAAGAGTCTAATAGATGCTGAAAGTGAAGAGAGCTTTGTGCAGCCTACGAAAAAGAGATCTGTGCTCATTGAAGACATAGTGTCAGCACTTAAAGGTATGTAACATACCACAGTATGTATTATTTTTCTCTCAACAAAAAACAAGTTATGTGACATCCACAAATTCTTTAATCGTGTTCTTGTTTTTTTTTTACTTAAAGTTACCAAATATTGGGAAAAAACTGAAGGAGGTTGTGGCAGCAATTGAAGGCTCCTCCTCTCTCACTGGCACCCTCATGCTAAGGGCAGGGGCAGTATACATTAAAAATATGTTATACTTTGAGAAAACCATTTTTGCAGCCTGGTATGTGTCAAAATAACATTTATGTGAACGACATTTTACCAACAGAGCACAGGTCAAAACATCACACTGCCCATTATAGGGCTTTGTGTACCTTTGGGGAAAAATAAATTAAAATAAACAAACAATTAAATATATATAAAGGTTTATTTATCCAAATATAAAATCTCATATCAACTTATCAATTTTAACAAGTGCAGTGTGCAGCTTTAGTGACTGGAGCACAGCAAACAGGCTGACTACATACATGGTGCTGTGAAAAAAAGATTATAAAGATGGATACCCAGGCAGGAGTATTAAGAACTGAAAAAAAAAACACATTCCCTGTTGTTTTGACACTGTTGGTTGTAATGGTGTATTTGACTGCCTAGATTTGCAGTGTTTTAACAGCGTGTGGTGGGGTTCAGAAAGACATTTTTGATAATCAGTTCATACTTAGATCATCTATAATCCCCTAGTGTAGAAATATGTCTTTGCAAATAGTGGTGTTTTTTTCTTAGTCCTGATTTTTATGAATGAAGATGATGTCATTTCCCATCCTGAAATCTGCCCGTATTTCACATCATGTTTTTATTTCTAAAACTTGAACAAAGTGAAACAGTTTGTTATTATTTTTATCTATGACCTATAGACTATGACCAAGGACAGTGAGACAAAATTAAATGATGCAATTCTTTTTCTTTTCCTTCAATAAAGTTAACCCTATCTTCAACAGGGGGCCTCAACTGGAGGGAGTAAAATTTTGGCAGCATTATTTTTTACGCCTGCTGATATTATGTGGAGTTATGTGTCATAACTAAGTTTTGGGAGTGATCCACGCCCTCACTCCTCCCACTTCCATCCCTATTTAAACCGTCACTTCCTCTCTACCTACTCATTGAACAAACCTCGCCATCATTATAATTATCTTACCATCGTATTCATCTTTGCCATCAGCATCTTCACCCTTGTAGTCGTTGCCCCCATATCTCTGCCACCATCGCTGCTCTGTCTATTGTATTGTGCCATTGTCGTCACCACGATCCTTGGCACCCTCACCATACTCACCTCCATCACCATCGCATGGCCATCTTCACTATCGTCGTCATCACCACCATCTTTGCATCACCATCGTCACCACCGTAGTCGTCATCTTCGTGGCGGTCTTCACCGTCATAATCACCTCCATCTTTGCCCACATCACCATCATCGCCGCAATCTTCTCGCCGGCATCTTCATCACTTTCACCTGCTTCGCCTGCATCATTGCCTTCGTCATCGGCATGGTCTTGAGCGTAATCTCGCTCTCGTCATTGCCCTCTTTATCGCCATCGTCATCACCACCATCTCCGCCTGCATCGCCTTCATCGCCGCCATAGTCTTCATCACCATTGCCATTGTCTCTGCCTACATCACCGCCTTCATCTCCGTTGCCGCCATCTTCTGGCCTGCATATTCGTCTCTTTCTGCATCACCTTCATCTCTGCCACTGTTGTCATGGCCATCCTCATTGTCTTTGTCTCTGTCATCGCCATCATCGCTGCGATCTTCTCGCCTTCGTCTTCATCTTCCTCATCTTCATCGCCATCGTCTTGGGCATCACCTTGCCCTCGCTTTGGCCATCTTCGCCACCATGGTCACCATCACCACCATCTCTGCCTGCATCACCTTCATCATCTCTGCCACAGTTATCATGGCCATCCTCATTGTCATCGTCTCTGTCTGTCATCGACATCATCATCGCTGCGATCTTCTCGCCTTCGTCTTCATCTTCCTCGTCTTCATCGCCATCGTCTTGGGCATCACCTTGCCCTCGCTGTGGCCATCTTCGCCACCATGGTCACCATCGCCACCATCTCTGCCTGCATCACCTTCATCATCTCTGACACAGTTGTCATGGCCATCCTCATTGTCATTGTCTCTGTCTGTCATCGCCATCATCGCTGCGATCTTCTTGCCTTCGTCTTCATCTTCCTCGTCTTCATCGCCATTGTCTTGGGCATCACCTTGCCCTCGCTATGGCCATCTTCATCACCATGGTCATCATCGCCACCATCTCTGCCTGCATCACTTTCATCACCTCTGCCACAGTTTTCATGGCCATCCTCATTGTCTCCATCTCTGTCTGTCATCGCCATCTTCGCTGCGATCTTCTCGCCTTCGTCTTCATCTTCTTTGCCTTCGCCGCCATCGTCTTGGGCATCATCTTGCCCTCACTTTGGCCATCTTCACCACCATCGGCATCATTGCCACCATCTCTGCCTATGTCATCACCATCATCGCCGCAATTTCATAGCTTGCACCTTCACCGCCCGCATAATCGCCACCATCTGGGACATAATCTCGCCCTCTTCATTCCAATCTTTCGTTGCCGTTGTAACAATCACCCTCACCATACTAACCTTTGTCACCGCCACCATCGCCTTCGCCTCCTTACCCATCTTCGCTACACCAGTCTGTCTGTCCTCCCTGCCCATCCTCCATCATCCCAACACCAGTCCGTCTGTTCTCCCTTCCCATCCTCCATCTTCCCACCGCCATTCCAACTGTCCTCATTCTCTCTGTCCTCCCTACTCTTTTTCCATCTCCCGTTGCTGCCATCTTCCCACTCCTTCCCATTCCATCGCCTCGGTCTTCCCACTCCGTCTTCCCACTCCATCGCCCTGTCTTCCCACTCCGTCTTCCCACGCCATCGCCCCGTCTTCCCTCTCCGTCTTCCCACTCCATCGCCCCGTCTTCCCACTCCATCGCCCCGTCTTCCCACTCCGTCTTCCCACTCCATCTTCCCACTACATCGCCCCGTCTTCCCTCTCAGTCTTCCCTCTCCTTCTTCCCACTCCATCGCCCCGTCTTCCCACTCCATCGCCCCGTCTTCCCACTCCGTCTTCCCACTCCATCTTCCCACTACATTGCCCCGTCTTCCACTCCATCGCCTCATCTTCCCTCTCCGTGTTCCCACTCCATCGCTTCTGTTGGGCCATCAGGGGCACCCCTTCTACCTTACCAGGTCGCTCCTGCTGCGCATGCGGGTCGGTGGCTGCTTTTGGGGCCTTTAAACTACATGTACAACACGTGCATCATTCCATTAAGTCGCTCAACACTACCTTTCCACTTCAACCGATTTCTGCCACCAAGGACCTCATACATTCCTATACTCGAATAGGCTGGCAGCACCTTCAAATACCTTACTTAATTATTCCCTACCTTTCTTTCCTTTGACTTCCACACTGCCTTCCCCATGCATCGGTTCATCCTCTGGCTTTCTCCAAGACTACAAGGTCGGACTTCCAACACTCAGTTGCTTCTTAAATCCTAGCAGTGGTCGAAAGTTCTGATTTAATTTTTGGGGCTTCGGCTTCACACTTTACTGCGAAGCTGCCCCGAACTCCATCCCAAATACTCTGAGTTCGCTCCCCCTCTTTCTTCTTCTCTGCCCAGTCAAGGGCGTGAGTCAATACTAGCAAAGTGGAGTTATGTGTCATAACTAAGTTTTGGGAGTGATCCACGCCCTCACTCCTCCCACTTCCATCCCTATTTAAACCGTCACTTCCTCTCTACCTACTCATTGAACAAACCTCGCACCCACCTCCTCCCCATCTTCCTCCTTCTTTAATTTTATTCTCTTCTAATGTTTCTCCTCATGAGAGGGGGGGCTTCGGCTTCACGCTTTACTGCGAAGCTGCCCCGAACTCCATCCCAAATACTCTGAGTTTGCTCCCCCTCTTTCTTCTTCTCTGCCCAGTCAAGGGCGTGGGTCAATACTAGCAAAACTCCCCCTATGGTCTCAGCACTGCAATGTCTAAATGTAATGCAATTTATGTTTCATCCATGTTATGGTGTGTAGAGTTTGTCCTGTGATGCATTTTACTATATCTTCAACAGGGGGGCTTCAAATAGGGGGAGTATAATTTTGGCAGCATTACTTTTTTACGCCTGCTGATTATATACTCCCCCTATGATCTCAGCACTGCAATGTCTGAATCTCATGCAATTTATGTTTCATCCATGTCATGGTGTGTAGAGAATGTGCTGTGATGCATTTTACTATATCTTAAACCGGGGGGCTTCAAATGGGTGGAGTATGATTTTGAAAGCAGTATTTTTAAGCCTGACGAAATTATATACTCCCATGATCTCAGCACTGTAAGGTCTGAATGTCATACAATTTATGTTTCATACATTTCAAGGTGTGTAGAGTATGTTCTGTGATGCATTTTACTATATCTTTAACAGGGGGCTTCAACTGGGGGAGTATAATTTTGGCAGCATTATTTTTAGGTCTTCCGAAATTATACTTCCTCTATGATCTCAGCACTGCAAGGTCTAAATGTAATGCAATTTATGTTTCATCCATGTCATGGTGTGTAGAGTTTGTCCTGTGATGCATTTTACTATATCTTTAGCTGGGGGCTTCAACTGGGGGAGTATAATAATGGCAGCATTATTTTTAAGCCTTACTAAATTATACTCCCCCTATGATCTCAGCACTGCAAGGTCTGAATGTAATGCAATTTATGTTTCATCCATGTCATGGTGTGTAGAGTATGTTCTGTGATGCATTTAACTATATCTTCAACCGGGGGGCTTCAAATGGGTGAAGTATGATTTTGGAAGCAGTATTTTTAAGCCTGATGAAATTATACACCCCTATGATCTCAGCACTGCAAGGTCTAAATGTCATGCAATTTATGTTCCATACATGCCAAGGTGTGTAGAGTATGTGCTATGATGCATTTTACTCTATGTCTCAGAGACATACCCCCAGGGGATCCCGAGAGGGGGGGAGGATGAGATCCCCAACAGGACGGACCTTCAGATAACGACCCATGTAAATGACAAGACAACGATAAATGCAATATGTATCTGCGGGAAAACATGCAAGAATCCGCGGGGCCTCAGAATCCATCAGGCCAGGATGAAATGCTTGGACAAAGGGAAACAGGTGCAACGCACAGGACTAGTGCCTGGTGAGATGCAGGAGGAGCAGGGCCAGGACTCACCCCACAGAGCTCAGCACCTCCACGCACTGGCTCCCCAAAGTCCATGCAGAGTAGTTCGTAAGCGGATCAAATGGCCCCCAGCAACCAGCAAGGGCCTGTGGCAGCAATTCGACGACGATGGTTGTGAGATTGTCCAAACAACAGCTAAGGGTGACACTGACAGATGGTTGCAGACAATGACGACCATCATTGTGAGCTATGCTTCGGAGAGATTTGGCCTCATTGAGACAGGGAACAGCAGGATGCCCTACAACAAGAATCGCAGAGCCACCAAGATCCAGCAGCTGCGCCAAGAGCTGAAATCCCTTAGGAAGCAGCACAAGATGGCCAGCGATTAGGAATGGCAGCCCTTGGCAGAGTTGCGAGAGATCATCATGAAGAAGCTCCTGACAATCCGCAGAGCAGAGTGGCATTGCAGACGAGCAAAGGAGAGGGCCAAAAAGCAAATATCCTTTATTGCCAACCCCTTCGGCTTCACCAGGAAACTACTTGGTGACAAGCGCAGCGGCCAGCTGGAGTGCTCTGCAGAGGATGTGAACGCCTTCCTTCACCGCACCTTGAGCGACCCAGAAAGAGACCAGGATCTTGGCCCCAACAATGCTTATGATTAGCCCAGCTTAGCCCAGCTAATGCCAATGATTAGCCCAGCTGCACCAAGTATAGAGTTTGACATAAAAGAGCCCAGCTGGAGAGAGGTCCAGGAAGTTGTAAAGGCAGCAAGATCAGCTTCAGCCCCTGGACCCAGTGGCGTACCATACAGCGTTTACAAACGCTGTCCGAAACTCCTTCAGCAGTTATGGAAGATCCTGAGAGTAGTCTGGCGTAGAGGAAGAGTTGCCAATCAGTGGAGATGGGCTGAGGGTGTGTGGATCCCTAAGGAGGAGAACTCTAAAGAACTTGGCCAGTTTCGGACCATCTCACTGCTAAGTACAGAAGGCAAGATATTTTTCAGTATCCTGTCACGACGACTGTCAATGTTCTGTTTAAAGAACAATTACATAGACACCTCTGTACAGAAAGGCGGAATCTCTGGAACATCTGGCTGCATGGAACACACAGGGGTCATCACACAGCTCCTTAGAGAAGCAAAAGAAGGCAAGGGCGACCTGGTTGTCCTGTGGCTGGACCTTGTTAACGCTTATGGGTCCATACCACACAAGCTGGTTGAGGAGACTCTCCGCAGACACCATGTTCCCAAATCAGCAACCTCATACTGGATTATTACAACAATTTCCAGTTGAGGGCTACCTCTGGGTCCATAACATCCGAGTGGCACAGGCTAGAGAAGGGGATAATAACAGGCTGCACAATCTCAGTTACCCTTTTTGCACTTGCCATGAACATGGTGATGAAATCTGCGGAGCAGGAGTGTCGTGGGCCACTGACCAAGTCTGGAGTGCGGCAGCCACCAATCAGAGCTTACATGGACGACCTGACGGTTACAAGATCATCAGTCCCTGGCTGCAGGTGGATCTTACAAGGTCTTGAGAAGCTTATCTTATGGGCAAGAATGAGCTTCAAGCCATCAAAGTCAAGGTCCCTGGTTCTGAAGAAAGGAAAAGTCTTGGACAAGTTCCGCTTCAAGATTGCAGAGTCCACAATTCCGACCCTGTCAGAAGCACCAGTCAAGAGCTTGGGAAAGCTCTTTGACTGCAGCTTAAAGGACACAGCGGCCATCCACAAGACCTGTGAAGATCTTGGTGCCTGGCTCACCAAGGTCGACAAATCTGGGTTGCCAGGTCGTTTCAAGGCTTGGATCTACCAACATGCCATTCTACCCAGAGTGCTGTGGCCGCTACTGCTGTACGATGTCTCCTTGTCAACTGTGGAAGCTTTGGAAAAGAAGATCAGCAGTTACTTGCGAAGGTGGCTCAGATTGCCGAGAAGCCTAAGCAGTGCTGCCTTGTATGGGTCCACAAACACCCTACAGCTCCCCTTCAGTGGCCTCTCAGAAGAATTTGTGGTGACCCGGACAAGGGAGGTCATGCAGTACAGGGACTCCAGGGACCCCAAGGTGGCAACAGCTGGCATCGAAGTCCGGACAGGCAGGAAGTGGAGTGCGGCCAGAGAGCTACAGGCAGCAGAGTCACGGCTCAGGCAGAAGGCCCTTGTGGGGACGGTGGCAAGAGGGCAAGCAGGCCTGGGATACTTCCCAGGTTGCAAGGTGGACAGTGCC
This sequence comes from Astyanax mexicanus, assembly GCF_023375975.1. NCBI lineage: Eukaryota > Metazoa > Chordata > Actinopteri > Characiformes > Acestrorhamphidae > Astyanax > Astyanax mexicanus. Next base: position 2,139,368 of record NC_064422.1, on the reverse strand, counting down.
AAAGGGAAGGAGCGACAACATCTCCTCCAAAAGGAAGTGCGTGTTGGTGTAGAGGAGATTAGAGCCAGCAAGATGGTGGGACTCAGCCAGCAGGGTGCCTGGACTAGGTGGGAGAAGACCGAGCAGCGTAAAATCTCATGGCCAGACCTCAGGCGGCCTGATGTCAGCCGCATCAGTTTCCTGGTTCAAGCTGTCTACGACACACTGCCAAGCCCTGCAAACCTGTACACCTGGGGTAAGAGTGAAACACCTACCTGCCCACTGTGTGCTGGGAGAGGATCGCTTCAACACCTCCTCAGCAGCTGCCCCAAGGCTTTGGCCGATGGCCGTTACCGTTGGCGCCATGACCAGGTGCTCAAGGCAGTTGCAGAAGCCGTCACCTCAGCGATTCAGTCCAGCAGACACTGCCCAAGGAAGACCAACATCGCTTTCCTGAGGGCTGGAGAAAAGCCCCATGTGCAACCAAAGCACAAGTCAGGCTTGCTGTCAACAGCACCAGATTGGAAGCTTAGAGTGGATCTGGGAAAACAACTTAAGGTCCCTGAACACATCGCCCAGACAAGATTGCGCCCAGACCTGATCATCTACTCAGATACAACCAAGCAGGTGATCCTGTGGGAGCTCACTGTGCCATGGGAAGAAGACATGGTGGAGGCACATGCAAGAAAGCAGGCTAAATACCTAGACCTGGTGATGGAGTGCAGAAGTCGGGGCTGGCGTGCCTTCTGTGAACCTATTGAGGTGGGATGCCGTGGGTTTGCTGGACGCTCAACCTGCAAAGCTCTGGCAGGGCTAGGAGTGACAGGAGCTGCTAAGCGGGGAGCCATACGCTCCATTTCAGAAGCCGCAGAGAAAGCCACACGCTGGCTTTGGATAAAGAGGGCGAGCCCATGGATTGGTGCTGCTGGGATACAGTCCGGGAATTAATCAACCCCGGATGGGTCACCTGAGTGAGGATGTTGAAAGACCCGAAACCCCCAATGACCCCCAGGAACATCACTGATGATGTATCCCAGCGCATCCAAGAGATGTATTCAAGACCATATCTTTAACAGGGGGCTTCAACTGGGGGGGAGTATAATTTTGGAAGCATTACTTTTAAGCCTGCCGAAATTATACTCCCACTATGGTCTCAGCACTGCAATGTCTGAATCTCATGCAATTTATGTTTCATCCATGTTATGGTGTGTAGAGTTTGTCCTGTGATGCATTTTACTCTATCTTTAACAGGGGTCTTCTAATGGGGGGAGTATAATTTTGGCAGCATTATTTTTAGGTCTGCCAAAATTATACTTCCTGTATGATCTCAGCACTTCAAGGTCTAAATGTAATGCAATTTTTGTTTCATACATGTCATGGTGTGTAGAGTATGTCTTGTGATGCATTTTACTATATCTTCCACAGGGGGGCTTCAAATAGGGGGAGTATAATTTTGGCAGCATTATTTTTAGGTCTGCCGAAATTATACTCCCTCTATTATCTCAGCACTGCAAGGTCTAAATGTCATGCAATTTATGTTGCTTCCATGTCATGGTGTGTAGAGTTTGTCCTGTGATGCATTTTATTATATCTTCAACAGGGGGCTTCAAATGGGACAGTATAATTTTGGCAGCATTATTTTTAAGCCTGCCGAAATTATACTCCCCCTATGATCTCAGCACTGCAAAGTCTGAATGTAATGCAATTTTTGTTTCAAACATGTCATGGTGTGTAGAGTATGTCTTGTGATGCATTTTGCTATATCTTCAACAGGGGGGCTTCAAATAGGGGGAGTATAATTTTGGCAGCATTATTTTTAGGTCTGCCGAAATTATACTCCCTGTATGATCTCAGCACTGCAAGGTCTAAATGTAATGCAATTTATTTTACATACATGTCAAGGTGTGTGGAGTATGTGCTGTGATGCGTTTTACTCTATCTTTAACAGGGGTCTTCAACGAGGGGGAGTATAATTTTGGAAGCATTATTTTTAGGTATGCTGAAATTATACTTCCTCTTTGATCTCAGCACTGCAAGGTCTCAATGTAATGCAATTTTTGTTTCATACATGTCATTTTGTGTAGAGTATGTCTTGTGATGCATTTTACTATAGCTTCAACAGGGGGGCTTCAAAGAGGGGTAGTAAAATTTTATTTGCATTATTTTTAAGACTTAAATTATGCTTAAATTATGCTCCCCTGTTGAGCTCAGCACTGCACGGTCTAAATGTCATGTCATTTATTTTACACACATGTCATGGTGTGTAGAGTATGTGCTGTGATGCTTTATCTTCAGCAGGGGGGCTTCAACTGGGGGGAGTATAATTTTGGCAGCATTATTTTTAAGACTTCCGAAATTATACTCCCCCTATGATCTCAGCACTGCAAGTTCTGAATGTCATGCAATTTATGTTTCATCCATGTCATGGTGTGTAGAGTTTGTCCTGTGATGCATTTTACTATATCTTTAACAGGGGGCTTCAACTGGGGGGCCTATAATTTTGGCAGCATTAATTTTAAGCCTGCCCAAATTATAGTCCCCCTATGATCTCAGCACTGCAAGGTTTGAGTGTTATGCAATTTATTTTACATACATGTCATGGTGTGTAGAGTATTTGCTGTGATGCATTTTACTATAACTTCAAACAGGGGGGGGCTTCAAATGGGTGGAGTATGATTTTGGAAGCAGTATTTTTAAGCCTGACGAAATTATACACTCCTATGATCTCAGCACTGTAAGGTCTGAATGTCATACAATTTATGTTTCATACATGTCAAGGTGTGTAGAGTATGTGCTATGATGCGTTTTACTATATCTTCATTAGAGGGTCTTCTAATGGGGGGAGTATAATTTTGACAGCATTATTTTTAGGTCTGCCAAAATTATACTCCCTCTATGATCTCAGCACTGCAAGGTCTAAATGTAATGCAATTTATTTTACATACATGTCATGGTGTGTAGAGTATGTGCTGTGATGCATTTTACTATATCTTCAACCGGGGGGCTTCAAATAGGTGGAGTATGATTTTGAAAGCAGTATTTTGAAGCCTGACGAAATTATACACCCCAATGATCTTAGCACTGCAAGGTCTAAATGTAATTCAATTTATGTTTCATACATGTCAAGGTGTGTGGAGTATGTGCTGTGATGCGTTTTACTCTATCTTTAACAGGGGGCTTCAACTGGGGGGAGTATAATTTTGGAAGCATTATTTTTAAGCCTGCCGAAATTATACTCCCCCTATGATCTCAGCACTGCAAGGTCTGAATGTCATGCAATTTATGTTTCATCCATGTCATGGTGTGTAGAGTTTGACCTGTGATACATTTTACTATATCTTTAACAGGGGGCTTCAACTGGGGGTACTATAATTTTGGCAACATTATTTTTAAACCTGTCGAAATTATAGTCCCTCTATGATCTCAGCACTGCAAGGTCTGAGTGTTATGCAATTTATTTTACAAAGATGACATGGTGTGTAGAGTATGTGCTGTGATGCGTTTTACTCTATCTTTAACAGGGGACTCAACTGGGGGGACTATGATTTTGGCAGCATTATTTTTAGGTCTGCCGAAATTATACTCCCTCTATTATCTCAGCACTGCAAGGTCTGAATGTCATGCAATTTATGTTTCATCCATGTCATGGTGTGTAGAGTTTGTCCTGTGATGCATTTTATTATACCTTCAACGGGGGATTTCAAATGGGACAGTATAATTTTGGCAGCATTATTTTTAAGCCTGTCAAAATTATACACCCCTATGATCTCAGCACTGCAAGGTCTAAATGTAATGCAATTTATGTTTCATACATGTCAAGGTGTGTAGAGTATGTGCTATGATGCGTTTTACTCTATCTTTAACAAGGGGCTTCAAATAGGTGCAGTATGATTTTGAAAGCAGTATTTTGAAGCCTGACGAAATTATACACTCCTATGATCTTAGCACTGCAAGGTCTAAATGTAATGCAATTTATGTTTCATACATGTCAAGGTGTGTGGAGTATGTGCTGTGATGCGTTTTACTCTATCTTTAACAGGGGGCTTCAACTGGGGGGACTATAATTTTGGCAGCGTTATTTTTAGGTTTGCCGGAATTATACTCCCTCTATAATCTCAGCACTGCAAGGTCTAAATGTAATGCAATTTTTGTTTCATACATGTCAAGGTGTGTAGAGTATTTTCTATGATGAATTTTACTATATCTTCATTAGAGGGTCTTCTAATGGGGGGAGTATAATTTTGACAGCATTATTTTTAAGTCTGCCGAAATTATACTCCCTCTATGATCTCAGCACTGCAAGGTCTAAATGTAATGCAATTTATTTTACATACATGTCAAGGTGTGTAGAGTATGTGCTATGATGCGTTTTACTCTATCTTTAACAGGGGGCTTCAACTGGGGGGACTATAATTTTGGCAGCGTTATTTTTAGGTTTGCCGAAATTATACTCCCTCTATAATCTCAGCACTGCAAGGTCTAAATGTAATGCAATTTTTGTTTCATACATGTCATGGTGTGTAGAGTATATTCTATGATGCATTTTACTATATCTTCATTAAAGGGTCTTCTAATGGGGGGAGTATAATTTTGACAGCATTATTTTTAGGTCTGCCAAAATTATACTCCCTCTATGATCTCAGCACTGCAAGGTCTAAATGTAATGCAATTTATTTTACATACATGTCATGGTGTGTAGATTATGTGCTGTGATGCATTTTACTATATCTTCAACCGGGGGGCTTCAAATAGGTGGAATATGATTTTAAAAGCAGTATTTTGAAGCCTGACGAAATTATACACCCCTATGATCTTAGCACTGCAAGGTCTAAATGTAATGCAATTTATGTTTCATACATGTCAAGGTGTGTGGAGTATGTGCTGTGATGCGTTTTACTCTATCTTTAACAGGGGGCTTCAACTGGGGGGAGTATAATTTTGGAAGCATTATTTTTAAGCCTGCCGAAATTATACTCCCCCTATGATCTCAGCACTGCAAGGTCTGAATGTCATGCAATTTATGTTTCATCCATGTCATGGTGTGTAGAGTTTGACCTGTGATGCATTTTACTATATCTTTAACAGGGGGCTTCAACTGGGGGTACTATAATTTTGGCAGCATTATTTTTAAACCTGTCGAAATTATAGTCCCTCTATGATCTCAGCACTGCAAGGTCTGAGTGTTATGCAATTTATTTCACAAACATGACATTTTGCTAGTATTGACCCACGCCCTTGATTGGGCAGAGAAGAAGAAAGAGGGGGAGCGAACTCAGAGTATTTGGGATGGAGTTCGGGGCAGCTTCGCTGTAAAGCGTGAAGCCGAAGCCCCCCCTCTCATGAAGAGAAACATGAGAAGAGAATAAAATTAAAGAAGGAGGAAGATGGGGAGGAGGTGGGTGCGAGGTTTGTTCAATGAGTAGGTAGAGAGGAAGTGACTGTTTAAATAGGGATGGAAGTGGGAGGAATGAGGGCGTGGCTCACTCCCAAAACTTAGTTATGACACATAACTCCACGTTGTGTAGAGTATGTGCTGTGATGCGTTTTACTCTATCTTTAACAGGGGGCTTCAACTGGGGGGAGTATAATTTTGGAAGCATTATTTTTAAGACTGTCGAAATTATACACCCCTATGATCTCAGCACTGCAAGGTCTAAATGTAATGCAATTTATTATACATACATGTGGTGCAGTATGATTTTGAAAGCAGTATTTTGAAGCCTGACGAAATTATACACCCCTATGATCTTAGCACTGCAAGGTCTAAATGTAATGCAATTTATGTTTCATACATGTCAAGGTGTGTGGAGTATGTGCTGTGATGCGTTTTACTCAATCTTTAACAGGGGGGCTTCAAATAGGGGTAGTAAAATTTTATCTGCATTATTTTTAAGACTGCTTAAATTATGCTCCCCTGTTGAGCTCAGCACTGCAAGGTCTAAATGTAATGCAATTTTTGTTTCATACATGTCATGGTGTGTAGAGTATTTTCTATGATGAATTTTACTATATCTTCATTAGAGGGTCTTCTAATGGGGGGAGTATAATTTTCACAGCATTATTTTTAGGTCTGCCGAAATTATACTCCCTCTATGATCTCAGCACTGCAAGGTCTAAATGTAATGCAATTTATTTTACATACATGTCAAGGTGTGTAGAGTATGTGCTATGATGCGTTTTACTCTATCTTTAACAGGGGGATTCAACTGGGGGGAGTATAATTTTGACAGCATTATTTTTAGGTCTGCCAAAATTATACTCCCTCTATGATCTCAGCACTGCAAGGTCTAAATGTAATGCAATTTATTTTACATACATGTCATGGTGTGTAGAGTATGTGCTGTGATGCATTTTACTATATCTTCAACCGGGGGGCTTCAAATAGGTGGAGTATGATTTTGAAAGCAGTATTTTGAAGCCTGACGAAATTATACACCCCTATGATCTTAGCACTGCAAGGTCTAAATGTAATGCAATTTATGTTTCATACATGTCAAGGTGTGTGGAGTATGTGCTGTGATGCGTTTTACTCTATCTTTAACAGGGGGCTTCAACTGGGGAGAGTATAATTTTGGAAGCATTATTTTTAAGCCTGCCGAAATTATACTCCCCCTATGATCTCAGCACTGCAAGGTCTCAATGTCATGCAATTTATGTTTCATCCATGTCATGGTGTGTAGAGTTTGACCTGTGATGCATTTTACTATATCTTTAACAGGGGGCTTCAACTGGGGGTACTATAATTTTGGCAGCATTATTTCTAAACCTGTCGAAATTATAGTCCCTCTATGATCTCAGCACTGCAAGGTCTGAATGTCATGCAATTTATGTTTCATCCATGTCATGGTGTGTAGAGTTTGTCCTGTGATGCATTGTACTATATCTTTAACAGGGGACTTCAACCGGGGGTAATATAATTTTGGCAGCATTATTTTTAAACCTGTCGAAATTATACTCCCTCTATTATCTCAGCACTGCAAAGTCTAAATGTCATGCAATTTATGTTGCTTCCATGTCATGGTGTGTAGAGTTTGTCCTGTGATGCATTTTATTATATCTTCAACGGAGGATTTCAAATGGGACAGTATAATTTTGGCAGCATTATTTTTAAGCCTGTGAAATTATACACCCCTATGATCTCAGCACTGCAAGGTCTAAATGTAATGCAATTTATGTTTCATACATGGCAAGGTGTGTAGAGTATGTGCTATCATGCGTTTTACTCTATCTTTAACAGGGGGCTTCAAATAGGTGGAGTATGATTTTGAAAGCAGTATTTTGAAGCCTGACGAAATTATACACCCCTATGATCTTAGCACTGCAAGGTCTAAATGTCATGCAATTTATGTTGCTTCCATGTCATGGTGTGTGGAGTATGTTCTGTGATGCGTTTTACTCTATCTTTAACAGGGGGGCTTCAAATAGGGGTAGTAAAATGTTATCTGCATTATTTTTAAGACTGCTTAAATTATGCTCCCCTGTTGAGCTCAGCACTGCACGGTCTAAATGTCATGTCATTTATTTTACACACATGTCATGGTGTGTAGAGTATGTGCTGTGATGCTTTATCTTCAACAGGGGGGCTTAACGGGGGGAGTATAATTTTGGCAGCATTATTTTTAAGCCTTCCGAAATTATACTCCCCCTATGATCTCAGCACTGCAAGTTCTGAATGTCATGCAATTTATGTTTCATCCATGTCATGGTGTGTAGAGTTTGTCCTGTGATGCACTTTACTATATCTTTAACAGGGGGCTTCAACTGGGGGGCCTATAATTTTGGCAGCATTAATTTTAAGCCTGTCCAAATTATAGTCCCCCTATGATCTCAGCACTGCAAGGTCTGAGTGATATGCAATTCATTTTACATACATGTCATGATGTGTAGAGTATTTGCTGTGATGCATTTTACTATAACTTCAAACAGGGGGGGCTTCAAATGGGTGAAGTATGATTTTGGAAGCAGTATTTTTAAGCCTGATGAAATTATACACTCCTATGATCTCAGCACTGTAAGGTCTGAATGTCATACAATTTATGTTTCATACATGTCAAGGTGTGTAGAGTATGTGCTATGATGCGTTTTACTCTATCTTTAACAAGGGGCTTCAACTGGGGGGACTATAATTTTGGCAGCGTTATTTTTTGGTTTGCCGAAATTATACTCCCTCTATAATCTCAGCACCGCAAGGTCTAAATCTAATGCAATTTTTGTTTTATACATGTCATTGTGTGTAGAGTATGTGCTGTGATGCATTTTACTATATCTTCAACCGGGGGGCTTCAAATAGGTGGAGTATGATTTTGAAAGCAGTATTTTGAAGCCTGACGAAATTATACACCCCTATGATCTTAGCACTGCAAGGTCTAAATGTAATGCAATTTATGTTTCATACATGTCAAGGTGTGTGGAGTATGTGCTGTGATGCGTTTTACTCTATCTTTAACAGGGGGCTTCAACTGGGGGGAGTATAATTTTGGAAGCATTATTTTTAAGCCTGCCAAAATTATACTCCCCCTATGATCTCAGCACTGCAAGGTCTGAATGTCATGCAATTTATGTTTCATCCATGTCATGGTGTGTAGAGTTTGTCCTGTGATGCATTTTACTATATCTTTAACAGGGGGCTTCAACTGGGGTACTCTAATTTTGGCAGCATTATTTTTAAACCTGTCGAAATTATAGTCCCTCTATGATCTCAGCACTGCAAGGTCTGAGTGTTATGCAATTTATTTTACAAACATGACATGGTGTGTAGAGTATGTGCTGTGATGCATTTTACTCTATCTTTAACAGGGGGCTTCAACTGGCGGTACTATAATTTTGGCAGCATTATTTTTAAGCCTGCCGAAATTATACACCCCTATGATCCCAGCACTGCAAGGTCTAAATGTAATGCAATTTATGTTTCATACATGTCAAGGTGTGTAGAGTATGTGCTGTGATGCGTTTTACTCTATCTTTAACAGGGTGCTTCAAATAGGTGGAGTATGATTTTGAAAGCAGTATTTTGAAGCCTGACGAAATTATACACCCCTATGATCTTAGCACTGCAAGGTCTAAATGTAATGCAATTTATGTTTCATACATGTCAAGGTGTGTGGAGTATGTGCTGTGATGCGTTTTACTCTATCTTTAACAGGGGGGCTTCAAATAGGGGTAGTAAAATTTTATCTGCATTATTTTTAAGACTGCTTAAATTATGCTCCCCTGTTGAGCTCAGCACTGCATGGTCTAAATGTCATGTCATTTATTTTACACACATGTCATGGTGTGTAGAGTATGTGCTGTGATGCTTTATCTTCAACACGGGTGCTTCAACTGGGGGGAGTATAATTTTGGCAGCATTATTTTTAAGCCTGCCGAAATTATACTCCCCCTATGATCTCAGCACTGCAAGTTCTGAATGTCATGCAACTTATGTTTCATCCATGTCATGGTCTGTAGAGTTTGTCCTGTGATGCATTTTCCTATATCTTTAACAGGGGGCTTCATCTGGTGGGACTATAATTTTGGCAGCATTAATTTTATGCCTGTCCAAATTATAGTCCCCCTATGATCTCAGCACTGCAAGGTCTGAGTTTTATGCAATTTATTTTACATATATGTCATGGTGTGTAGAGAATGTGCTGTGATGCATTTTACTATATCTTAAACCGGGGGCTTCAAATGGGTGGAGTATGATTTTGAAAGCAGCATTTATAAGCCTGACGAAATTATACGCCCCCTATGATCTCAGCACTGCAAGGTCTTAATGTCATTCAATTTATGTTTCATAATGTCAAGGTGTCTACAGTTGAGATGCATTTTACTATATCTTTAGCAGGGGGCTTCAACTGGGGGGACTATAATTTTGGCAGCATTATTTTTAAGACTGTCGAAATTATAGTCCCCCTATGATCTCAGCACTGCAAGGTCTGAGTGGTATGCAATTTATTTTACATACATGTCATGGTGTGTAGAGTATGTGCTGTGATGCATTTTACTATATCTTCAACCGGGGGGCTTCAAATGGGTGGAGTATGATTTTGGAAGCAGTATTTTTAAGCCTGACGAAATTATACACCCCCTATGATCTCAGCACTGCAAGGTCTGAATGTCATGCAATTTATGTTTCATCCATGTCATGGTGTGTAGAATTTGTCCTGTGATGCATTTTACTATATCTTCAACAGGGGGGCTTCAAATAGGGGTAGTAAAATTTTATCTGCATTATTTTTAAGCCTTCCGAAATTATACTCCCCCTATGATCTCAGCACTGCAAGTTCTGAATATCATGCATTTTATGTTTCATACATGTCAAGATTTGTAGAGTATGTTCTGTGATGCATTTTACTCTATCTTTAACAAGGGGCTTCAACTGGGGGGAGTATAATTTTGGCAGCATTATTTTTAGGTCTGCCGAAATTATACTTCCTCTATGATCTCAGCACTGCAAGGTCTGAATGTCATGCAATTTAGGTTTCATCCATTTCATTGTGCACTGCAAGGTCTAAATGTAATGCAATTTTTTTTACATACATGCTATGGTGTGTACAGTATGTCCTGTGATGCATTTTACACTATCTTCAACAGGGGAGGCTTCAACTGGGGGAAGTATCCAATCAAAACTAATTCCATCTTTCTGTCTTCCTCCGAGTTAGAGACGACCCAACTGTCTGACCCGATACCAATTGGACCTTCACGATCTCATGTCAGCCGGATTGATGGAAGTTTCTTGATGTCAGCCTTCCCTATCACCCACCACATTTCAGCTGCCCATCAACTTTCAGTTTATTCACCTGCCTTGCACTAGCTGTTTACTCTCCACTACTAATTGCATCGAAGTTGTCATCTTACATTACTCTAACTGCTTTCATTACTCATATTTCTATACACATGGATATATTAAACTGTCTTTTCAAGAGAGAGAAACTGTATCAAGTATTGCTTTGAACTGAAAACTTCTTTTTCATTCAGAAATTAGATGTTAAGAATGCACGTCTTCTTTTCAACGTTTCTAAAGTGTTTTGATTCAATTTGTGTGTTGAATGTATTAAAGTCTGTTTTTGAACGATTTAGGCTAAGAGATGAGTTTCTCTCATTCAATAGAGAGATAAAATGTTTCGAGTGTTGTTTTAACCAGAAACATCTGTTTAGATCAGAATTAAGTTTTTAAGACCTAAAACACGTTATAACTGTGTAAAATGTACCAACATGTCGTTTTCAACATTTCTTTTAATTGTTTGGGTTTATTTGTGTGATCTATGTAATAAAGTCTGTTTTTCGACGATTTATGCTGACAGATGCGTTTTGAGAATAGTTTCGAGCTCCTTTCTCACTCCTAAGAGCGAAGTGTTGCACTGTGTAAAATGTACCACGTCATGTAATAAAAAATTCTTGAATGTTGAATCTTGGAAAATCTTTTTTCACGCTGAGTTTTGAGCTCCTCCTCACTCCTTACAGCGAAACTGCTTCAAGTGTTGTTTTGTAGTGAAAACTTCTCCTTCGATCAGAAATGAGTTTTTGAAACCTATTGTAACTGTGGAACATGCACGATCATCTCGTTTATTTAATTTCTTAAGTGTTTGGGTTCATTTGTATGTTGAATGTTGTAAAAATCTTCTTTCACGCTGAGAAATGCGTTTTACGCTTAGTTTGAGCTCCTCTCTCACTGCTTATAGCGAAAACGGCTTCAAGGGTTGTTTTGTAGTGAAAACTTCTCCTTCGATCAGAAATGAGTTTTTGAGACATTATACCTTGTTAGTGCAAAATACACTAACATCTCGTTTTTGTCCTTTCTTAAGTATTTGGGTTCATTTGTATGTTGAATGTTGTAAAATCTTCTTTCACGCTGAGAAATGCGTTTTACGCTTAGTTTGAGCTCGTCTCTCACTGCTTATAGCGAAAACGGCTTCAAGGGTTGTTTTGTAGTGAAAACTTCTCCTTCGATCAAAAATGAGTTTTTGAGACCTAAAACACATTATACCTGTGTGAAATGCACTAACATCTCGTTTTTTCATTTCTTAAGTATTTGGGTTCATTTGTATGTTGAATGTTGTAAAATCTTCTTTCACGCTGAGAAATGCGTTATACGCTTAGTTTGAGCTCCTCTCTCACTGCTTATAGCGAAAACGGCTTCAAGGGTTGTTTTGTAGTGAAAACTTCTCCTTCGATCAGAAATCAGTTTTTGAGACCTAAATCACATTATAACTGTGTAACATGCACGATCATCTCTTTTTTGTCCTTTCTTAAGTGTTTGAGTTTATTTGTATGTTGAATGTTGTAAAATCTTTTTTCACGCTAAGAAATGCGTTTTACGATTAGTTTGAGCTCCTCTCTTACTGCTTAGAGCGAAAACGGCTTCAAGGATTGTTTTTTAGTGAAAACTTTTCCTTCCATCAGAAATGAGTTTTTGAGACCTAAAACACATTATACCTGTGTGAAAGGCACTAACATCTCGTTTTTGTCCTTTCTTAAGTTTTTGGGTTCATTTGTATGTTGAATGTTGTAAAATCTTCTTTCACGCTGAGAAATGCGTTTTACGCTTAGTTTGAGCTCCTCTCTCACTGCTTATAGCGAAAACGGCTTCAAGGGTTGTTTTGTGGTGAAAACTTCTCCTTCGATCAGAAATGAGTTTTTGAGACCTAAAACACATCATCTCGTTTTTTCATTTCTTAAGTATTTGGGTTCATTTGTATGTTGAATGTTGTAAAATCTTCTTTCACGCTAAGAAATGCGTTTTACGATTAGTTTGAGCTCCTCTCTTACTGCTTAGAGCGAAAACGGCTTCAATGATTGTTTTTTAGTGAAAACTTCTCCTTCCATCAGAAATGAGTTTTTGAGACCTAAAACACATTATACCTGTGTGAAAGGCACTAACATCTCGTTTTTGTCCTTTCTTAAGTATTTGGGTTCATTTGTATGTTGAATGTTGTAAAATCTTCTTTCACGCTGAGAAATGCGTTTTACGCTTAGTTTGAGCTCCTCTCTCACTGCTTATAGCGAAAACGGCTTTAAGGGTTGTTTTGTAGTGAAAACTTCTTCTTCGGTCAGAAATGAGCTTTTGAGCTCCTCTCTCACTGCTTATAGCGAAAACGGCTTCAAGGATTGTTTTTTAGTGAAAACTTCTCATTCGATCATAAATGAGTTTTTGAGACCTAAAACACATTATACCTGTGTGAAAGGCACTAACATCTCGTTTTTGTCCTTTCTTAAGTATTTGGGTTCATTTGTATGTTGAATGTTGTAAAATCTTCTTTCACGCTAAGAAATGCGTTTTACGATTAGTTTGAGCTCCTCTCTTACTGCTTAGAGCGAAAACTGCTTCAAGGGTTGTTTTGTAGTGAAAACTTCTCCTTCGATCAGAAATGAGTTTTTGAGACCTAAAACACATTATACCTGTGTAAAATACACTAACATCTCGTTTTTTCATTTCTTAAGTATTTGGGTTCATTTGTATGTTGAATGTTGTAAAATCTTCTTTCACGCCGAGAAATGCGTTTCACACTTAGTTTTGAGCTCCTGTCTTACTGCTTAGAGCGAAAAAAGCTTCACGTGTTGTTTTGTAGTGAAAACTTCTCCTTCGATCAGAAATATATAAAAAAAAAATACTGTTATGTTCTCTTAGTGACACTAGAGGGCGCAAGAACACAACACATCAGAGTAATGTGTAAAAGCTCTTGTTGTTTCTTTGGCACAATGGACTTCCCGTAGTTGGACACTTTTATGTAGGAGAGTTTTACATGTATGTTTCACATGTCTACGTACAGCCCAACTGGCAGACTCTCAACAAACCGTCATGTAACTCAACTCAACAAACCGTCATGTAACTCAACTCAACAAACCGTCATGTAATAAAGAGTTGGGGTTCATTTGTATGTTGAATGTTGAAAAAAAAAATCACGAAAAAAGTTTTGAGCGCTTAGTTTTGAGCTCCTATTTCACTCCTAAGAGCGAAATCTAGCTTCATGTGTTGTTTTGAACTGAAGACTTCTCTTTCGATCAAAAATAAGACCTAAACCACATTTTAACTGTGTAAAATGCACTAACATCTTGTTGTCAACAGTTCTCATGTGCTCTCTAAAAATAATATACTGGATCTACTTTTAAAAAATTGATTGCGTGTATCGTTTTGCAATCCTAACTAAACCTAACTAAAATGTTGTTGAGAAAAAGCTAAGAGACTTGTTCCCACCATCATTTTATTAAAAACGTTGAAGATTTATTTATTTGAACCTACCTAATCCATGTAAGAATTTCTTCATGCAAATATATATACATTTTAAAACATAACCCTTTTTTATTGGTTTAAAAAGTGGGCACAACAAACTGTTGCATAATAATAGACATTTGCAATTACAAAATAAAATATTCCAGCTGATAACAGCTGTTAAGAAATAAAATTGTTTATTTTTTTAATTAGCAAGTGAACTTTACGAGCTAATATTTTGTTGACGTTATTTCATACTAGCTTTCAGTCCATCCAGTTTGAGGAGTAACTTTTGAAAACTTCAAATGTATGCCTCAGTTGTCGGGTAGCTGAGATTAAGGGCTTATATAAGACCCATCAGAAAGACACAAAAGTCCCCTCAGGACTTCTGTTCCCCCTATCAGAAGAGAGGCACTGGCTGGGGCAGCTTTGTTAAGCATAATTTTCATAACCTTCCCAGCAAGTTGTCTGTTCAGAACTTCAGCATCCTTATAGAAAAAACAGTTAATATTTTAGTTTCAATGTTGCTGTAGTTACCGTAATGTTTTAAGGTAGATTTCATTTTTCCCCACAAAGTATTCCTTAAAGAGATCTCCGATGTAAACCACCATGCAACGGAGTGCAACTCCTCTGCGTCTTTAATAAAAATGTTAAACGTGTAGGTCATTAAAAAAATTATGTTGCACTACAGTCAATGACGAGTCAGGTTTGAATTCAATTGAAGTTCAAGGCTTTCACACCTACTTCCTTTGGTCCAAATATTCTAATTTTTCAGTCTGCTCTGAACCCAAGTGTCAGGTGTGAAAGGGGTCAATAGATTTTACTTGTGTGCGCCTTTCTTGTCACCTTACATGATTCAACATAAAACTGACAGAATATAAAATACATATATAGAGACAGAATATAGAATACACAGGGAAAAAAGTACAGAATAGGATTAATAATCACAAATCATAAGCAACTTTAAACAGATACATTTTGAGTTTGGATTTGAAATGTGGCAATGGTCTATCTTGAGTGAATTTCAGAGCCGGGGAGCAGAGCGGTTGAATGCTCGCTCTGCTCCCCAAGACGGGCAGGAAGAATAGTGAGATAAATAGAAGAAGAGGTTCTGAAGGTACGAGCAGGTGTAGCAATGTGAAGAAGGTACGAAAGATAAGGAGGGGCAAGATTGTGAGGGGGGGGGGGGGGGGTATTTTATAGTTCATTCGAAATGGGATAGGAAGCCAGTTAGTTGTAAAACAGGTGTTAAACGATGCATTGAGGGAGTCTGGGTAATGACAGTATGTAGTGTTTTTTGTGGCAGGCCAAAATAAAGAGAGTTGCAGTAGTCGAAACGTGAGGTAACCAGACTGTGGACCAGATTAGTTGTAGTGTGAGCAGTAAGAGAAGGATAAAGACGATTATTTTTTTTGTAGGCTGACCAACTATTGACATGGGATCCTAAGGAAAGTATGCTTTTGACAATGACACCCAGACACCCACTCTTGACCTGAGGGGAGGGAGAGATGGAGGAGTTATCAACAGGAATGTGGAAGTTATGAAATTTACTTAGTCTTGATTTGGTACCAATCAACAAAAGTTCTTTTTTATTGCAAATTTAATCAAAGAACATTTACACTGTAAAATGTACTGTAAAATTTACAGTAAGTAAGTGGCAGTAATTGACAAGTAACTTACTGTGAAATAAAATCACAGTAGCTAACTGGCAGTAATTGACAAGTTACTTACTGTGAAATAAAATCACAGTAGTTAACAGTAAGTTACTGAAAAAAAAATGTTAAATTAAATCACTGTTCAAAAAAACTGGCAGCAGCTGAATAGTAAATTAGCCTGTAAAAAATATTTCATGTATACTGTAATTTTGTATATAGTTGTATTGATCAGACTTAGTTAATGTTCACAATCACCAAACTGTCAATCACATCATGTTAATAAGAAGCTCTCAGGTCAAGTTACTTTTCAAACTTCTTCTTTTTTTCTACTTCTTCTTCTTCTTCAGGTGGTAAGTGTGTTGAATCCAAAATGATTTCAAATGACTACTGCCCCAACGTTTTATTTCAGCGAGAGAGTCAATGAGGGATGAAGGTGCAACATTAGGTTTGGTTGAGAGGTAGAGCTGGGTGTCATCAGCGTATCCTGATATATAATGTTTAACACTATAATGTGTAGTTTATTAGCTTCCCATAGACATCATATACTATGGGGGCTTCCCTACTAGCCCACTGCGCTCCGCAAAACCCGCAAGCTAATTTTCCCTTTACACACGGCCAGTGGCCTGTGTTAATAATACAAATTACAAAAATTAATCGGGGCTAAAGCCCCAGAAGCTTAAAGGAAATTTAAATGCTAACCCTTCTTTTCCTTTTAATTGTGATGAATGGTGTCTTGACAGGTGCGATTTAAGGCTACCCCATGTTCTATATCAAATGTATTTGATTTGATTTAAACGCATTTACAAATAATGTTGTCTCAAAGCAGCTTTACATAAACATGATCAAGAATCAGGCAAAACATTAAACATAGAAAGTACAGAATACAGAACCCCCAGTGAGCGCAGAGATAAGGAAAAACTCCCTCAGTGCTTGAGGAGGAAGAATCCTTGGGAGGACCTAGACTCACATATAAGGGGGGACCGTCTTACCACTGGCCAAACGGCTTCTAAAAACGTCTTTGTATATCCACATAGGTTTTATAGTATAACAGGAGTATAACAGCGCCACTAACGGAAACAGTTACATTTAATGTAAGCTTGGATGTAATCTGTAAGATGAGCAGCTGATCTGTGGTAGGTGATGAAAAAGGCTGACTTCAGAAACTTCCATCAGTCTGGCCGGACAGGGGACATGAAAGCCTGAGGGTCCAGCATCCCTCGGTATCGGGTCAGACAGGTGGGCAGTCAGTGACTCGGAGGAAAGCAGAGATATGTATTTCGTTTTTCCTGGATTTGTGTAAAACATTATCAGAGTGTGGCTAATGACTCCGGCAGATCTGAATAAAACAGCCTACCTAAAGGGAGCGAGCCAGAAGGTAGCATAGACACGGAGGCACCCTGAAACCCCGGCATCCACCCACTCCACCATTCACAAACCTGAATGATCGCGTGCAGTGAGCGAACAACAGCACCAGCATCTCAGTTTACCACAATTCCCTATATCCACGAACACCTGGATCTGCAACCTTATCTAAAGAGAAAAACATTAATTACCAAAAGCTAAACTAAACAAGTAATTGTTTAATCTAGACTTAACGATTGACACTGTGTGTAAGTACCGAACATATTCGGGGAGATTATTCCAGAATTGGGGTGCTTTATAAGAGAAAGCTCTTTCTCCTGCAGAGCTCTCCTAAATTCTGGGAACTATAAGAAACCAGCACCTTGTGATCTAAGTGATCGCAGTTATGGGGTCTCGCAGTGATACGGTCTCGCAAATACGCAAGTGCGAGCCCATACGCTTTATACGTTCACAGGAGAACTTTATAGTCTATGCGGAATTTGACTGGAAGCCAGTGCAATGCTTACAGGACTGGACTAAAATGTTCAAATGTTCTAGTTTTAGTAACGATCCTGGCTGCAGCATTTTGAACTAGCTGCAGGAACATTCTGACAGTAGCGCATACAATTGTCGGAGGTAATGAAGGCATACACTCATTTTTCTACATCATGCAGGGATAAGGCATTTCTTAGCCTGAGCTAATCTCTCACTCCTTTGTAAATATCGGAGTGCATTTAAGAGCACTAACAGTATATTTAAAAAATATTTTCCATTTCCTAGTACACATACAATATATCTTTTTGTATTTCTATAAAATTTATTTTAACGTAATACATCTTAAATTATACTTTAATGTGCTGAGGTGTAGAAAAGCTGTTCTAGTAACATTAGATATGTGTTTGTCGAATGCTAGATGTGAACAGCGGTTTAATTACATCTGGTAGTAGGCCTACCTGTTGTAGTAATGTGAAATCTTCGGTAACAGAGTTTTCTTCTAGATCAGCCACACCAGATGACAGAGAGGATGTGCTATTTATCTGTTTAAATTTATCCCAAATGCATTTTGCGGATAGTGCTGAGCTCCTCTCTCACTCCTTTGTGAAAACGAAGTACATTTAAGAGCACTAAGAGTATATTTAAAATAGGTCAAGAATACTAAAAGAATATTTTACATTTCCTAATAATATACCTTTTTAAGATATTAATTTTAATTTAAGATATATTACTTTAATATACCTTTTTTGTATTTCTATAAAATGTATTTTAATGTAATACATCTTAAATTATACTCTAATGTGTTGATAGAGAATACATTTAAATCTAAACATACTAAAGCACATTTAACCAAAAGTGTTTTTACATATCATTCTATTTTAAGTATATTATTTAAAAAGCATATTTTATTTTAAAAAATACCTTTTACGCTATGCTATGGTACAATTTGGAAAACATTTATATTATGCTTAAATCCAACGTAAACAATTGAATGGACTTCACTCACATTCTAAAGCAAACATGCCTCCAGTGTCACATAAAATTACACGAGTTACTTTCTTATTACATTCAGGCAATAAAATGTACATTATTGTCATGTATTATGTTGTATGTATGTATGTATTTATCGGTGTATTGTTAAAAACATTCTTACATTCATCTTCACATTAAATTAAAGTATTGTAGTGTAAAGTAAGTGTTTTGTAGTTTTGATTATTGTAGTTTTACACTTCCAACTTTAAAAATAAACAGAAAGAAACAGAATTAAAGTTAATTTTCTAATGTATTTAATTTTTCATAAATATTGAACATATAAAAACACATATGTACACATTTTTAACAAGCAATTCATTATTGTGTTCAAATTCTTTGTCTTTTTCAACGTGACAAATAAAATGAAAAAAAAAATGCATTAATTCATATAGACTATAACTACTGGGAAACCTGCTCATTTTTTGTTTCTACAGAAATGAAGGGTATAAAAATTATTCTAGCATGCTATCATTACTCTCTATAGAAAGCTTTAATTGCATTCAGCATGAAGAGCATTAGTAATGTCAGAGTATTAGATGGTCACCACCCCACCTCATCCCCAAAGCACCACCTCAGTACCACTGCCCTCTGTTCAATGGATCTTTCCACGTGATTCCATAATTTTATTTTAAATGTGACAAAAATTTTGGATCTGTAAAACATTTTCAGTCTCTCTCTACATTATTCGGTAGAGGAATGGCATATGTTTTTTTGCTTTTGATCATGACACATTTTGCAATTTTTCAATAGATTTATTTCTCTTCTGTCGAGTGGAAATATACATAATCTCCAAGGAAATGACTTTAATACTGGATCATCATTAAAGGCTTTAGTGGCTAGGTTGTATTATAAAGACGCTCAGTTTGAAGCAGTACCAAACCTCCTTACATTTCCACTCGGGTATTCTGATTTGGTATTGAAATAATTGCTGTTCTGAAGCTGAGAGAAGAGATCTTTGATGTCATTGGTTGCATTCTTTATGCACTTTTCTCCCCTTTTAGATAGACTATTCCACCTGAGGAATCTCTTTACAATCTGGACAGGCACATGTGTAGTTCCATTGCAGTACTTCACTAGAGTGCCATTTGATTATTTTTTTTTTTTAAGTTGCCCAGAAAGGACCCCATTTCTTTACGCTGGCTGCAATGTGTGTCAGCAGGTGTACATTGAATGCAGGTGTACATTTTGCTGTGATTTATTGAATCAAGCCACATATTCACCTTCTGTCCAGTCACACCAAGACAAAAACTATGTTGGTACACCAATCATCTGAAACGTTTTTTAACCCCATCAATACCGATGGGCCTTTCACCCCATGAATGGCTGTTCTGGAGTAACTGACATAGCATGGTCATAATGTTTTGTCTCAGATCTGAGAACAGGTTTTGGTTTTCTAAATGTATAGGGTCCTCCACCTGTGTGATATTTTTTAAGATTTGTATTTGCATCAAATACAAACTGGCATGCTTCACATGGTGTTGGACATTTTCCCTTGTCCCCAAGTACATAGAACGTGAGAAGCAGTGAAAATGATGTTCATAATGACCATACTCTACATAAGCTTTGTTAAACAGGTACACACTTTCTGGCACTAACCCAGGGGCATGTTCATTACAAATCTCGAGGAGATGTTCCAGAGCCAAAGGACTTAAATAATACACCTTCTGTTTACTTTCACAATATTATAAAACACATTCACTTTAAATTTATTACAGAAATCCAAATGTAATTTTATTATAATATAATATAAATATTATAATAATATTATAATAATATTTTAATTTGTTAAGAATTAAACATAGGTTCTTGATCTTCAAAAGTGAAAGGTCCAACTGTACCTACAGTTCAGCTACTAAGCTATGGTTTCTGATCATTGTGATCTTTGTATGAGAATTTTCCTAGTTAATTGTTACCTCTAATTTATGCATTTTAAATTTGTAGCATCATTAAAACATATCGCTGTGCCTCTGGCTGTGGATTGTACAGGACAGGAAAGACTGCAGGTTTGAAGAGTTCTGGTTAAAGGCTTCGCGCTCGCAGTTTAAAATGTAATCAGCCAGTTAGAGCGCAGCCTCGGTCTGGGTGAGGCGGAGCAGCTGAAGGCTGCGGAGAGCTGCGCTGAATGAGCAGGGCTCTTATTAGTAGGGCGCAGTGGCTGGGTAAGGGCTGGTGAACGACTTTTGAAAACGATATCTGATGGTGGACTAGTAAATAAGTAGCACAGAGTTCAGAACATGTTATCTTACCTAATGTAAATGGCGATAAAACCATATTAGACCATAGTTTTAACGTTAAGCTACGAATGTGAATGTAAGTTAACTAGTTAGCTAGCTTACCACTACGAACGTTAGTTTGCTAACTAACTAGCTAACTAGCTAGTGAGATAACCTAGACAGCAACCTAGCAGAGGCTGTGCAGTGCAGTGCAAAGCTTCATTAGATTCAATTCTCAGTGTCTTTTTGTAGTCTGAATGAATATAGCAGTTCCAAAGTGCAATACATGATTTAAAATAACTGTTTACGTACAAAACTGGCAAGATAGATTATGTATAAATTTATGTGTATATATTGTATACTCCAAGACATAGTATAGCCTAATAAAATCATACACATTTTCCCAATAGTGACATGTATCTCGCATTATTAGAGGCTAATAAAACTTTCTAATATTGTAATATTTATTATATATGTAACAATACGTTAATAAAATGTAGTATCTTTCAACAGATATTTTTGAACATGAAGATTAAAAGCAGAACAAAGAAGAAAAACAATAGAAAATGCAATAGAAATATATTATAAATAAATAGTATAATACGGTGTTCACCATCTTTCAAAACCTTGTTATCCTGGCATTTATCAAATTATACTGCAAACATCTGCATTACTCTAGGTTTATGGCATCTTGTTGCTTCCTTTGTAGTTCTCTGGGAATTTTCCAAATTTAGGATTATCACCTTCATCAGGTTACTTGTTGGTCATCATCAATTACATCACCTTTTTTGCTCAGGCCTACAATGCGGTTCCCCATTATACATCAGCTGTATAATTACATATTGTAGACTATTACTGTCATTCCTCCACAGATTTATTACTAGTAGTTTTCTGACCACAGAAACAATGTTGATCGTGCAAGATCGTACTCTTTCGATTTCTGTGATTGTGAGTGTCTCTAAGTTTAACATTTTTACATTTTTTATTTAATGTTGTGCTCACACACTGTCAAAAAAGGCACAAAATCACATGGTTGAGGCTCTTAAAGAAGATCTCAGGAAGAGAAAAGGCCTGATCCCAACACAGCCCCTCCACTGTGTGATACAGATACAGACTCAGACATAAGAGTTGTTGGCCTGGAATTCACAACCATAAATTAGTAAAACATAAAAAGTCACTGGAAATGGTGAGTTTCAGCAGTAGTAGCTAAAAATGTAGTCCTAACCAAAAAAATCAATAGTTTTGTTTATGGTGAAAGAGAACAGATCTTAGAATTATGTTAAGGCTCATCGGTTTCAAAGACAGAGCTGCATAACTGAAACTTTTATTTTCCATGTTCAGAGTTTTACTTCAGGGTCTTCTAGAATAGATTAATGTTTTCTATTTATATACTGTACATCTATATTTACCGTTTTGGCCATTTTTAAGCAAAAGCAATCAATGGGTTATAAAACCCTATTTTTGTTGGTGGAAATGCACAGAACGGTTCAACATTTGGTGCGTGAACGCGAACAAAGCCTGTTCCATGTTGGTGGAAAAGTGCTCTTTGTGGTAAATGCTGTGCCCTGACCTTTTTCAACAGCGTTCTATATTTAATATGTAAATCAAGTTAGATTTAAAGCTCACATTGCTGATTTAACACTGGCAAATTTGCTGTGTGTTTGCAATGTATATTTTTGTTTTTTAATCCTGTTTTTGTTTATCCTATACACAATGCACAATATAAATTCCTGTAAACCTTTTTAATTTGTTGTGGTAGGTTGCTCACACTCTTACAAAGGCAAATATGTTATAACATAGTTCATTACTAAGTTTATTGTAACATTTAAATGTTTGTTGTGTTAAAGAGTCTAATAGATGCTGAAAGTGAAGAGAGCTTTGTGCAGCCTACGAAAAAGAGATCTGTGCTCATTGAAGACATAGTGTCAGCACTTAAAGGTATGTAACATACCACAGTATGTATTATTTTTCTCTCAACAAAAAACAAGTTATGTGACATCCACAAATTCTTTAATCGTGTTCTTGTTTTTTTTTTACTTAAAGTTACCAAATATTGGGAAAAAACTGAAGGAGGTTGTGGCAGCAATTGAAGGCTCCTCCTCTCTCACTGGCACCCTCATGCTAAGGGCAGGGGCAGTATACATTAAAAATATGTTATACTTTGAGAAAACCATTTTTGCAGCCTGGTATGTGTCAAAATAACATTTATGTGAACGACATTTTACCAACAGAGCACAGGTCAAAACATCACACTGCCCATTATAGGGCTTTGTGTACCTTTGGGGAAAAATAAATTAAAATAAACAAACAATTAAATATATATAAAGGTTTATTTATCCAAATATAAAATCTCATATCAACTTATCAATTTTAACAAGTGCAGTGTGCAGCTTTAGTGACTGGAGCACAGCAAACAGGCTGACTACATACATGGTGCTGTGAAAAAAAGATTATAAAGATGGATACCCAGGCAGGAGTATTAAGAACTGAAAAAAAAAACACATTCCCTGTTGTTTTGACACTGTTGGTTGTAATGGTGTATTTGACTGCCTAGATTTGCAGTGTTTTAACAGCGTGTGGTGGGGTTCAGAAAGACACTTTTGATAATCAGTTCATACTTAGATCATCTATAATCCCCTAGTGTAGAAATATGTCTTTGCAAATAGTGGTGTTTTTTTCTTAGTCCTGATTTTTATGAATGAAGATGATGTCATTTCCCATCCTGAAATCTGCCCGTATTTCACATCATGTTTTTATTTCTAAAACTTGAACAAAGTGAAACAGTTTGTTATTATTTTTATCTATGACCTATAGACTATGACCAAGGACAGTGAGACAAAATTAAATGATGCAATTCTTTTTCTTTTCCTTCAATAAAGTTAACCCTATCTTCAACAGGGGGCCTCAACTGGAGGGAGTAAAATTTTGGCAGCATTATTTTTTACGCCTGCTGATATTATGTGGAGTTATGTGTCATAACTAAGTTTTGGGAGTGATCCACGCCCTCACTCCTCCCACTTCCATCCCTATTTAAACCGTCACTTCCTCTCTACCTACTCATTGAACAAACCTCGCCATCATTATAATTATCTTACCATCGTATTCATCTTTGCCATCAGCATCTTCACCCTTGTAGTCGTTGCCCCCATATCTCTGCCACCATCGCTGCTCTGTCTATTGTATTGTGCCATTGTCGTCACCACGATCCTTGGCACCCTCACCATACTCACCTCCATCACCATCGCATGGCCATCTTCACTATCGTCGTCATCACCACCATCTTTGCATCACCATCGTCACCACCGTAGTCGTCATCTTCGTGGCGGTCTTCACCGTCATAATCACCTCCATCTTTGCCCACATCACCATCATCGCCGCAATCTTCTCGCCGGCATCTTCATCACTTTCACCTGCTTCGCCTGCATCATTGCCTTCGTCATCGGCATGGTCTTGAGCGTAATCTCGCTCTCGTCATTGCCCTCTTTATCGCCATCGTCATCACCACCATCTCCGCCTGCATCGCCTTCATCGCCGCCATAGTCTTCATCACCATTGCCATTGTCTCTGCCTACATCACCGCCTTCATCTCCGTTGCCGCCATCTTCTGGCCTGCATATTCGTCTCTTTCTGCATCACCTTCATCTCTGCCACTGTTGTCATGGCCATCCTCATTGTCTTTGTCTCTGTCATCGCCATCATCGCTGCGATCTTCTCGCCTTCGTCTTCATCTTCCTCATCTTCATCGCCATCGTCTTGGGCATCACCTTGCCCTCGCTTTGGCCATCTTCGCCACCATGGTCACCATCACCACCATCTCTGCCTGCATCACCTTCATCATCTCTGCCACAGTTATCATGGCCATCCTCATTGTCATCGTCTCTGTCTGTCATCGACATCATCATCGCTGCCAAAATTATAGTCCCCCCAGTTGAAGCCCCCTGCTAAAGATATAGTAAAATGCATCACAGGACAAACTCTACACACCTTGACATGTATGAAACATAAATTGCATTACATTTAGACCTTGCAGTGCTGAGATCATAGGGGAAGTATAATTTCGGCAGGCTTAAAAATAATGCTTCCAAAATTATACTCCCCCCAGTTGAAGCCCCCTGTTAAAGATAGAGTAAAACGCATCACAGCACATACTCTACCCACCATGACATGTATGTAAAATAAATTGCATAACACTCAGACCTTGCAGTGCTGAGATCATAGAGGGAGTATAATTTCGGCAGACCTAAAAATAATGCTGTCAAAATTATACTCCCCCCATTAGAAGACCCTCTAATGAAGATATAGTAAAATGCATCATAGAAAATACTCTACACACCATGACATGTATGAAACAAAAATTGCATAACACTCAGACCTTGCAGTGCTGAGATCATAGGGGGACTATAATTTGGACAGGCTTAAAATTAATGCTGCCAAAATTATAGGCCCCCCAGTTGAAGCCCCCTGTTAAAGATATAGTAAAATGCATCACAGGACAAACTCTACACACCATGACATGGATGAAACATAAATTGCATGACATTCAGAACTTGCAGTGCTGAGATCATAGGGGGAGTATAATTTCGGCAGGCTTAAAAATGATGCTGCCAAAATTATACTCCCCCCAGTTGAAGCCCCCCTGTTGAAGATAAAGCATCACAGCACATACTCTACACACCTTGACATGTGTGTAAAATAAATGACATGACATTTAGACCGTGCAGTGCTGAGCTCAACAGGGGAGCATAATTTAAGCAGTCTTAAAAATAATGCAGATAAAATTTTACTACCCCTATTTGAAGCCCCCCTGTTAAAGATAGAGTAAAACGCATCACAGCACATACTCCACACACCTTGACATGTATGAAACATAAATTGCATTACATTTAGACCTTGCAGTGCTAAGATCATAGGGGTGTATATTTTCGTCAGGCTTAAAAATAATGCTGCCAAAATTATATTGTCCCATTTGAAATCCCCCGTTGAAGATATAATAAAATGCATCACAGGACAAACTCTACACACCATGACATGGAAGCAACATAAATTGCATGACATTTAGACCTTGCAGTGCTGAGATAATAGAGGGAGTATAATTTCGGCAGACCTGAAAATAATGCTGCCAAAATCATAGTCCCCCCAGTTGAAGCCCCCTGTTAAAGATATAGTACAATGCATCACAGGACAAACTCTACACACCATGACATGGAAGCAACATAAATTGCATGACATTCAGACCTTACAGTGCTGAGATCATAGGGGAAGTATAATTTCGGCAGGCTTAAAAATAATGCTTCCAAAATTATACTCCCCCCAGTTGAAGTCCCCTGTTAAAGATAGAGTAAAACGCATCACAGCACATACTCTACACACCATGTCATGTTTGTAAAATAAATTGCATTACATTTAGACCTTGCAGTGCTAAGATCATAGAGGGAGTATAATTTTGGCAGACCTAAAAATAATGCTGTCAAAATTATACTCCCCCCATTAGAAGACCCTCTAATGAAGATATAATAAAATGCATCATAGAATATACTCTACACACCATGACATGTATGAAACAAAAATTGCATTACATTTAGACCTTGCAGTGCTGAGATCAAAGAGGAAGTATAATTTCAGCATACCTAAAAATAACGCTGCCAAAATTATACTCCCCCCATTAGAAGACCCCTGTTAAAGATATAGTAAAATGCATCACAGGACAAATTGTACACACCACGACATGGATAAAACATAAATTGCATTACATTTAGACCTTGCAGTGCTGAGATCATAGAGGGAGTATAATTTCGACAGACCTAAAAATAATGCTGCCAAAATTATACTCCCCACATTAGAAGACCCCCTGATGAAGATATAGTAAAATGCATCACAAGACATACTCTAAACACCATGACATGTATGAAACATAAATTGCATTACATTTAGACTTTGCAGTGCTGAGATCATAGGGGGAGTATAATTTCGGCAGGCTTAAAAATAATGCTTCCAAAATTATACTCCCCCCCGTTGAAGCCCCCTGTTAAAGATAGAGTAAAACGCATCACAGCACATACTCCACACACCTTGACATGTATGTAAAATAAATTGCATTACATTTAGACCTTGCAGTGCTGAGATCATACAGGGAGTATAATTTCGGCAGACCTAAAAATAATGCTGCCAAAATTATACTCCCCCTATTTGAAGCCCCCCTGTTGAAGATATAGTAAAATGCATCACAAGACATACTCTACACACCATGACATGTTTGAAACAAAAATTGCATTACATTTAGACCTTGCAGTGCTGATATCATAGAGGAAGTATAATTTCGGAAGACCTAAAAATAATGCTGCCAAAATTATACTGTCCCATTTGAAGCCCCCTGTTGAAGATATAATAAAATGCATCACAGGACAAACTCTACACACCATGACATGGAAGCAACATAAATTGCATGACATTTAGACCTTGCAGTGCTGAGATAATAGAGGGAGTATAATTTCGGCAGACCTAAAAATAATGCTGCCAAAATTATACTCCCCCTATTTGAAGCCCCCCTGTGGAAGATATAGTAAAATGCATCACAAGACATACTCTACACACCATGACATGTATGAAACAAAAATTGCATTACATTTAGACCTTGAAGTGCTGAGATCATACAGGAAGTATAATTTTGGCAGACCTAAAAATAATGCTGCCAAAATTATACTCCCCCCATTAGAAGACCCCTGTTAAAGATAGAGTAAAATGCACACAGGACAAACTCTACACACCATAACATGGATAAAACATAAATTGCATGAGATTCAGACATTGCAGTGCTGAGACCATAGGGGGAGTATAATTTCGGCAGGCTTAAAAATAATGCTTCCAAAATTATACTCCCCCCCAGTTGAAGCCCCCTGTTAAAGATATGGTCTTGAATACATCTCTTGGATGCGCTGGGATACATCATCAGTGATGTTCCTGGGGGTCATTGGGGGTTTCGGGTCTTTCAACATCAGACCCCCTCACTCAGGTGACCCATCCGGGGTTGATTAATTCCCGGACTGCATCCCAGCAGCACCAATTCACGGGCTCGCCCTCTTTATCCAAAGCCAGCGTGTGGCTTTCTCTGCGGCTTCTGAAATGGAGCGTATGGCTCCCCGCTTAGCAGCTCCTGTCACTCCTAGCCCTGCCAGAGCTTTGCAGGTTGAGCGTCCAGCAAACCCACGGCATCCCACCTCAATAGGTTCACAGAAGGCACGCCAGCCCCGACTTCTGCACTCCATCACCAGGTCTAGGTATTTAGCCTGCTTTCTTGCATGTGCCTCCACCATGTGTTCTTCCCATGGCACAGTGAGCTCCCACAGGATCACCTGCTTGGTTGTATCTGAGTAGATGATCAGGTCTGGGCGCAATCTTGTCTGGGCGATGTGTTCAGGGTCCTTAAGTTGTTTTCCCAGATCCACTCTAAGCTTCCAATCTGGTGCTGTTGACAGCAAGCCTGACTTGTACTTTGGTTGCACATGGGGCTTTTCTCCAGCCCTCAGGAAAGCGATGTTGGTCTTCCTTGGGCAGTGTCTGCTGGACTGAATCGCTGAGGTGACGGCTTCTGCAACTGCCTTGAGCACCTGATCATGGCGCCAACGGTAACGGCCATCGGCCAAAGGGCTGGGGCAGCTGCTGAGGAGGTGTTGAAGTGATCCTCTCCCAGCACACAGTGGGCAGGTAGGTGTTTCACTCTTACCCCAGGTGTACAGGTTTGCAGGGCTTGGCAGTGTGTCGTAGACAGCTTGAACCAGGAAAATGATGCGGCTGACATCAGCCCGCCTGAGGTCTGGCCATGAGATTTTACGCTGCTCGGTCTTCTCCCACCTAGTCCAGGCACCCTGCTGGCTGAGTCCCACCATCTTGCTGGCTCTAACCTCCTCTACACCAGCACACACTTCCTTTTGGAGGAGATGTTGTCGCTCCTTCCCTTTGGCACTGTCCACCTTGCAACCTGGGAAGTATCCCAGGCCTGCTTGCACTCTTGCCACCGTCCCCACAAGGGCCTTCTGCCTGAGCCGTGACTCTGCTGCCTGTAGCTCTCTGGCCGCACTCCACTTCCTGCCTGTCCGGACTTCGATGCCAGCTGTTGCCACCTTGGGGTCCCTGGAGTCCCTGTACTGCATGACCTCCCTTGTCCGGGTCACCACAAATTCTTCTGAGAGGCCACTGAAGGGGAGCTGTAGGGTGTTTGTGGACCCATACAAGGCAGCACTGCTTAGGCTTCTCGGCAATCCGAGCCACCTTCGCAAGTAACTGCTGATCTTCTTTTCCAAAGCTTCCACAGTTGACAAGGAGACATCGTACAGCAGTAGCGGCCACAGCACTCTGGGTAGAATGGCATGTTGGTAGATCCAAGCCTTGAAACGACCTGGCAACCCAGATTTGTCGACCTTGGTGAGCCAGGCACCAAGATCTTCACAGGTCTTGTGGATGGCCGCTGTGTCCTTTAAGCTGCAGTCGAAGAGCTTTCCCAAGCTCTTGACTGGTGCTTCTGACAGGGTCGGAATTGTGGACTCTGCAATCTTGAAGCGGAACTTGTCCAAGACTTTTCCTTTCTTCAGAACCAGGGACCTTGACTTTGATGGCTTGAAGCTCATTCTTGCCCATAAGATAAGCTTCTCAAGACCTTGTAAGATCCACCTGCAGCCAGGGACTGATGATGTTGTAACCGTCAGGTCGTCCATGTAAGCTCTGATTGGTGGCTGCCGCACTCCAGACTTGGTCAGTGGCCCACGACACTCCTGCTCCGCAGATTTCATCACCATGTTCATGGCAAGTGCAAAAAGGGTTACTGAGATTGTGCAGCCTGTTATTATCCCCTTCTCTAGCCTGTGCCACTCGGATGTTATGGACCCAGAGGTAGCCCTCAACTGGAAATTGTTGTAATAATCCAGTATGAGGTTGCTGATTTTATTGGGAACATGGTGTCTGCGGAGAGTCTCCTCAACCAGCTTGTGTGGTATGGACCCATAAGCGTTAACAAGGTCCAGCCACAGGACAACCAGGTCGCCCTTGCCTTCTTTTGCTTCTCTAAGGAGCTGTGTGATGACCCCTGTGTGTTCCATGCAGCCAGATGTTCCAGAGATTCCGCCTTTCTGTACAGAGGTGTCTATGTAATTGTTCTTTAAACAGATCATCGACAGTCGTCGTGACAGGATACTGAAAAATATCTTGCCTTCTGTACTTAGCAGTGAGATGGTCCGAAACTGGCCAAGTTCTTTAGAGTTCTCCTCCTTAGGGATCCACACACCCTCAGCCCATCTCCACTGATTGGCAACTCTTCCTCTACGCCAGACTACTCTCAGGATCTTCCATAACTGCTGAAGGAGTTTCGGACAGCGTTTGTAAATGCTGTATGGTACGCCACTGGGTCCAGGGGCTGAAGCTGATCTTGCTGCCTTTACAACTTCCTGGACCTCTCTCCAGCTGGGCTCTTTTATGTCAAACTCTATAGTTGGTGCGGCTGGGCTAACCAAAGCATTGTTGGGGCCAAGATCCTGGTCTCTTTCTGGGTCGCTCAAGGTGTGGTGAAGGAAGGCGTTCACATCCTCTGCAGAGCACTCCAGCTGGCCGCTGCGCTTGTCACCAAGTAGTTTCCTGGTGAAGCCAAAGGGGTTGGCAATAAAGGATATTTGCTTTTTGGCCCTCTCCTTTGTTCGTCTGCGATGCCACTCTGCTCTGCAGATTGTCAGGAGCTTCTTCATGATGATCTCTCGCAACTCTGCCAAGGGCTGCCATTCCTAATCGCTGGCCATCTTGTGCTGCTTCCTAAGGGATTTCAGCTCTTGGCGCAGCTGCTGGATCTTGGTGGCTCTGCGATTCTTGTTGTAGGGCATCCTGCTGTTCCCTGTCTCAATGAGGCCAAATCTCTCCGAAGCATAGCTCACAATGATGGTCGTCATTGTCTGCAACCATCTGTCACCCTTAGCTGTTGTTTGGACAATCTCACAAACATCGTCGTCGAATTGCTGCCACAGGCTCTTGCTGGTTGCTGGGGGCCATTTGATCCGCTTACGAACTACTCTGCATGGACTTTGGGGAGCCAGTGCGTGGAGGTGCTGAGCTCTGTGGGGTGAGTCCTGGCCCTGCTCCTCCTGCATCTCACCAGGCACTAGTCCTGTGCGTTGCACCTGTTTCCCTTTGTCCAAGCATTTCATCCTGGCCTGATGGATTTTGAGGCCCCGCGGATTCTTGCATGTTTTCCCGCAGATACATATTGCATTTATCGTTGTCTTGTCATTTACATGGGTTGTTATCTGAAGGTCCGTCCTGTTGGGGATCTCATCCTCCCCCCCTCTCGGGATCCCCTGGGGGTATGTCTCTGAGACATAGAGTAAAATGCATCATAGCACATACTCTACACACCTTGGCATGTATGAAACATAAATTGCATGACATTTAGACCTTGCAGTGCTGAGATCATAGGGGAGTATAATGTCGTCAGACCTAAAAATACTGCTTCCAAAATCATACTTCACCCATTTGAAGCCCCCCGGTTGAAGATATAGTTAAATGCATCACAGAACATACTCTACACACCTTGACATGTATGAAACACAAATTGCATGACATTTAGATCTTGCAGTGCTGAGATCATAGGGGTGTATAATTTCATCAGGCTTAAAAATACTGCTTCCAAAATCATACTTCACCCATTTGAAGCCCCCCGGTTGAAGATATAGTTAAATGCATCACAGAACATACTCTACACACCATGACTTGGATGAAACATAAATTGCATTACATTCAGACCTTGCAGTGCTGAGATCATAGGGGGAGTATAATTTAGAAAGGCTTAAAAATAATGCTGCCATTATTATACTCCCCCAGTTGAAGCCCCCAGTTAAAGATATAGTAAAATGCATCACAGGACAAACTCTACACACCATGACATGGATGAAACATAAATTGCATTACATTTAGACCTTGCAGTGCTGAGATCATAGAGGAAGTATAATTTCGGAAGACCTAAAAATAATGCTGCCAAAATTATACTCCCCCAGTTGAAGCCCCCTGTTAAAGATATAGTAAAATGCATCACAGAACATACTCTACACACCTTGACATGTATGAAACATAAATTGTATGACATTCAGACCTTACAGTGCTGAGATCATGGGAGTATATAATTTTGTCAGGCTTAAAAATACTGCTTTCAAAATCATACTCCACCCATTTGAAGCCCCCCGGTTTAAGATATAGTAAAATGCATCACAGCACATTCTCTACACACCATGACATGGATGAAACATAAATTGCATGAGATTCAGACATTGCAGTGCTGAGATCATAGGGGGAGTATATAATCAGCAGGCGTAAAAAAGTAATGCTGCCAAAATTATACTCCCCCTATTTGAAGCCCCCCTGTTGAAGATATAGTAAAATGCATCACAAGACATACTCTACACACCATGACCTGTATGAAACAAAAATTGCATTACATTTAGACCTTGAAGTGCTGAGATCGTAGAGGAAGTATAATTTCGGCAGACCTAAAAATAGTGCTGCCAAAATTATACTCCCCCCATTAGAAGACCCCTGCTAAAGATATAATAAAATGCATCACAGGACAAATTCTACACACCCTCACATGGATGAAACATAAATTGCATGACATTCAGACTTTGCAGTGCTGAGACCATAGGGGGAGTTTTGCTAGTATTGACCCACGTCCTTGACTGGGCAGAGAAGAAGAAAGAGGGGGAGCGAACTCAGAGTATTTGGGATGGAGTTCGGGGCAGCTTCGCAGTAAAGCGTGAAGCCGAAGCCCCCCCTCTCATGAGGAGAAACATTAGAAGAGAATAAAATTAAAGAAGGAGGAAGATGGGGAGGAAGTGGGTGCGAGGTTTGTTCAATGAGTAGGTAGAGAGGAAGTGACGGTTTAAATAGGGATGGAAGTGGGAGGAGTGAGGGCGTGGATCACTCCCAAAACTTAGTTATGACACATAACTCCACTTTGCTAGTATTGACCCACGCCCTTGACTGGGCAGAGAAGAAGAAAGAGGGGGAGCGAACTCAGAGTATTTGGGATGGAGTTCGGGGCAGCTTCGCAGTAAAGCGTGAAGCCGAAGCCCCAAAAATTAAATCAGAACTTTCGACCACTGCTAGGATTTAAGAAGCAACTGAGTGTTGGAAGTCCGACCTTGTAGTCTTTGAGAAAGCCAGAGGATGAACCGATGCATGGGGAAGGCAGTGTGGAAGTCAAAGGAAAGAAAGGTAGGGAATAATTAAGTAAGGTATTTGAAGGTGCTGCCAGCCTATTCGAGTATAGGAATGTATGAGGTCCTTGGTGGCAGAAATCGGTTGAAGTGGAAAGGTAGTGTTGAGCGACTTAATGGAATGATGCACGTGTTGTACATGTAGTTTAAAGGCCCCAAAAGCAGCCACCGACCCGCATGCGCAGCAGGAGCGACCTGATAAGGTAGAAGGGGTGCCCCTGATGGCCCAACAGAAGCGATGGAGTGGGAAGACGGAGTGGGAAGACGGGGCGATGGAGTGGGAAGAAGGAGAGGGAAGATTGAGAGGGAAGACGAGGCGATGTAGTGGGAAGATGGAGTGGGAAGACGGAGTGGGAAGACGGGGCGATGGAGTGGGAAGACGGGGCGATGGAGTGGGAAGACGGAGAGGGAAGACGGGGCGATGGCGTGGGAAGACGGAGTGGGAAGACGGGGCGATGGAGTGGGAAGACGGAGTGGGAAGATCGAGGCGATGGAATGGGAAGGAGTATGGAAGATGGCAGCAACGGGAGATGGAAAAAGAGTAGGGAGGACAGACAGAATGAGGACAGGAATGGCGGTGGGAAGATGGAGGATGGGAAGGGAGGACAGACGGACTGGTGTTGGGATGATGGAGGATGGGCAGGGAGGACAGACAGACTGGTGTAGCGAAGATGGGTAAGGAGAAGGCGAAGACGAGGGTGGCGGTGACAAAGGTTAGTATGGTGAGGGTGATTGTTACAACGGCAACGAAAGATTGGAATGAAGAGGGCGAGATTATGTCCCAGATGGTGGCGATAATGCGGGCGGTGAAGGTGCAAGCTATGAAGTTGCGGCGATGATGGCGATGACATAGGCAGAGATGGTGGCAATGATGCCGATGGTGGTGAAGATGGCCAAAGTGAGGGCAAGATGATGCCCAAGACGATGGCGGCGAAGGCAAAGAAGATGAAGACGAAGGCGAGAAGATCGCAGCGAAGATGGCGATGACAGACAGAGATGGAGACAATGAGGATGGCCATGAAAACTGTGGCAGAGGTGATGAAGGTGATGCAGGCAGAGATGGTGGCGATGATGACCATGGTGATGAAGATGGCCATAGCGAGGGCAAGGTGATGCCCAAGACAATGGCGATGAAGACGAGGAAGATGAAGACGAAGGCAAGAAGATCGCAGCGATGATGGCGATGACAGACAGAGACAACGACAATGAGGATGGCCATGACAACTGTGTCAGAGATGATGAAGGTGATGCAGGCAGAGATGGTGGCGATGGTGACCATGGTGGCGAAGATGGCCACAGCGAGGGCAAGGTGATGCCCAAGACGATGGCGATGAAGACGAGGAAGATGAAGACGAAGGCGAGAAGATCGCAGCGATGATGATGTCGATGACAGACAGAGACGATGACAATGAGGATGGCCATGACAACTGTGGCAGAGATGATGAAGGTGATGCAGGCAGAGATGGTGGTGATGGTGACCATGGTGGCGAAGATGGCCAAAGCGAGGGCAAGGTGATGCCCAAGACGATGGCGATGAAGATGAGGAAGATGAAGACGAAGGCGAGAAGATCGCAGCGATGATGGCGATGACAGAGACAAAGACAATGAGGATGGCCATGACAACAGTGGCAGAGATGAAGGTGATGCAGGAAGAGACGAATACGCAGGCCAGAAGATGGCGGCAACGGAGATGAAGGCGGTGATGTAGGCAGAGACAATGGCAATGGTGATGAAGACTATGGCGGCGATGAAGGCGATGCAGGCGGAGATGGTGGTGATGACGATGGCGATAAAGAGGGCAATGACGAGAGCGAGATTACGCTCAAGACCATGGCGATGACGAAGGCAATGATGCAGGCGAAGCAGGTGAAAGTGATGAAGATGCCGGCGAGAAGATTGTGGCGATGATGGTGATGTGGGCAAAGATGGAGGTGATTATGACGGTGAAGACCGCCACGAAGATGACGACTACGGTGGTGACGATGGTGATGCAAAGATGGTGGTGATGACGACGATAGTGAAGATGGCCATGCGATGGTGATGGAGGTGAGTATGGTGAGGGTGCCAAGGATCGTGGTGACGACAATGGCACAATACAATAGACAGAGCAGCGATGGTGGCAGAGATATGGGGGCAACGACTACAAGGGTGAAGATGCTGATGGCAAAGATGAATACGATGGTAAGATAATTATAATGATGGCGAGGTTTGTTCAATGAGTAGGTAGAGAGGAAGTGACGGTTTAAATAGGGATGGAAGTGGGAGGAGTGAGGGCTTGGATCACTCCCAAAACTTAGTTATGACACATAACTCCACATAATATCAGCAGGCGTAAAAAATAATGCTGCCAAAATTTTACTCCCTCCAGTTGAGGCCCCCTGTTGAAGATAGGGTTAACTTTATTGAAGGAAAAGAAAAAGAATTGCATCATTTAATTTTGTCTCACTGTCCTTGGTCATAGTCTATAGGTCATAGATAAAAATAATAACAAACTGTTTCACTTTGTTCAAGTTTTAGAAATAAAAACATGATGTGAAATACGGGCAGATTTCAGGATGGGAAATGACATCATCTTCATTCATAAAAATCAGGACTAAGAAAAAAACACCACTATTTGCAAAGACATCTTTCTACACTAGGGGATTATAGATGATCTAAGTATGAACTGATTATCAAAAGTGTCTTTCTGAACCCCACCACACGCTGTTAAAACACTGCAAATCTAGGCAGTCAAATACACCATTACAACCAACAGTGTCAAAACAACAGGGAATGTGTTTTTTTTTTCAGTTCTTAATACTCCTGCCTGGGTATCCATCTTTATAATCTTTTTTTCACAGCACCATGTATGTAGTCAGCCTGTTTGCTGTGCTCCAGTCACGAAAGCTGCACACTGCACTTGTTAAAATTGATAAGTTGATATGAGATTTTATATTTGGATAAATAAACCTTTATATATATTTAATTGTTTGTTTATTTTAATTTATTTTTCCCCAAAGGTACACAAAGCCCTATAATGGGCAGTGTGATGTTTTGACCTGTGCTCTGTTGGTAAAATGTCATTCACATAAATGTTATTTTGACACATACCAGGCTGCAAAAATGGTTTTCTCAAAGTATAACATATTTTTAATGTATACTGCCCCTGCCCTTAGCATGAGGGTGCCAGTGAGAGAGGAGGAGCCTTCAATTGCTGCCACAACCTCCTTCAGTTTTTTCCCAATATTTGGTAACTTTAAGTAAAAAAAAAAAACAAGAACACGATTAAAGAATTTGTGGATGTCACATAACTTGTTTTTTGTTGAGAGAAAAATAATACATACTGTGGTATGTTACATACCTTTAAGTGCTGACACTATGTCTTCAATGAGCACAGATCTCTTTTTCGTAGGCTGCACAAAGCTCTCTTCACTTTCAGCATCTATTAGACTCTTTAACACAACAAACATTTAAATGTTACAATAAACTTAGTAATGAACTATGTTATAACATATTTGCCTTTGTAAGAGTGTGAGCAACCTACCACAACAAATTAAAAAGGTTTACAGGAATTTATATTGTGCATTGTGTATAGGATAAACAAAAACAGGATTAAAAAACAAAAATATACATTGCAAACACACAGCAAATTTGCCAGTGTTAAATCAGCAATGTGAGCTTTAAATGTAACTTGATTTACATATTAAATATAGAACACTATTGAAAAAGGTCAGGGCACAGCATTTACCACAAAGAGCACTTTTCCACCAACGTGGAACAGGCTTTGTTCGCGTTCACGCACCAAATGTTGAACCGTTCTGTGCATTTCCACCAACAAAAATAGGGTTTTATAACCCATTGATTGCTTTTGCTTAAAAATGGCCAAAACGGTAAATATAGATGTACAGTATATAAATAGAAAACATTAATCTATTCTAGAAGACCCTCAAGTAAAACTCTGAACATGGAAAATAAAAGTTTCAGTTATGCAGCTCTGTCTTTTAAACCGATGAGCCTTAACATAATTCTAAGATCTGTTCTCTTTCACCATAAACAAAACTATTGATTTTTTTGGTTAGGACTACATTTTTAGCTACTACTGCTGAAACTCACAATTTCCAGTGACTTATTTATGGTTGTGAATTCCAGGCCAACAACTCTTATGTCTGAGTCTGTATCTGTATCACACAGTGGAGGGGCTGTGTTGGGATCAGGCCTTTTCTCTTCCTGAGATCTTCTTTAAGAGCCTCAACCATGTGATTTTGTGCCTTTTTTGACAGTGTGTGAGCACAACATTAAATAAAAAATGTAAAAATGTTAAACTTAGAGACACTCACAATCACAGAAATCGAAAGAGTACGATCTTGCACGATCAACATTGTTTCTGTGGTCAGAAAACTACTAGTAATAAATCTGTGGAGGAATGACAGTAATAGTCTACAATATGTAATTATACAGCTGATGTATAATGGGGACTAACCGCATTGTAGGCCTGAGCAAAAAAGGTGATGTAATTGATGATGACCAACAAGTAACCTGATGAAGGTGATAATCCTAAATTTGGAAAATTCCCAGAGAACTACAAAGGAAGCAACAAGATGCCATAAACCTAGAGTAATGCAGATGTTTGCAGTATAATTTGATAAATGCCAGGATAACAAGGTTTTGAAAGATGGTGAACACCGTATTATACTATTTATTTATAATATATTTCTATTGCATTTTCTATTGTTTTTCTTCTTTGTTCTGCTTTTAATCTTCATGTTCAAAAATATCTGTTGAAAGATACTACATTTTATTAACGTATTGTTACATATATAATAAATATTACAATATTAGAAAGTTTTATTAGCCTCTAATAATGCGAGATACATGTCACTATTGGGAAAATGTGTATGATTTTATTAGGCTATACTATGTCTTGGAGTATACAATATATACACATAAATTTATACATAATCTATCTTGCCAGTTTTGTACGTAAACAGTTATTTTAAATCATGTATTGCACTTTGGAACTGCTATATTCATTCAGACTACAAAAAGACACTGAGAATTGAATCTAATGAAGCTTTGCACTGCACTGCACAGCCTCTGCTAGGTTGCTGTCTAGGTTATCTCACTAGCTAGTTAGCTAGTTAGTTAGCAAACTAACGTTCGTAGTGGTAAGCTAGCTAACTAGTTAACTTACATTCACATTCGTAGCTTAACGTTAAAACTATGGTCTAATATGGTTTTATCGCCATTTACATTAGGTAAGATAACATGTTCTGAACTCTGTGCTACTTATTTACTAGTCCACCATCAGATATCGTTTTCAAAAGTCGTTCACCAGCCCTTACCCAGCCACTGCGCCCTACTAATAAGAGCCCTGCTCATTCAGCGCAGCTCTCCGCAGCCTTCAGCTGCTCCGCCTCACCCAGAGCGAGGCTGCGCTCTAACTGGCTGATTACATTTTAAACTGCGAGCGCGAAGCCTTTAACCAGAACTCTTCAAACCTGCAGTCTTTCCTGTCCTGTACAATCCACAGCCAGAGGCACAGCGATATGTTTTAATGATGCTACAAATTTAAAATGCATAAATTAGAGGTAACAATTAACTAGGAAAATTCTCATACAAAGATCACAATGATCAGAAACCATAGCTTAGTAGCTGAACTGTAGGTACAGTTGGACCTTTCACTTTTGAAGATCAAGAACCTATGTTTAATTCTTAACAAATTAAAATATTATTATAATATTATTATAATATTTATATTATATTATAATAAAATTACATTTGGATTTCTGTAATAAATTTAAAGTGAATGTGTTTTATAATATTGTGAAAGTAAATAGAAGGTGTATTATTTAAGTCCTTTGGCTCTGGAACATCTCCTCGAGATTTGTAATGAACATGCCCCTGGGTTAGTGCCAGAAAGTGTGTACCTGTTTAACAAAGCTTATGTAGAGTATGGTCATTATGAACATCATTTTCACTGCTTCTCACGTTCTATGTACTTGGGGACAAGGGAAAATGTCCAACACCATGTGAAGCATGCCAGTTTGTATTTGATGCAAATACAAATCTTAAAAAATATCACACAGGTGGAGGACCCTATACATTTAGAAAACCAAAACCTGTTCTCAGATCTGAGACAAAACATTATGACCATGCTATGTCAGTTACTCCAGAACAGCCATTCATGGGGTGAAAGGCCCATCGGTATTGATGGGGTTAAAAAACGTTTCAGATGATTGGTGTACCAACATAGTTTTTGTCTTGGTGTGACTGGACAGAAGGTGAATATGTGGCTTGATTCAATAAATCACAGCAAAATGTACACCTGCATTCAATGTACACCTGCTGACACACATTGCAGCCAGCGTAAAGAAATGGGGTCCTTTCTGGGCAACTTAAAAAAAAAAAATAATCAAATGGCACTCTAGTGAAGTACTGCAATGGAACTACACATGTGCCTGTCCAGATTGTAAAGAGATTCCTCAGGTGGAATAGTCTATCTAAAAGGGGAGAAAAGTGCATAAAGAATGCAACCAATGACATCAAAGATCTCTTCTCTCAGCTTCAGAACAGCAATTATTTCAATACCAAATCAGAATACCCGAGTGGAAATGTAAGGAGGTTTGGTACTGCTTCAAACTGAGCGTCTTTATAATACAACCTAGCCACTAAAGCCTTTAATGATGATCCAGTATTAAAGTCATTTCCTTGGAGATTATGTATATTTCCACTCGACAGAAGAGAAATAAATCTATTGAAAAATTGCAAAATGTGTCATGATCAAAAGCAAAAAAACATATGCCATTCCTCTACCGAATAATGTAGAGAGAGACTGAAAATGTTTTACAGATCCAAAATTTTTGTCACATTTAAAATAAAATTATGGAATCACGTGGAAAGATCCATTGAACAGAGGGCAGTGGTACTGAGGTGGTGCTTTGGGGATGAGGTGGGGTGGTGACCATCTAATACTCTGACATTACTAATGCTCTTCATGCTGAATGCAATTAAAGCTTTCTATAGAGAGTAATGATAGCATGCTAGAATAATTTTTATACCCTTCATTTCTGTAGAAACAAAAAATGAGCAGGTTTCCCAGTAGTTATAGTCTATATGAATTAATGCATTTTTTTTTTTTCATTTTATTTGTCACGTTGAAAAAGACAAAGAATTTGAACACAATAATGAATTGCTTGTTAAAAATGTGTACATATGTGTTTTTATATGTTCAATATTTATGAAAAATTAAATACATTAGAAAATTAACTTTAATTCTGTTTCTTTCTGTTTATTTTTAAAGTTGGAAGTGTAAAACTACAATAATCAAAACTACAAAACACTTACTTTACACTACAATACTTTAATTTAATGTGAAGATGAATGTAAGAATGTTTTTAACAATACACCGATAAATACATACATACATACAACATAATACATGACAATAATGTACATTTTATTGCCTGAATGTAATAAGAAAGTAACTCGTGTAATTTTATGTGACACTGGAGGCATGTTTGCTTTAGAATGTGAGTGAAGTCCATTCAATTGTTTACGTTGGATTTAAGCATAATATAAATGTTTTCCAAATTGTACCATAGCATAGCGTAAAAGGTATTTTTTAAAATAAAATATGCTTTTTAAATAATATACTTAAAATAGAATGATATGTAAAAACACTTTTGGTTAAATGTGCTTTAGTATGTTTAGATTTAAATGTATTCTCTATCAACACATTAGAGTATAATTTAAGATGTATTACATTAAAATACATTTTATAGAAATACAAAAAAGGTATATTAAAGTAATATATCTTAAATTAAAATTAATATCTTAAAAAGGTATATTATTAGGAAATGTAAAATATTCTTTTAGTATTCTTGACCTATTTTAAATATACTCTTAGTGCTCTTAAATGTACTTCGTTTTCACAAAGGAGTGAGAGAGGAGCTCAGCACTATCCGCAAAATGCATTTGGGATAAATTTAAACAGATAAATAGCACATCCTCTCTGTCATCTGGTGTGGCTGATCTAGAAGAAAACTCTGTTACCGAAGATTTCACATTACTACAACAGGTAGGCCTACTACCAGATGTAATTAAACCGCTGTTCACATCTAGCATTCGACAAACACATATCTAATGTTACTAGAACAGCTTTTCTACACCTCAGCACATTAAAGTATAATTTAAGATGTATTACGTTAAAATAAATTTTATAGAAATACAAAAAGATATATTGTATGTGTACTAGGAAATGGAAAATATTTTTTAAATATACTGTTAGTGCTCTTAAATGCACTCCGATATTTACAAAGGAGTGAGAGATTAGCTCAGGCTAAGAAATGCCTTATCCCTGCATGATGTAGAAAAATGAGTGTATGCCTTCATTACCTCCGACAATTGTATGCGCTACTGTCAGAATGTTCCTGCAGCTAGTTCAAAATGCTGCAGCCAGGATCGTTACTAAAACTAGAACATTTGAACATTTTAGTCCAGTCCTGTAAGCATTGCACTGGCTTCCAGTCAAATTCCGCATAGACTATAAAGTTCTCCTGTGAACGTATAAAGCGTATGGGCTCGCACTTGCGTATTTGCGAGACCGCATCACTGCGAGACCCCATAACTGCGATCACTTAGATCACAAGGTGCTGGTTTCTTATAGTTCCCAGAATTTAGGAGAGCTCTGCAGGAGAAAGAGCTTTCTCTTATAAAGCACCCCAATTCTGGAATAATCTCCCCGAATATGTTCGGTACTTACACACAGTGTCAATCGTTAAGTCTAGATTAAACAATTACTTGTTTAGTTTAGCTTTTGGTAATTAATGTTTTTCTCTTTAGATAAGGTTGCAGATCCAGGTGTTCGTGGATATAGGGAATTGTGGTAAACTGAGATGCTGGTGCTGTTGTTCGCTCACTGCACGCGATCATTCAGGTTTGTGAATGGTGGAGTGGGTGGATGCCGGGGTTTCAGGGTGCCTCCGTGTCTATGCTACCTTCTGGCTCGCTCCCTTTAGGTAGGCTGTTTTATTCAGATCTGCCGGAGTCATTAGCCACACTCTGATAATGTTTTACACAAATCCAGGAAAAACGAAATACATATCTCTGCTTTCCTCCGAGTCACTGACTGCCCACCTGTCTGACCCGATACCGAGGGATGCTGGACCCTCAGGCTTTCATGTCCCCTGTCCGGCCAGACTGATGGAAGTTTCTGAAGTCAGCCTTTTTCATCACCTACCACAGATCAGCTGCTCATCTTACAGATTACATCCAAGCTTACATTAAATGTAACTGTTTCCGTTAGTGGCGCTGTTATACTCCTGTTATACTATAAAACCTATGTGGATGTACAAAGACGTTTTTAGAAGCCGTTTGGCCAGTGGTAAGACGGTCCCCCCTTATATGTGAGTCTAGGTCCTCCCAAGGATTCTTCCTCCTCAAGCACTGAGGGAGTTTTTCCTTATCTCTGCGCTCACTGGGGGTTCTGTATTCTGTACTTTCTATGTTTAATGTTTTGCCTGATTCTTGATCATGTTTCTGTAAAGCTGCTTTGAGACAACATTATTTGTAAATGCGTTTAAATCAAATCAAATACATTTGATATAGAACATGGGGTAGCCTTAAATCGCACCTGTCAAGACACCATTCATCACAATTAAAAGGAAAAGAAGGGTTAGCATTTAAATTTCCTTTAAGCTTCTGGGGCTTTAGCCCCGATTAATTTTTGTAATTTGTATTATTAACACAGGCCACTGGCCGTGTGTAAAGGGAAAATTAGCTTGCGGGTTTTGCGGAGCGCAGTGGGCTAGTAGGGAAGCCCCCATAGTATATGATGTCTATGGGAAGCTAATAAACTACACATTATAGTGTTAAACATTATATATCAGGATACGCTGATGACACCCAGCTCTACCTCTCAACCAAACCTAATGTTGCACCTTCATCCCTCATTGACTCTCTCGCTGAAATAAAACGTTGGGGCAGTAGTCATTTGAAATCATTTTGGATTCAACACACTTACCACCTGAAGAAGAAGAAGAAGTAGAAAAAAAGAAGAAGTTTGAAAAGTAACTTGACCTGAGAGCTTCTTATTAACATGATGTGATTGACAGTTTGGTGATTGTGAACATTAACTAAGTCTGATCAATACAACTATATACAAAATTACAGTATACATGAAATATTTTTTACAGGCTAATTTACTATTCAGCTGCTGCCAGTTTTTTTGAACAGTGATTTAATTTAACATTTTTTTTTCAGTAACTTACTGTTAACTACTGTGATTTTATTTCACAGTAAGTAACTTGTCAATTACTGCCAGTTAGCTACTGTGATTTTATTTCACAGTAAGTTACTTGTCAATTACTGCCACTTACTTACTGTAAATTTTACAGTACATTTTACAGTGTAAATGTTCTTTGATTAAATTTGCAATAAAAAAGAACTTTTGTTGATTGGTACCAAATCAAGACTAAGTAAATTTCATAACTTCCACATTCCTGTTGATAACTCCTCCATCTCTCCCTCCCCTCAGGTCAAGAGTGGGTGTCTGGGTGTCATTGTCAAAAGCATACTTTCCTTAGGATCCCATGTCAATAGTTGGTCAGCCTACAAAAAAAATAATCGTCTTTGTCCTTCTCTTACTGCTCACACTACAACTAATCTGGTCCACAGTCTGGTTACCTCACGTTTCGACTACTGCAACTCTCTTTATTTTGGCCTGCCACAAAAAACACTACATACTGTCATTACCCAGACTCCCTCAATGCATCGTTTAACACCTGTTTTACAACTAACTGGCTTCCTATCCCATTTCGAATGAACTATAAAATACCCCCCCCCCCCCCTCACAATCTTGCCCCTCCTTATCTTTCGTACCTTCTTCACATTGCTACACCTGCTCGTACCTTCAGAACCTCTTCTTCTATTTATCTCACTATT
The DNA here is from genome assembly GCF_023375975.1 of Astyanax mexicanus. NCBI lineage: Eukaryota > Metazoa > Chordata > Actinopteri > Characiformes > Acestrorhamphidae > Astyanax > Astyanax mexicanus. The sequence continues at coordinate 2,095,300 of NC_064422.1, read as the reverse complement.
CTTCCTGCCCGTCTTGGGGAGCAGAGCGAGCATTCAACCGCTCTGCTCCCCGGCTCTGAAATTCACTCAAGATAGACCATTGCCACATTTCAAATCCAAACTCAAAATGTATCTGTTTAAAGTTGCTTATGATTTGTGATTATTAATCCTATTCTGTACTTTTTTCCCTGTGTATTCTATATTCTGTCTCTATATATGTATTTTATATTCTGTCAGTTTTATGTTGAATCATGTAAGGTGACAAGAAAGGCGCACACAAGTAAAATCTATTGACCCCTTTCACACCTGACACTTGGGTTCAGAGCAGACTGAAAAATTAGAATATTTGGACCAAAGGAAGTAGGTGTGAAAGCCTTGAACTTCAATTGAATTCAAACCTGACTCGTCATTGACTGTAGTGCAACATAATTTTTTTAATGACCTACACGTTTAACATTTTTATTAAAGACGCAGAGGAGTTGCACTCCGTTGCATGGTGGTTTACATCGGAGATCTCTTTAAGGAATACTTTGTGGGGAAAAATGAAATCTACCTTAAAACATTACGGTAACTACAGCAACATTGAAACTAAAATATTAACTGTTTTTTCTATAAGGATGCTGAAGTTCTGAACAGACAACTTGCTGGGAAGGTTATGAAAATTATGCTTAACAAAGCTGCCCCAGCCAGTGCCTCTCTTGTGATAGGGGGAACAGAAGTCCTGAGGGGACTTTTGTGTCTTTCTGATGGGTCTTATATAAGCCCTTAATCTCAGCTACCCGACAACTGAGGCATACATTTGAAGTTTTCAAAAGTTACTCCTCAAACTGGATGGACTGAAAGCTAGTATAAAATAACGTCAACAAAATATTAGCTCGTAAAGTTCACTTGCTAATTAAAAAAATAAACAATTTTATTTCTTAACAGCTGTTATCAGCTGGAATATTTTATTTTGTAATTGCAAATGTCTATTATTATGCAACAGTTTGTTGTGCCCACTTTTTAAACCAATAAAATAGGGTTATGTTTTAAAATGTATATATATTTGCATGAAGAAATTCTTACATGGATTAGGTAGGTTCAAATAAATAAATCTTCAACGTTTTTAATAAAATGATGGTGGGAACAAGTCTCTTAGCTTTTTCTCAACAACATTTTAGTTAGGTTTAGTTAGGATTGCAAAACGATACACGCAATCAATTTTTTAAAAGTAGATCCAGTATATTATTTTTTAGAGAGCACATGAGAACTGTTGACAACAAGATGTTAGTGCATTTTACACAGTTAAAATGTGGTTTAGGTCTTATTTTTGATCGAAAGAGAAGTCTTCAGTTCAAAACAACACATGAAGCTAGATTTCGCTCTTAGGAGTGAAATAGGAGCTCAAAACTAAGCGCTCAAAACTTTTTTCGTGATTTTTTTTTTTCAACATTCAACATACAAATGAACCCCAACTCTTTATTACATGACGGTTTGTTGAGTTGAGTTACATGACGGTTTGTTGAGTTGAGTTACATGACGGTTTGTTGAGAGTCTGCCAGTTGGGCTGTACGTAGACATGTGAAACATACATGTAAAACTCTCCTACATAAAAGTGTCCAACTACGGGAAGTCCATTGTGCCAAAGAAACAACAAGAGCTTTTACACATTACTCTGATGTGTTGTGTTCTTGCGCCCTCTAGTGTCACTAAGAGAACATAACAGTATTTTTTTTTATATATTTCTGATGGAAGGAGAAGTTTTCACTACAAAACAACACGTGAAGCTTTTTTCGCTCTAAGCAGTAAGACAGGAGCTCAAAACTAAGTGTGAAACGCATTTCTCAGCGTGAAAGAAGATTTTACAACATTCAACATACAAATGAACCCAAATACTTAAGAAATGACAAAAAAAGAGATGATCGTGCATGTTACACAGTTATAATGTGATTAAGGTCTCAAAAGCTCATTTCTGATCGAAAGATAAGTTTTCACTTAAAAACAATCCTTGAAGCCGTTTTCGCTCTAAGCAGTGAGAGAGGACCTCAAACTAAGCGTAAAACGCATTTCTCAGCGTGAAAGAAGATTTTACAACATTCAACATACAAATGAACCCAAATACTTAAGAAAGGACAAAAACGAGATCTTAGTGCCTTTCACACAGGTCACACAGGTTTTAGGTCTCAAAAACTCATTTCTGATCGAAGGAGAAGTTTTCACTACAAAACAACCCTTGAAGCCATTTTCGCTATAAGCAGTGAGAGAGGAGCTCAAAAACTCATTTCTGATCGAAAGAGAAGTTTTCACTACAAAACAACCCTTGAAGCCGTTTTCGCTATAAGCAGTGAGAGACGAGCTCAAACTAAGAGTAAAACGCATTTCTCAGCGTGAAAGAAGATTTTACAACATTCAACATACAAATGAACCCAAATACTTCAGAAAGGACAAAAACGAGTTGTTAGTGCATTTTACACAGGTATAATGTGTTTTAGGTCTCAAAACCTCATTTCTGATCGAAGGATAAGTTTTCACTAAAAAAACAATCCTTGAAGCCGTTTTCGCTCTAAGCAGTGAGAGAGGAGCTCAAACTAAGCGTAAAACGCATTTCTCAGCGTGAAAGAAGATTTTACAACATTCAACATACAAATGAACCCAAAAACTTAAGAAAGGACAAAAACGAGATGTTAGTGCATTTCACACAGGTATAATGTGTTTTAGGTCTCAAAAACTCATTTCTGATCAAAGGAGAAGTTTTCACTACAAAACAACCCTTGAAGCCGTTTTCGCTATAAGCAGTGAGAGAGGAGCTCAAAAGCTCATTTCTGATCGAAGGATAAGTTTTCACTTAAAAACAATCCTTGAAGCCGTTTTCGCTCTAAGCAGTGAGAGAGGACCTCAAACTAAGCGTAAAACGCATTTCTCAGCGTGAAAGAAGATTTTACAACATTCAACATACAAATGAACCCAAATACTTAAGAAATGAAAAAACGAGATGTTAGCACCTTTCACACATATATAATGTTATAATGTGTTTTAGGTCTCAAAAACTCATTTCTGATCCAAGGAGAAGTTTTCACTACAAAACAACCCTTGAAGCCGTTTTCGCTCTAAGCAGTGAGAGAGGACCTCAAACTAAGCGTAAAACGCATTTCTTAGCGTGAAAGAAGATTTTACAACATTCAACATACAAATAAACTCAAACACTTAAGAAACGACAAAAAAGAGATGATCGTGCATGTTACACAGTTATAATGTGATTTAGGTCTCAAAAACTCATTTCTGATCGAAGGAGAAGTTTTCACTTAAAAACAATCCTTGAAGCCGTTTTCGCTATAAGCAGTGAGAGAGGAGCTCAAACTAAGCGTAAAACGCATTTCTCAGCGTGAAAGAAGATTTTACAACATTCAACATACAAATGAACCCAAATACTTAAGAAAGGACAAAAACGAGATGTTAGTGTATTTTACACAGGTATAATGTGTTTTAGGTCTCAAAAACTCATTTCTGATCGAAGAAGAAGTTTTCACTTCAAAACAACCCTTGAAGCAGTTTTCGCTCTAAGCAGTGAGAGAGGAGCTCAAACTAAGCGTAAAACGCATTTCTCAGCGTGAAAGAAGATTTTACAACATTCAACATACAAATGAACCCAAATACTTAAGAAATGTCAAAAACACAGGTGTAATGTGTTTTAGGTCTCAAAAACTCATTTCTGATCGAAGGAATAGTTTTCACTACAAAACATCACTGCAAGCTTTTTTCGTTCTAAGCAGTGAGAGATGAGCTCAAAACTAAGCGTAAAACGCTTTTCTCAGCGTGAAAGAAGATTTTACAACATTCAACATACAAATGAACCCAAACACTTAAGAAATGAAATAAACGAGATGATCGTGCATGTTCCACAGTTACAATAGGTTTCAAAAACTCATTTCTGATCGAAGGAGAAGTTTTCACTACAAAAACAACACTTGAAGCAGTTTCGCTGTAAGGAGTGAGGAGGAGCTCAAAACTCAGCGTGAAAAAAGATTTTCCAAGATTCAACATTCAAGAATTTTTTATTACATGACGTGGTACATTTTACACAGTGCAACACTTCGCTCTTAGGAGTGAGAAAGGAGCTCGAAACTATTCTCAAAACGCATCTGTCAGCATAAATCGTCGAAAAACAGACTTTATTACATAGATCACACAAATAAACCCAAACAATTAAAAGAAATGTTGAAAACGACATGTTGGTACATTTTACACAGTTATAACGTGTTTTAGGTCTTAAAAACTTAATTCTGATCTAAACAGATGTTTCTGGTTAAAACAACACTCGAAACATTTTATCTCTGTATTGAATGAGAGAAACTCATCTCTTAGCCTAAATCGTTCAAAAACAGACTTTAATACATTCAACACACAAATTGAATCAAAACACTTTAGAAATGTTGAAAAGAAGACGTGCATTCTTAACATCTAATTTCTGAATGAAAAAGAAGTTTTCAGTTCAAAGCAATACTTGATACAGTTTCTCTCTCTTGAAAAGACAGGTTTAATATATCCATGTGTATAGAAATATGAGTAATGAAAGCAGTTAGAGTAATGTAAGATGACAACTTCGATGCAATTAGTAGTGGAGAGTAAACAGCTAGTGCAAGGCAGGTGAATAAACTGAAAGTTGATGGGCAGCTGAAATGTGGTGGGTGATAGGGAAGGCTGACATCAAGAAACTTCCATCAATCCGGCTGACATGAGATCGTGAAGGTCCAATTGGTATCGGGTCAGACAGGTGGGTCGTCTCTAACTCGGAGGAAGACAGAAAGATGGAATTAGTTTTGATTGGATACTTCCCCCAGTTGAAGCCTCCCCTGTTGAAGATAGTGTAAAATGCATCACAGGACATACTGTACACACCATAGCATGTATGTAAAAAAAATTGCATTACATTTAGACCTTGCAGTGCACAATGAAATGGATGAAACCTAAATTGCATGACATTCAGACCTTGCAGTGCTGAGATCATAGCGGGAGTATAATTTAGGCAGACGTAAAAATAATGCTGCCAAAATTATACTCCCCCAGTTTAAACCCCTCTGTTGAAGATAGAGTAAAATGCACCACAAGACATACTCTACACACCATGACATGTATGAAACATAAACTACATGACATTCAGACCTTGCAGTGCTGAGATCATAGGCTTAAAAATAATGCTGTTGAAGATAGAGTAAAACGCATCACAGCACATACTCTACACACCATGACATGTATGTGAAATAAATTACATGACATTTAGAGCTTGTAGTGCTGAGATCAAAAGGGGTAGTATAATTTCGGAAGGCTTAAAAATAATGCTGCCAAAATTATACTCCCTCCAGTTGAAGCCCCCCCTTTTGACGATATAGTAAGATGTATCAAAGCACATACTCTACACACCATGACATGTATGTACAATAAATTACATGACATTTAGACAATGCAGTGCTGAGCTCAACAGGGGAGCATAATTTAAGCAGTCTTAAAAATAATGCTGCCAAAAATATACTCCCCCTATTTGAAGATATAGTAAAATGCATCACAGGACAAACTCTACACACCATGACATGGATGAAACATAAATTACATGAGATTCAGACGTTGCAGTGCTGAGATCATAGGTAGAGTATAATATCAGCAGGTGTAAAAAATGATGCTGCCAAATTTATACTCCCCCAGTTGAAGCCCCCTGTTGAAGATATAGTAAGATATATCAAAGCACATACTCTACACACCATGACATGTATGTAAAATAACTTACAAGACATTCAGACCTTGCAGTGCTGAGATCATAGAGGAAGTATAATTTCGGCAGACCTAAAAATAATGCTGCCAAAATTATACTACCCCCATTAGAAGACCCCTGTTGAAGATATAATAAAATGCATCACAGGACAAACTCTACACACCATGACATGGAAGCAACATAAATTGCATGACATTTAGACCTTGCTGTGCTGAGATAATAGTGGGAGTATAATTTCGGCAGACCTAAAAATAATGCTGCCAAAATCATAGTCCCCCCCAGTTGAAGCCCCCTGTTAAAGATATAGTAAAATGCATCACAGGACAAACTCTACACACCATGACATGTATGAAACATAAAATGCATGATATTCAGAACTTGCAGTGCTGAGATCATAGGGGGAGTATAATTTCGGAAGGCTTAAAAATAATGCTTCCAAAATTATACTCCCCCCAGTTGAAGCCCCCTGTTAAAGATATAGTAAAATGCATCACAGGACAAACTCTACACACCATGACATGTATGAAACATAAAATGCATGATATTCAGAACTTGCAGTGCTGAGATCATAGGGGGAGTATAATTTCGGAAGGCTTAAAAATAATGCAGATAAAATTTTACTACCCCTATTTGAAGCCCCCCTGTTGAAGATATAGTAAAATGCATCACAGGACAAATTCTACACACCATGACATGGATGAAACATAAATTGCATGACATTCAGACCTTGCAGTGCTGAGATCATAGGGGGACTATAATTTCGACAGTCTTAAAAATAATGCTGCCAAAATTATAGTCCCCCCAGTTGAAGCCCCCTGCTAAAGATATAGTAAAATGCATCTCAACTGTAGACACCTTGACATTATGAAACATAAATTGAATGACATTAAGACCTTGCAGTGCTGAGGTCATAGGGGGCGTATAATTTCGTCAGGCTTATAAATGCTGCTTTCAAAATCATACTCCACCCATTTGAAGCCCCCGGTTTAAGATATAGTAAAATGCATCACAGCACATTCTCTACACACCATGACATGTATGTAAAATAAATTGCATAAAACTCAGACCTTGCAGTGCTGAGATCATAGGGGGACTATAATTTGGACAGGCATAAAATTAATGCTGCCAAAATTATAGTCCCACCAGATGAAGCCCCCTGTTAAAGATATAGGAAAATGCATCACAGGACAAACTCTACAGACCATGACATGGATGAAACATAAGTTGCATGACATTCAGAACTTGCAGTGCTGAGATCATAGGGGGAGTATAATTTCGGCAGGCTTAAAAATAATGCTGCCAAAATTATACTCCCCCCAGTTGAAGCACCCGTGTTGAAGATAAAGCATCACAGCCCATACTCTACACACCATGACATGTGTGTAAAATAAATGACATGACATTTAGACCATGCAGTGCTGAGCTCAACAGGGGAGCATAATTTAAGCAGTCTTAAAAATAATGCAGATAAAATTTTACTACCCCTATTTGAAGCCCCCCTGTTAAAGATAGAGTAAAACGCATCACAGCACATACTCCACACAGCTTGACATGTATGAAACATAAATTGCATTACATTTAGACCTTGCAGTGCTAAGATCATAGTATAATTTCGTCAGGCTTCAAAATACTGCTTTCAAAATCATACTCCACCTATTTGAAGCACCCTGTTAAAGATAGAGTAAAACGCATCATAGCACATACTCTACACACCTTGACATGTATGAAACATAAATTGCATTACATTTAGACCTTGCAGTGCTGGGATCATAGGGGTGTATAATTTCGGCAGGCTTAAAAATAATGCTGCCAAAATTATAGTACCCCCAGTTGAAGCCCCTTGTTAAAGAGAGAGTAAAATGCATCACAGCACATACTCTACACACCATGTCATGTTTGTAAAATAAATTGCATAACACTCAGACCTTGCAGTGCTGAGATCATAGAGGGACTATAATTTCGACAGGTTTAAATATAATGCTGCCAAAATTAGAGTACCCCCAGTTGAAGCCCCCTGTTAAAGATATAGTAAAATGCATCACAGGACAAACTCTACACACCATGACATGGATGAAACATAAATTGCATGACATTCAGACCTTGCAGTGCTGAGATCATAGGGGGAGTATAATTTCGGCAGGCTTAAAAATAATGCTTCCAAAATTATACTCCCCCCAGTTGAAGCCCCTTGTTAAAGAGAGAGTAAAATGCATCACAGCACATACTCTACACACCATGTCATGTTTGTAAAATAAATTGCATAACACTCAGACCTTGCAGTGCTGAGATCATAGAGGGACTATAATTTCGACAGGTTTAAAAATAATGCTGCCAAAATTAGAGTACCCCAGTTGAAGCCCCCTGTTAAAGATAGAGTAAAACGCATCACAGCACATACTCCACACACCTTGACATGTATGAAACATAAATTGCATTACATTTAGACCTTGCAGTGCTAAGATCATAGGGGTGTATAATTTCGTCAGGCTTCAAAATACTGCTTTCAAAATCATACTCCACCTATTTGAAGCCCCCCGGTTGAAGATATAGTAAAATGCATCACAGCACATACTCTACACACCATGACATGTATGTAAAATAAATTGCATTACATTTAGACCTTGCAGTGCTGAGATCATAGAGGGAGTATAATTTTGGCAGACCTAAAAATAATGCTGTCAAAATTATACTCCCCCCAGTTGAATCCCCCTGTTAAAGATAGAGTAAAACGCATCATAGCACATACTCTACACACCTTGACATGTATGTAAAATAAATTGCATTACATTTAGACCTTGCAGTGCTGAGATCATAGAGGGAGTATAATTTCGGCAGACCTAAAAATAATGCTGTGAAAATTATACTCCCCCCATTAGAAGACCCTCTAATGAAGATATAGTAAAATTCATCATAGAAAATACTCTACACACCATGACATGTATGAAACAAAAATTGCATTACATTTAGACCTTGCAGTGCTGAGATTATAGAGGGAGTATAATTTCGGCAAACCTAAAAATAACGCTGCCAAAATTATAGTCCCCCCAGTTGAAGCCCCCTGTTAAAGATAGAGTAAAACGCATCATAGCACATACTCTACACACCTTGACATGTATGTAAAATAAATTGCATTACATTTAGACCTTGCAGTGCTGAGATCATAGAGGGAGTATAATTTCGGCAGACCTAAAAATAATGCTGTCAAAATTATAGTACCCCCAGTTGAAGCCCCCTGTTAAAGATAGAGTAAAACGCATCATAGCATCGTGCAGTGCTGAGCTCAACAGGGGAGCATAATTTAAGCAGTCTTAAAAATAATGCAGATAAAATTTTACTACCCCTATTTGAAGCCCCCCTGTTAAAGATTGAGTAAAACGCATCACAGCACATACTCCACACACCTTGACATGTATGAAACATAAATTGCATTACATTTAGACCTTGCAGTGCTAAGATCATAGGGGTGTATAATTTCGTCAGGCTTCAAAATACTGCTTTCAAAATCATACTGCACCACATGTATGTATAATAAATTGCATTACATTTAGACCTTGCAGTGCTGAGATCATAGGGGTGTATAATTTCGACAGTCTTAAAAATAATGCTTCCAAAATTATACTCCCCCCAGTTGAAGCCCCCTGTTAAAGATAGAGTAAAACGCATCACAGCACATACTCTACACAACGTGGAGTTATGTGTCATAACTAAGTTTTGGGAGTGAGCCACGCCCTCATTCCTCCCACTTCCATCCCTATTTAAACAGTCACTTCCTCTCTACCTACTCATTGAACAAACCTCGCACCCACCTCCTCCCCATCTTCCTCCTTCTTTAATTTTATTCTCTTCTCATGTTTCTCTTCATGAGAGGGGGGGCTTCGGCTTCACGCTTTACAGCGAAGCTGCCCCGAACTCCATCCCAAATACTCTGAGTTCGCTCCCCCTCTTTCTTCTTCTCTGCCCAATCAAGGGCGTGGGTCAATACTAGCAAAATGTCATGTTTGTGAAATAAATTGCATAACACTCAGACCTTGCAGTGCTGAGATCATAGAGGGACTATAATTTCGACAGGTTTAAAAATAATGCTGCCAAAATTATAGTACCCCCAGTTGAAGCCCCCTGTTAAAGATATAGTAAAATGCATCACAGGTCAAACTCTACACACCATGACATGGATGAAACATAAATTGCATGACATTCAGACCTTGCAGTGCTGAGATCATAGGGGGAGTATAATTTCGGCAGGCTTAAAAATAATGCTTCCAAAATTATACTCCCCCCAGTTGAAGCCCCCTGTTAAAGATAGAGTAAAACGCATCACAGCACATACTCCACACACCTTGACATGTATGAAACATAAATTGCATTACATTTAGACCTTGCAGTGCTAAGATCATAGGGGTGTATAATTTCGTCAGGCTTCAAAATACTGCTTTTAAAATCATATTCCACCTATTTGAAGCCCCCCGGTTGAAGATATAGTAAAATGCATCACAGCACATAATCTACACACCATGACATGTATGTAAAATAAATTGCATTACATTTAGACCTTGCAGTGCTGAGATCATAGAGGGAGTATAATTTTGGCAGACCTAAAAATAATGCTGTCAAAATTATACTCCCCCCATTAGAAGACCCTCTAATGAAGATATAGTAAAATGCATCATAGAATATACTCTACACACCATGACATGTATGAAACAAAAATTGCATTACATTTAGACCTTGCAGTGCTGAGATTATAGAGGGAGTATAATTTCGGCAAACCTAAAAATAACGCTGCCAAAATTATAGTCCCCCCAGTTGAAGCCCCCTGTTAAAGATAGAGTAAAACGCATCATAGCACATACTCTACACACCTTGACATGTATGTAAAATAAATTGCATTACATTTAGACCTTGCAGTGCTGAGATCATAGAGGGAGTATAATTTCGGCAGACTTAAAAATAATGCTGTCAAAATTATACTCCCCCCATTAGAAGACCCTCTAATGAAGATATAGTAAAATTCATCATAGAAAATACTCTACACACCTTGACATGTATGAAACAAAAATTGCATTACATTTAGACCTTGCAGTGCTGAGATTATAGAGGGAGTATAATTCCGGCAAACCTAAAAATAACGCTGCCAAAATTATAGTCCCCCCAGTTGAAGCCCCCTGTTAAAGATAGAGTAAAACGCATCACAGCACATACTCCACACACCTTGACATGTATGAAACATAAATTGCATTACATTTAGACCTTGCAGTGCTAAGATCATAGGAGTGTATAATTTCGTCAGGCTTCAAAATACTGCTTTCAAAATCATACTGCACCTATTTGAAGCCCCTTGTTAAAGATAGAGTAAAACGCATCATAGCACATACTCTACACACCTTGACATGTATGAAACATAAATTGCATTACATTTAGACCTTGCAGTGCTGAGATCATAGGGGTGTATAATTTTGACAGGCTTAAAAATAATGCTGCCAAAATTATACTGTCCCATTTGAAATCCCCCGTTGAAGGTATAATAAAATGCATCACAGGACAAACTCTACACACCATGACATGGATGAAACATAAATTGCATGACATTCAGACCTTGCAGTGCTGAGATAATAGAGGGAGTATAATTTCGGCAGACCTAAAAATAATGCTGCCAAAATCATAGTCCCCCCAGTTGAGTCCCCTGTTAAAGATAGAGTAAAACGCATCACAGCACATACTCTACACACCATGTCATCTTTGTAAAATAAATTGCATAACACTCAGACCTTGCAGTGCTGAGATCATAGAGGGACTATAATTTCGACAGGTTTAAAAATAATGTTGCCAAAATTATAGTACCCCCAGTTGAAGCCCCCTGTTAAAGATATAGTAAAATGTATCACAGGTCAAACTCTACACACCATGACATGGATGAAACATAAATTGCATGACATTCAGACCTTGCAGTGCTGAGATCATAGGGGGAGTATAATTTCGGCAGGCTTAAAAATAATGCTTCCAAAATTATACTCCCCCCAGTTGAAGCCCCCTGTTAAAGATAGAGTAAAACGCATCACAGCACATACTCCACACACCTTGACATGTATGAAACATAAATTGAATTACATTTAGACCTTGCAGTGCTAAGATCATTGGGGTGTATAATTTCGTCAGGCTTCAAAATACTGCTTTCAAAATCATACTCCACCTATTTGAAGCCCCCCGGTTGAAGATATAGTAAAATGCATCACAGCACATACTCTACACACCATGACATGTATGTAAAATAAATTGCATTACATTTAGACCTTGCAGTGCTGAGATCATAGAGGGAGTATAATTTTGGCAGACCTAAAAATAATGCTGTCAAAATTATACTCCCCCCATTAGAAGACCCTCTAATGAAGATATAGTAAAACGCATCATAGCACATACTCTACACACCTTGACATGTATGAAACATAAATTGTATGACATTCAGACCTTACAGTGCTGAGATCATAGGAGTGTATAATTTCGTCAGGCTTAAAAATACTGCTTCCAAAATCATACTTCACCCATTTGAAGCCCCCCCCTGTTTGAAGTTATAGTAAAATGCATCACAGCAAATACTCTACACACCATGACATGTATGTAAAATAAATTGCATAACACTCAAACCTTGCAGTGCTGAGATCATAGGGGGACTATAATTTGGGCAGGCTTAAAATTAATGCTGCCAAAATTATAGGCCCCCCAGTTGAAGCCCCCTGTTAAAGATATAGTAAAATGCATCACAGGACAAACTCTACACACCATGACATGGATGAAACATAAATTGCATGACATTCAGAACTTGCAGTGCTGAGATCATAGGGGGAGTATAATTTCGGAAGGCTTAAAAATAATGCTGCCAAAATTATACTCCCCCCAGTTGAAGCCCCCCTGCTGAAGATAAAGCATCACAGCACATACTCTACACACCATGACATGTGTGTAAAATAAATGACATGACATTTAGACCGTGCAGTGCTGAGCTCAACAGGGGAGCATAATTTAAGCATAATTTAAGTCTTAAAAATAATGCAAATAAAATTTTACTACCCCTCTTTGAAGCCCCCCTGTTGAAGCTATAGTAAAATGCATCACAAGACATACTCTACACAAAATGACATGTATGAAACAAAAATTGCATTACATTGAGACCTTGCAGTGCTGAGATCAAAGAGGAAGTATAATTTCAGCATACCTAAAAATAATGCTTCCAAAATTATACTCCCCCTCGTTGAAGACCCCTGTTAAAGATAGAGTAAAACGCATCACAGCACATACTCCACACACCTTGACATGTATGTAAAATAAATTGCATTACATTTAGACCTTGCAGTGCTGAGATCATACAGGGAGTATAATTTCGGCAGACCTAAAAATAATGCTGCCAAAATTATACTGTCCCATTTGAAGCCCCCTGTTGAAGATATAATAAAATGCATCACAGGACAAACTCTACACACCATGACATGGAAGCAACATAAATTGCATGACATTTAGACCTTGCAGTGCTGAGATAATAGAGGGAGTATAATTTCGGCAGACCTAAAAATAATGCTGCCAAAATTATACTCCCCCTATTTGAAGCCCCCCTGTGGAAGATATAGTAAAATGCATCACAAGACATACTCTACACACCATGACATGTATGAAACAAAAATTGCATTACATTTAGACCTTGAAGTGCTGAGATCATACAGGAAGTATAATTTTGGCAGACCTAAAAATAATGCTGCCAAAATATATACTCCCCCCATTAGAAGACCCCTGTTAAAGATAGAGTAAAATGCATCACAGGACAAACTCTACACACCATAACATGGATGAAACATAAATTGCATGAGATTCAGACATTGCAGTGCTGAGACCATAGTGGGAGTATAATTTCGGCAGGCTTAAAAGTAATGCTTCCAAAATTATACTCCCCCCCAGTTGAAGCCCCCTGTTAAAGATATGGTCTTGAATACATCTCTTGGATGCGCTGGGATACATCATCAGTGATGTTCCTGGGGGTCATTGGGGGTTTCGGGTCTTTCAACATCCTCACTCAGGTGACCCATCCGGGGTTGATTAATTCCCGGACTGTATCCCAGCAGCACCAATCCATGGGCTCGCCCTCTTTATCCAAAGCCAGCGTGTGGCTTTCTCTGCGGCTTCTGAAATGGAGCGTATGGCTCCCCGCTTAGCAGCTCCTGTCACTCCTAGCCCTGCCAGAGCTTTGCAGGTTGAGCGTCCAGCAAACCCACGGCATCCCACCTCAATAGGTTCACAGAAGGCACGCCAGCCCCGACTTCTGCACTCCATCACCAGGTCTAGGTATTTAGCCTGCTTTCTTGCATGTGCCTCCACCATGTGTTCTTCCCATGGCACAGTGAGCTCCCACAGGATCACCTGCTTGGTTGTATCTGAGTAGATGATCAGGTCTGGGCGCAATCTTGTCTGGGCGATGTGTTCAGGGACCTTAAGTTGTTTTCCCAGATCCACTCTAAGCTTCCAATCTGGTGCTGTTGACAGCAAGCCTGACTTGTGCTTTGGTTGCACATGGGGCTTTTCTCCAGCCCTCAGGAAAGCGATGTTGGTCTTCCTTGGGCAGTGTCTGCTGGACTGAATCGCTGAGGTGACGGCTTCTGCAACTGCCTTGAGCACCTGGTCATGGCGCCAACGGTAACGGCCATCGGCCAAAGCCTTGGGGCAGCTGCTGAGGAGGTGTTGAAGCGATCCTCTCCCAGCACACAGTGGGCAGGTAGGTGTTTCACTCTTACCCCAGGTGTACAGGTTTGCAGGGCTTGGCAGTGTGTCGTAGACAGCTTGAACCAGGAAACTGATGCGGCTGACATCAGGCCGCCTGAGGTCTGGCCATGAGATTTTACGCTGCTCGGTCTTCTCCCACCTAGTCCAGGCACCCTGCTGGCTGAGTCCCACCATCTTGCTGGCTCTAACCTCCTCTACACCAACACGCACTTCCTTTTGGAGGAGATGTTGTCGCTCCTTCCCTTTGGCACTGTCCACCTTGCAACCTGGGAAGTATCCCAGGCCTGCTTGCCCTCTTGCCACCGTCCCCACAAGGGCCTTCTGCCTGAGCCGTGACTCTGCTGCCTGTAGCTCTCTGGCCGCACTCCACTTCCTGCCTGTCCGGACTTCGATGCCAGCTGTTGCCACCTTGGGGTCCCTGGAGTCCCTGTACTGCATGACCTCCCTTGTCCGGGTCACCACAAATTCTTCTGAGAGGCCACTGAAGGGGAGCTGTAGGGTGTTTGTGGACCCATACAAGGCAGCACTGCTTAGGCTTCTCGGCAATCTGAGCCACCTTCGCAAGTAACTGCTGATCTTCTTTTCCAAAGCTTCCACAGTTGACAAGGAGACATCGTACAGCAGTAGCGGCCACAGCACTCTGGGTAGAATGGCATGTTGGTAGATCCAAGCCTTGAAACGACCTGGCAACCCAGATTTGTCGACCTTGGTGAGCCAGGCACCAAGATCTTCACAGGTCTTGTGGATGGCCGCTGTGTCCTTTAAGCTGCAGTCAAAGAGCTTTCCCAAGCTCTTGACTGGTGCTTCTGACAGGGTCGGAATTGTGGACTCTGCAATCTTGAAGCGGAACTTGTCCAAGACTTTTCCTTTCTTCAGAACCAGGGACCTTGACTTTGATGGCTTGAAGCTCATTCTTGCCCATAAGATAAGCTTCTCAAGACCTTGTAAGATCCACCTGCAGCCAGGGACTGATGATCTTGTAACCGTCAGGTCGTCCATGTAAGCTCTGATTGGTGGCTGCCGCACTCCAGACTTGGTCAGTGGCCCACGACACTCCTGCTCCGCAGATTTCATCACCATGTTCATGGCAAGTGCAAAAAGGGTAACTGAGATTGTGCAGCCTGTTATTATCCCCTTCTCTAGCCTGTGCCACTCGGATGTTATGGACCCAGAGGTAGCCCTCAACTGGAAATTGTTGTAATAATCCAGTATGAGGTTGCTGATTTGGGAACATGGTGTCTGCGGAGAGTCTCCTCAACCAGCTTGTGTGGTATGGACCCATAAGCGTTAACAAGGTCCAGCCACAGGACAACCAGGTCGCCCTTGCCTTCTTTTGCTTCTCTAAGGAGCTGTGTGATGACCCCTGTGTGTTCCATGCAGCCAGATGTTCCAGAGATTCCGCCTTTCTGTACAGAGGTGTCTATGTAATTGTTCTTTAAACAGAACATTGACAGTCGTCGTGACAGGATACTGAAAAATATCTTGCCTTCTGTACTTAGCAGTGAGATGGTCCGAAACTGGCCAAGTTCTTTAGAGTTCTCCTCCTTAGGGATCCACACACCCTCAGCCCATCTCCACTGATTGGCAACTCTTCCTCTACGCCAGACTACTCTCAGGATCTTCCATAACTGCTGAAGGAGTTTCGGACAGCGTTTGTAAACGCTGTATGGTACGCCACTGGGTCCAGGGGCTGAAGCTGATCTTGCTGCCTTTACAACTTCCTGGACCTCTCTCCAGCTGGGCTCTTTTATGTCAAACTCTATACTTGGTGCAGCTGGGCTAATCATTGGCATTAGCTGGGCTAAGCTGGGCTAATCATAAGCATTGTTGGGGCCAAGATCCTGGTCTCTTTCTGGGTCGCTCAAGGTGCGGTGAAGGAAGGCGTTCACATCCTCTGCAGAGCACTCCAGCTGGCCGCTGCGCTTGTCACCAAGTAGTTTCCTGGTGAAGCCGAAGGGGTTGGCAATAAAGGATATTTGCTTTTTGGCCCTCTCCTTTGCTCGTCTGCAATGCCACTCTGCTCTGCGGATTGTCAGGAGCTTCTTCATGATGATCTCTCGCAACTCTGCCAAGGGCTGCCATTCCTAATCGCTGGCCATCTTGTGCTGCTTCCTAAGGGATTTCAGCTCTTGGCGCAGCTGCTGGATCTTGGTGGCTCTGCGATTCTTGTTGTAGGGCATCCTGCTGTTCCCTGTCTCAATGAGGCCAAATCTCTCCGAAGCATAGCTCACAATGATGGTCGTCATTGTCTGCAACCATCTGTCAGTGTCACCCTTAGCTGTTGTTTGGACAATCTCACAACCATCGTCGTCGAATTGCTGCCACAGGCCCTTGCTGGTTGCTGGGGGCCATTTGATCCGCTTACGAACTACTCTGCATGGACTTTGGGGAGCCAGTGCGTGGAGGTGCTGAGCTCTGTGGGGTGAGTCCTGGCCCTGCTCCTCCTGCATCTCACCAGGCACTAGTCCTGTGCGTTGCACCTGTTTCCCTTTGTCCAAGCATTTCATCCTGGCCTGATGGATTCTGAGGCCCCGCGGATTCTTGCATGTTTTCCCGCAGATACATATTGCATTTATCGTTGTCTTGTCATTTACATGGGTCGTTATCTGAAGGTCCGTCCTGTTGGGGATCTCATCCTCCCCCCCTCTCGGGATCCCCTGGGGGTATGTCTCTGAGACATAGAGTAAAATGCATCATAGCACATACTCTACACACCTTGGCATGTATGGAACATAAATTGCATGACATTTAGACCTTGCAGTGCTGAGATCATAGGGGTGTATAATTTCATCAGGCTTAAAAATACTGCTTCCAAAATCATACTTCACCCATTTGAAGCCCCCCGGTTGAAGATATAGTTAAATGCATCACAGAACATACTCTACACACCATGACATGGATGAAACATAAATTGCATTACATTCAGACCTTGCAGTGCTGAGATCATAGGGGGAGTATAATTTAGTAAGGCTTAAAAATAATGCTGCCATTATTATACTCCCCCAGTTGAAGCCCCCAGCTAAAGATATAGTAAAATGCATCACAGGACAAACTCTACACACCATGACATGGATGAAACATAAATTGCATTACATTTAGACCTTGCAGTGCTGAGATCATAGAGGAAGTATAATTTCGGAAGACCTAAAAATAATGCTGCCAAAATTATACTCCCCCAGTTGAAGCCCCCTGTTAAAGATATAGTAAAATGCATCACAGAACATACTCTACACACCTTGAAATGTATGAAACATAAATTGTATGACATTCAGACCTTACAGTGCTGAGATCATGGGAGTATATAATTTCGTCAGGCTTAAAAATACTGCTTTCAAAATCATACTCCACCCATTTGAAGCCCCCCGGTTTAAGATATAGTAAAATGCATCACAGCACATTCTCTACACACCATGACATGGATGAAACATAAATTGCATGAGATTCAGACATTGCAGTGCTGAGATCATAGGGGGAGTATATAATCAGCAGGCGTAAAAAAGTAATGCTGCCAAAATTATACTCCCCCTATTTGAAGCCCCCCTGTTGAAGATATAGTAAAATGCATCACAGGACAAACTCTACACACCATAACATGGATGAAACATAAATTGCATTACATTTAGACATTGCAGTGCTGAGACCATAGGGGGAGTTTTGCTAGTATTGACCCACGCCCTTGACTGGGCAGAGAAGAAGAAAGAGGGGGAGCAAACTCAGAGTATTTGGGATGGAGTTCGGGGCAGCTTCGCAGTAAAGCGTGAAGCCGAAGCCCCCCCTCTCATGAGGAGAAACATTAGAAGAGAATAAAATTAAAGAAGGAGGAAGATGGGGAGGAGGTGGGTGAGAGGTTTGTTCAATGAGTAGGTAGAGAGGAAGTGACGGTTTAAATAGGGATGGAAGTGGGAGGAGTGAGGGCGTGGATCACTCCCAAAACTTAGTTATGACACATAACTCCACTTTGCTAGTATTGACTCACGCCCTTGACTGGGCAGAGAAGAAGAAAGAGGGGGAGCGAACTCAGAGTATTTGGGATGGAGTTCGGGGCAGCTTCGCAGTAAAGTGTGAAGCCGAAGCCCCAAAAATTAAATCAGAACTTTCGACCACTGCTAGGATTTAAGAAGCAACTGAGTGTTGGAAGTCCGACCTTGTAGTCTTGGAGAAAGCCAGAGGATGAACCGATGCATGGGGAAGGCAGTGTGGAAGTCAAAGGAAAGAAAGGTAGGGAATAATTAAGTAAGGTATTTGAAGGTGCTGCCAGCCTATTCGAGTATAGGAATGTATGAGGTCCTTGGTGGCAGAAATCGGTTGAAGTGGAAAGGTAGTGTTGAGCGACTTAATGGAATGATGCACGTGTTGTACATGTAGTTTAAAGGCCCCAAAAGCAGCCACCGACCCGCATGCGCAGCAGGAGCGACCTGGTAAGGTAGAAGGGGTGCCCCTGATGGCCCAACAGAAGCGATGGAGTGGGAACACGGAGAGGGAAGATGAGGCGATGGAGTGGAAGACGGGGCAATGTAGTGGGAAGATGGAGTGGGAAGACGGAGTGGGAAGACGGGGCGATGGAGTGGGAAGAAGGAGAGGGAAGACTGAGAGGGAAGACGGGGCGATGTAGTGGGAAGATGGAGTGGGAAGACGGAGTGGGAAGACGGGGCGATGGAGTGGGAAGACGGGGCGATGGAGTGGGAAGACGGAGAGGGAAGACGGGGCGATGGCGTGGGAAGACGGAGTGGGAAGACAGGGCGATGGAGTGGGAAGACGGAGTGGGAAGACCGAGGCGATGGAATGGGAAGGAGTGGGAAGATGGCAGCAACGGGAGATGGAAAAAGAGTAGGGAGGACAGAGAGAATGAGGACAGTTGGAATGGCGGTGGGAAGATGGAGGATGGGAAGGGAGAACAGACGGACTGGTGTTGGGATGATGGAGGATGGGCAGGGAGGACAGACAGACTGGTGTAGCGAAGATGGGTAAGGAGGCGAAGGCGATGGTGGCGGTGACAAAGGTTAGTATGGTGAGGGTGATTGTTACAACGGCAACGAAAGATTGGAATGAAGAGGGCGAGATTATGTCCCAGATGGTGGCGATTATGCGGGCGGTGAAGGTGCAAGCTATGAAATTGCGGCGATGATGGTGATGACATAGGCAGAGATGGTGGCAATGATGCCGATGGTGGTGAAGATGGCCAAAGTGAGGGCAAGATGATGCCCAAGACGATGGCGGCGAAGGCAAAGAAGATGAAGACGAAGGCGAGAAGATCGCAGCGAAGATGGCGATGACAGACAGAGATGGAGACAATGAGGATGGCCATGAAAACTGTGGCAGAGGTGATGAAAGTGATGCAGGCAGAGATGGTGGCGATGATGACCATGGTGATGAAGATGGCCATAGCGAGGGCAAGGTGATGCCCAAGACAATGGCGATGAAGACGAGGAAGATGAAGACGAAGGCAAGAAGATCGCAGCGATGATGGCGATGACAGACAGAGACAACGACAATGAGGATGGCCATGACAACTGTGTCAGAGATGATGAAGGTGATGCAGGCAGAGATGGTGGCGATGGTGACCATGGTGGCGAAGATGGCCACAGCGAGGGCAAGGTGATGCCCAAGACGATGGCGATGAAGACGAGGAAGATGAAGACGAAGGCGAGAAGATCGCAGCGATGATGATGTCGATGACAGACAGAGACGATGACAATGAGGATGGCCATGACAACTGTGGCAGAGATGATGAAGGTGATGCAGGCAGAGATGGTGGTGATGGTGACCATGGTGGCGAAGATGGCCAAAGCGAGGGCAAGGTGATGCCCAAGACGATGGCGATGAAGATGAGGAAGATGAAGACGAAGGCGAGAAGATCGCAGCGATGATGGCGATGACAGAGACAAAGACAATGAGGATGGCCATGACAACAGTGGCAGAGATGAAGGTGATGCAGAAAGAGACGAATATGCAGGCCAGAAGATGGCGGCAACGGAGATGAAGGCGGTGATGTAGGCAGAGACAATGGCAATGGTGATGAAGACTATGGCGGCGATGAAGGCGATGCAGGCGGAGATGGTGGTGATGACGATGGCGATAAAGAGGGCAATGACGAGAGCGAGATTACGCTCAAGACCATGGCGATGACGAAGGCAATGATGCAGGCGAAGCAGGTGAAAGTGATGAAGATGCCGGCGAGAAGATTGCGGCGATGATGGTGATGTGGGCAAAGATGGAGGTGATTATGACGGTGAAGACCGCCACGAAGATGACGACTACGGTGGTGACGATGGTGATGCAAAGATGGTGGTGATGACGACGATAGTGAAGATGGCCATGCGATGGTGATGGAGGTGAGTATGGTGAGGGTGCCAAGGATCGTGGTGACGACAATGGCACAATACAATAGACAGAGCAGCGATGGTGGCAGAGATATGGGGGCAACGACTACAAGGGTGAAGATGCTGATGGCAAAGATGAATACGATGGTAAGATAATTATAATGATGGCGAGGTTTGTTCAATGAGTAGGTAGAGAGGAAGTGACGGTTTAAATAGGGATGGAAGTGGGAGGAGTGAGGGCGTGGATCACTCCCAAAACTTAGTTATGACACATAACTCCACATAATATCAGCAGGCGTAAAAAATAATGCTGCCAAAATTTTACTCCCTCCAGTTGAGGCCCCCTGTTGAAGATAGGGTTAACTTTATTGAAGGAAAAGAAAAAGAATTGCATCATTTAATTTTGTCTCACTGTCCTTGGTCATAGTCTATAGGTCATAGATAAAAATAATAACAAACTGTTTCACTTTGTTCAAGTTTTAGAAATAAAAACATGATGTGAAATACGGGCAGATTTCAGGATGGGAAATGACATCATCTTCATTCATAAAAATCAGGACTAAGAAAAAAACACCACTATTTGCAAAGACATATTTCTACACTAGGGGATTATAGATGATCTAAGTATGAACTGATTATCAAAAGTGTCTTTCTGAACCCCACCACACGCTGTTAAAACACTGCAAATCTAGGCAGTCAAATACACCATTACAACCAACAGTGTCAAAACAACAGGGAATGTGTTTTTTTTTTCAGTTCTTAATACTCCTGCCTGGGTATCCATCTTTATAATCTTTTTTTCACAGCACCATGTATGTAGTCAGCCTGTTTGCTGTGCTCCAGTCACTAAAGCTGCACACTGCACTTGTTAAAATTGATAAGTTGATATGAGATTTTATATTTGGATAAATAAACCTTTATATATATTTAATTGTTTGTTTATTTTAATTTATTTTTCCCCAAAGGTACACAAAGCCCTATAATGGGCAGTGTGATGTTTTGACCTGTGCTCTGTTGGTAAAATGTCGTTCACATAAATGTTATTTTGACACATACCAGGCTGCAAAAATGGTTTTCTCAAAGTATAACATATTTTTAATGTATACTGCCCCTGCCCTTAGCATGAGGGTGCCAGTGAGAGAGGAGGAGCCTTCAATTGCTGCCACAACCTCCTTCAGTTTTTTCCCAATATTTGGTAACTTTAAGTTTAAAAAAAACAAGAACACGATTAAAGAATTTGTGGATGTCACATAACTTGTTTTTTGTTGAGAGAAAAATAATACATACTGTGGTATGTTACATACCTTTAAGTGCTGACACTATGTCTTCAATGAGCACAGATCTCTTTTTCGTAGGCTGCACAAAGCTCTCTTCACTTTCAGCATCTATTAGACTCTTTAACACAACAAACATTTAAATGTTACAATAAACTTAGTAATGAACTATGTTATAACATATTTGCCTTTGTAAGAGTGTGAGCAACCTACCACAACAAATTAAAAAGGTTTACAGGAATTTATATTGTGCATTGTGTATAGGATAAACAAAAACAGGATTAAAAAACAAAAATATACATTGCAAACACACAGCAAATTTGCCAGTGTTAAATCAGCAATGTGAGCTTTAAATGTAACTTGATTTACATATTAAATATAGAACGCTGTTGAAAAAGGTCAGGGCACAGCATTTACCACAAAGAGCACTTTTCCACCAACGTGGAACAGGCTTTGTTCGCGTTCACGCACCAAATGTTGAACCGTTCTGTGCATTTCCACCAACAAAAATAGGGTTTTATAACCCATTGATTGCTTTTGCTTAAAAATGGCCAAAACGGTAAATATAGATGTACAGTATATAAATAGAAAACATTAATCTATTCTAGAAGACCCTGAAGTAAAACTCTGAACATGGAAAATAAAAGTTTCAGTTATGCAGCTCTGTCTTTGAAACCGATGAGCCTTAACATAATTCTAAGATCTGTTCTCTTTCACCATAAACAAAACTATTGATTTTTTTGGTTAGGACTACATTTTTAGCTACTACTGCTGAAACTCACCATTTCCAGTGACTTTTTATGTTTTACTAATTTATGGTTGTGAATTCCAGGCCAACAACTCTTATGTCTGAGTCTGTATCTGTATCACACAGTGGAGGGGCTGTGTTGGGATCAGGCCTTTTCTCTTCCTGAGATCTTCTTTAAGAGCCTCAACCATGTGATTTTGTGCCTTTTTTGACAGTGTGTGAGCACAACATTAAATAAAAAATGTAAAAATGTTAAACTTAGAGACACTCACAATCACAGAAATCGAAAGAGTACGATCTTGCACGATCAACATTGTTTCTGTGGTCAGAAAACTACTAGTAATAAATCTGTGGAGGAATGACAGTAATAGTCTACAATATGTAATTATACAGCTGATGTATAATGGGGAACCGCATTGTAGGCCTGAGCAAAAAAGGTGATGTAATTGATGATGACCAACAAGTAACCTGATGAAGGTGATAATCCTAAATTTGGAAAATTCCCAGAGAACTACAAAGGAAGCAACAAGATGCCATAAACCTAGAGTAATGCAGATGTTTGCAGTATAATTTGATAAATGCCAGGATAACAAGGTTTTGAAAGATGGTGAACACCGTATTATACTATTTATTTATAATATATTTCTATTGCATTTTCTATTGTTTTTCTTCTTTGTTCTGCTTTTAATCTTCATGTTCAAAAATATCTGTTGAAAGATACTACATTTTATTAACGTATTGTTACATATATAATAAATATTACAATATTAGAAAGTTTTATTAGCCTCTAATAATGCGAGATACATGTCACTATTGGGAAAATGTGTATGATTTTATTAGGCTATACTATGTCTTGGAGTATACAATATATACACATAAATTTATACATAATCTATCTTGCCAGTTTTGTACGTAAACAGTTATTTTAAATCATGTATTGCACTTTGGAACTGCTATATTCATTCAGACTACAAAAAGACACTGAGAATTGAATCTAATGAAGCTTTGCACTGCACTGCACAGCCTCTGCTAGGTTGCTGTCTAGGTTATCTCACTAGCTAGTTAGCTAGTTAGTTAGCAAACTAACGTTCGTAGTGGTAAGCTAGCTAACTAGTTAACTTACATTCACATTCGTAGCTTAACGTTAAAACTATGGTCTAATATGGTTTTATCGCCATTTACATTAGGTAAGATAACATGTTCTGAACTCTGTGCTACTTATTTACTAGTCCACCATCAGATATCGTTTTCAAAAGTCGTTCACCAGCCCTTACCCAGCCACTGCGCCCTACTAATAAGAGCCCTGCTCATTCAGCGCAGCTCTCCGCAGCCTTCAGCTGCTCCGCCTCACCCAGACCGAGGCTGCGCTCTAACTGGCTGATTACATTTTAAACTGCGAGCGCGAAGCCTTTAACCAGAACTCTTCAAACCTGCAGTCTTTCCTGTCCTGTACAATCCACAGCCAGAGGCACAGCGATATGTTTTAATGATGCTACAAATTTAAAATGCATAAATTAGAGGTAACAATTAACTAGGAAAATTCTCATACAAAGATCACAATGATCAGAAACCATAGCTTAGTAGCTGAACTGTAGGTACAGTTGGACCTTTCACTTTTGAAGATCAAGAACCTATGTTTAATTCTTAACAAATTAAAATATTATTATAATATTATTATAATATTTATATTATATTATAATAAAATTACATTTGGATTTCTGTAATAAATTTAAAGTGAATGTGTTTTATAATATTGTGAAAGTAAATAGAAGGTGTATTATTTAAGTCCTTTGGCTCTGGAACATCTCCTCGAGATTTGTAATGAACATGCCCCTGGGTTAGTGCCAGAAAGTGTGTACCTGTTTAACAAAGCTTATGTAGAGTATGGTCATTATGAACATCATTTTCACTGCTTCTCACGTTCTATGTACTTGGGGACAAGGGAAAATGTCCAACACCATGTGAAGCATGCCAGTTTGTATTTGATGCAAATACAAATCTTAAAAAATATCACACAGGTGGAGGACCCTATACATTTAGAAAACCAAAACCTGTTCTCAGATCTGAGACAAAACATTATGACCATGCTATGTCAGTTACTCCAGAACAGCCATTCATGGGGTGAAAGGCCCATCGGTATTGATGGGGTTAAAAAACGTTTCAGATGATTGGTGTACCAACATAGTTTTTGTCTTGGTGTGACTGGACAGAAGGTGAATATGTGGCTTGATTCAATAAATCACAGCAAAATGTACACCTGCATTCAATGTACACCTGCTGACACACATTGCAGCCAGCGTAAAGAAATGGGGTCCTTTCTGGGCAACTTAAAAAAAAAAAATAATCAAATGGCACTCTAGTGAAGTACTGCAATGGAACTACACATGTGCCTGTCCAGATTGTAAAGAGATTCCTCAGGTGGAATAGTCTATCTAAAAGGGGAGAAAAGTGCATAAAGAATGCAACCAATGACATCAAAGATCTCTTCTCTCAGCTTCAGAACAGCAATTATTTCAATACCAAATCAGAATACCCGAGTGGAAATGTAAAGAGGTTTGGTACTGCTTCAAACTGAGCGTCTTTATAATACAACCTAGCCACTAAAGCCTTTAATGATGATCCAGTATTAAAGTCATTTCCTTGGAGATTATGTATATTTCCACTCGACAGAAGAGAAATAAATCTATTGAAAAATTGCAAAATGTGTCATGATCAAAAGCAAAAAAACATATGCCATTCCTCTACCGAATAATGTAGAGAGAGACTGAAAATGTTTTACAGATCCAAAATTTTTGTCACATTTAAAATAAAATTATGGAATCACGTGGAAAGATCCATTGAACAGAGGGCAGTGGTACTGAGGTGGTGCTTTGGGGATGAGGTGGGGTGGTGACCATCTAATACTCTGACATTACTAATGCTCTTCATGCTGAATGCAATTAAAGCTTTCTATAGAGAGTAATGATAGCATGCTAGAATAATTTTTATACCCTTCATTTCTGTAGAAACAAAAAATGAGCAGGTTTCCCAGTAGTTATAGTCTATATGAATTAATGCATTTTTTTTTTTCATTTTATTTGTCACGTTGAAAAAGACAAAGAATTTGAACACAATAATGAATTGCTTGTTAAAAATGTGTACATATGTGTTTTTATATGTTCAATATTTATGAAAAATTAAATACATTAGAAAATTAACTTTAATTCTGTTTCTTTCTGTTTATTTTTAAAGTTGGAAGTGTAAAACTACAATAATCAAAACTACAAAACACTTACTTTACACTACAATACTTTAATTTAATGTGAAGATGAATGTAAGAATGTTTTTAACAATACACCGATAAATACATACATACATACAACATAATACATGACAATAATGTACATTTTATTGCCTGAATGTAATAAGAAAGTAACTCGTGTAATTTTATGTGACACTGGAGGCATGTTTGCTTTAGAATGTGAGTGAAGTCCATTCAATTGTTTACGTTGGATTTAAGCATAATATAAATGTTTTCCAAATTGTACCATAGCATAGCGTAAAAGGTATTTTTTAAAATAAAATATGCTTTTTAAATAATATACTTAAAATAGAATGATATGTAAAAACACTTTTGGTTAAATGTGCTTTAGTATGTTTAGATTTAAATGTATTCTCTATCAACACATTAGAGTATAATTTAAGATGTATTACATTAAAATACATTTTATAGAAATACAAAAAAGGTATATTAAAGTAATATATCTTAAATTAAAATTAATATCTTAAAAAGGTATATTATTAGGAAATGTAAAATATTCTTTTAGTATTCTTGACCTATTTTAAATATACTCTTAGTGCTCTTAAATGTACTTCGTTTTCACAAAGGAGTGAGAGAGGAGCTCAGCACTATCCGCAAAATGCATTTGGGATAAATTTAAACAGATAAATAGCACATCCTCTCTGTCATCTGGTGTGGCTGATCTAGAAGAAAACTCTGTTACCGAAGATTTCACATTACTACAACAGGTAGGCCTACTACCAGATGTAATTAAACCGCTGTTCACATCTAGCATTCGACAAACACATATCTAATGTTACTAGAACAGCTTTTCTACACCTCAGCACATTAAAGTATAATTTAAGATGTATTACGTTAAAATAAATTTTATAGAAATACAAAAAGATATATTGTATGTGTACTAGGAAATGGAAAATATTTTTTAAATATACTGTTAGTGCTCTTAAATGCACTCCGATATTTACAAAGGAGTGAGAGATTAGCTCAGGCTAAGAAATGCCTTATCCCTGCATGATGTAGAAAAATGAGTGTATGCCTTCATTACCTCCGACAATTGTATGCGCTACTGTCAGAATGTTCCTGCAGCTAGTTCAAAATGCTGCAGCCAGGATCGTTACTAAAACTAGAACATTTGAACATTTTAGTCCAGTCCTGTAAGCATTGCACTGGCTTCCAGTCAAATTCCGCATAGACTATAAAGTTCTCCTGTGAACGTATAAAGCGTATGGGCTCGCACTTGCGTATTTGCGAGACCGCATCACTGCGAGACCCCATAACTGCGATCACTTAGATCACAAGGTGCTGGTTTCTTATAGTTCCCAGAATTTAGGAGAGCTCTGCAGGAGAAAGAGCTTTCTCTTATAAAGCACCCCAATTCTGGAATAATCTCCCCGAATATGTTCGGTACTTACACACAGTGTCAATCGTTAAGTCTAGATTAAACAATTACTTGTTTAGTTTAGCTTTTGGTAATTAATGTTTTTCTCTTTAGATAAGGTTGCAGATCCAGGTGTTCGTGGATATAGGGAATTGTGGTAAACTGAGATGCTGGTGCTGTTGTTCGCTCACTGCACGCGATCATTCAGGTTTGTGAATGGTGGAGTGGGTGGATGCCGGGGTTTCAGGGTGCCTCCGTGTCTATGCTACCTTCTGGCTCGCTCCCTTTAGGTAGGCTGTTTTATTCAGATCTGCCGGAGTCATTAGCCACACTCTGATAATGTTTTACACAAATCCAGGAAAAACGAAATACATATCTCTGCTTTCCTCCGAGTCACTGACTGCCCACCTGTCTGACCCGATACCGAGGGATGCTGGACCCTCAGGCTTTCATGTCCCCTGTCCGGCCAGACTGATGGAAGTTTCTGAAGTCAGCCTTTTTCATCACCTACCACAGATCAGCTGCTCATCTTACAGATTACATCCAAGCTTACATTAAATGTAACTGTTTCCGTTAGTGGCGCTGTTATACTCCTGTTATACTATAAAACCTATGTGGATGTACAAAGACGTTTTTAGAAGCCGTTTGGCCAGTGGTAAGACGGTCCCCCCTTATATGTGAGTCTAGGTCCTCCCAAGGATTCTTCCTCCTCAAGCACTGAGGGAGTTTTTCCTTATCTCTGCGCTCACTGGGGGTTCTGTATTCTGTACTTTCTATGTTTAATGTTTTGCCTGATTCTTGATCATGTTTCTGTAAAGCTGCTTTGAGACAACATTATTTGTAAATGCGTTTAAATCAAATCAAATACATTTGATATAGAACATGGGGTAGCCTTAAATCGCACCTGTCAAGACACCATTCATCACAATTAAAAGGAAAAGAAGGGTTAGCATTTAAATTTCCTTTAAGCTTCTGGGGCTTTAGCCCCGATTAATTTTTGTAATTTGTATTATTAACACAGGCCACTGGCCGTGTGTAAAGGGAAAATTAGCTTGCGGGTTTTGCGGAGCGCAGTGGGCTAGTAGGGAAGCCCCCATAGTATATGATGTCTATGGGAAGCTAATAAACTACACATTATAGTGTTAAACATTATATATCAGGATACGCTGATGACACCCAGCTCTACCTCTCAACCAAACCTAATGTTGCACCTTCATCCCTCATTGACTCTCTCGCTGAAATAAAACGTTGGGGCAGTAGTCATTTGAAATCATTTTGGATTCAACACACTTACCACCTGAAGAAGAAGAAGAAGTAGAAAAAAAGAAGAAGTTTGAAAAGTAACTTGACCTGAGAGCTTCTTATTAACATGATGTGATTGACAGTTTGGTGATTGTGAACATTAACTAAGTCTGATCAATACAACTATATACAAAATTACAGTATACATGAAATATTTTTTACAGGCTAATTTACTATTCAGCTGCTGCCAGTTTTTTTGAACAGTGATTTAATTTAACATTTTTTTTTCAGTAACTTACTGTTAACTACTGTGATTTTATTTCACAGTAAGTAACTTGTCAATTACTGCCAGTTAGCTACTGTGATTTTATTTCACAGTAAGTTACTTGTCAATTACTGCCACTTACTTACTGTAAATTTTACAGTACATTTTACAGTGTAAATGTTCTTTGATTAAATTTGCAATAAAAAAAGAACTTTTGTTGATTGGTACCAAATCAAGACTAAGTAAATTTCATAACTTCCACATTCCTGTTGATAACTCCTCCATCTCTCCCTCCCCTCAGGTCAAGAGTGGGTGTCTGGGTGTCATTGTCAAAAGCATACTTTCCTTAGGATCCCATGTCAATAGTTGGTCAGCCTACAAAAAAAATAATCGTCTTTGTCCTTCTCTTACTGCTCACACTACAACTAATCTGGTCCACAGTCTGGTTACCTCACGTTTCGACTACTGCAACTCTCTTTATTTTGGCCTGCCACAAAAAACACTACATACTGTCATTACCCAGACTCCCTCAATGCATCGTTTAACACCTGTTTTACAACTAACTGGCTTCCTATCCCATTTCGAATGAACTATAAAATACCCCCCCCCCCCTCACAATCTTGCCCCTCCTTATCTTTCGTACCTTCTTCACATTGCTACACCTGCTCGTACCTTCAGAACCTCTTCTTCTATTTATCTCACTATTCTTCCTGCCCGTCTTGGGGAGCAGAGCGAGCATTCAACCGCTCTGCTCCCCGGCTCTGAAATTCACTCAAGATAGACCATTGCCACATTTCAAATCCAAACTCAAAATGTATCTGTTTAAAGTTGCTTATGATTTGTGATTATTAATCCTATTCTGTACTTTTTTCCCTGTGTATTCTATATTCTGTCTCTATATATGTATTTTATATTCTGTCAGTTTTATGTTGAATCATGTAAGGTGACAAGAAAGGCGCACACAAGTAAAATCTATTGACCCCTTTCACACCTGACACTTGGGTTCAGAGCAGACTGAAAAATTAGAATATTTGGACCAAAGGAAGTAGGTGTGAAAGCCTTGAACTTCAATTGAATTCAAACCTGACTCGTCATTGACTGTAGTGCAACATAATTTTTTTAATGACCTACACGTTTAACATTTTTATTAAAGACGCAGAGGAGTTGCACTCCGTTGCATGGTGGTTTATATCGGAGATCTCTTTAAGGAATACTTTGTGGGGAAAAATGAAATCTACCTTAAAACATTACGGTAACTACAGCAACATTGAAACTAAAATATTAACTGTTTTTTCTATAAGGATGCTGAAGTTCTGAACAGACAACTTGCTGGGAAGGTTATGAAAATTATGCTTAACAAAGCTGCCCCAGCCAGTGCCTCTCTTGTGATAGGGGGAACAGAAGTCCTGAGGGGACTTTTGTGTCTTTCTGATGGGTCTTATATAAGCCCTTAATCTCAGCTACCCGACAACTGAGGCATACATTTGAAGTTTTCAAAAGTTACTCCTCAAACTGGATGGACTGAAAGCTAGTATAAAATAACGTCAACAAAATATTAGCTCGTAAAGTTCACTTGCTAATTAAAAAAATAAACAATTTTATTTCTTAACAGCTGTTATCAGCTGGAATATTTTATTTTGTAATTGCAAATGTCTATTATTATGCAACAGTTTGTTGTGCCCACTTTTTAAACCAATAAAATAGGGTTATGTTTTAAAATGTATATATATTTGCATGAAGAAATTCTTACATGGATTAGGTAGGTTCAAATAAATAAATCTTCAACGTTTTTAATAAAATGATGGTGGGAACAAGTCTCTTAGCTTTTTCTCAACAACATTTTAGTTAGGTTTAGTTAGGATTGCAAAACGATACACGCAATCAATTTTTTAAAAGTAGATCCAGTATATTATTTTTTAGAGAGCACATGAGAACTGTTGACAACAAGATGTTAGTGCATTTTACACAGTTAAAATGTGGTTTAGGTCTTATTTTTGATCGAAAGAGAAGTCTTCAGTTCAAAACAACACATGAAGCTAGATTTCGCTCTTAGGAGTGAAATAGGAGCTCAAAACTAAGCGCTCAAAACTTTTTTCGTGATTTTTTTTTTTCAACATTCAACATACAAATGAACCCCAACTCTTTATTACATGACGGTTTGTTGAGTTGAGTTACATGACGGTTTGTTGAGTTGAGTTACATGACGGTTTGTTGAGAGTCTGCCAGTTGGGCTGTACGTAGACATGTGAAACATACATGTAAAACTCTCCTACATAAAAGTGTCCAACTACGGGAAGTCCATTGTGCCAAAGAAACAACAAGAGCTTTTACACATTACTCTGATGTGTTGTGTTCTTGCGCCCTCTAGTGTCACTAAGAGAACATAACAGTATTTTTTTTTATATATTTCTGATGGAAGGAGAAGTTTTCACTACAAAACAACACGTGAAGCTTTTTTCGCTCTAAGCAGTAAGACAGGAGCTCAAAACTAAGTGTGAAACGCATTTCTCAGCGTGAAAGAAGATTTTACAACATTCAACATACAAATGAACCCAAATACTTAAGAAATGACAAAAAAAGAGATGATCGTGCATGTTACACAGTTATAATGTGATTAAGGTCTCAAAAGCTCATTTCTGATCGAAAGATAAGTTTTCACTTAAAAACAATCCTTGAAGCCGTTTTCGCTCTAAGCAGTGAGAGAGGACCTCAAACTAAGCGTAAAACGCATTTCTCAGCGTGAAAGAAGATTTTACAACATTCAACATACAAATGAACCCAAATACTTAAGAAAGGACAAAAACGAGATCTTAGTGCCTTTCACACAGGTCACACAGGTTTTAGGTCTCAAAAACTCATTTCTGATCGAAGGAGAAGTTTTCACTACAAAACAACCCTTGAAGCCGTTTTCGCTATAAGCAGTGAGAGAGGAGCTCAAACTAAGCGTAAAATGCATTTCTGAGCGTGAAAGAAGATTTTACAACATTCAACATACAAATGAACCCAAATACTTAAGAAAGAACAAAAACGAGATGTTAGTGCATTTTACACAGGTATAATGTGTTTTAGGTCTCAAAAACTCATTTCTGATCGAAGGAGAAGTTTTCACTACAAAACAACCCTTGAAGCCGTTTTCGCTATAAGCAGTAAGAGAGGAGCTCAAACTAAGCGTAAAACGCATTTCTCAGCGTGAAAGAAGATTTTACAACATTCAACATACAAATGAACCCAAAAACTTAAGAAAGGACAAAAACGAGATGTTAGTGCATTTCACACAGGTATAATGTGTTTTAGGTCTCAAAAACTCATTTCTGATCAAAGGAGAAGTTTTCACTACAAAACAACCCTTGAAGCCGTTTTCGCTATAAGCAGTGAGAGAGGAGCTCAAAAGCTCATTTCTGATCGAAGGATAAGTTTTCACTTAAAAACAATCCTTGAAGCCGTTTTCGCTCTAAGCAGTGAGAGAGGACCTCAAACTAAGCGTAAAACGCATTTCTCAGCGTGAAAGAAGATTTTACAACATTCAACATACAAATGAACCCAAATACTTAAGAAATGAAAAAACGAGATGTTAGCACCTTTCACACATATATAATGTTATAATGTGTTTTAGGTCTCAAAAACTCATTTCTGATCCAAGGAGAAGTTTTCACTACAAAACAACCCTTGAAGCCGTTTTCGCTCTAAGCAGTGAGAGAGGAGCTCAAACTAAGCGTAAAACGCATTTCTCAGCGTGAAAGAAGATTTTACAACATTCAACATACAAATGAACCCAAATACTTAAGAAAGGACAAAAACGAGATGTTAGTGTATTTTACACAGGTATAATGTGTTTTAGGTCTCAAAAACTCATTTCTGATCAAAGGAGAAGTTTTCACTACAAAACAACCCTTGAAGCCGTTTTCGCTATAAGCAGTGAGAGAGGAGCTCAAAAGCTCATTTCTGATCGAAGGATAAGTTTTCACTTAAAAACAATCCTTGAAGCCGTTTTCGCTCTAAGCAGTGAGAGAGGACCTCAAACTAAGCGTAAAACGCATTTCTCAGCGTGAAAGAAGATTTTACAACATTCAACATACAAATGAACCCAAATACTTAAGAAATGAAAAAACGAGATGTTAGCACCTTTCACACATATATAATGTTATAATGTGTTTTAGGTCTCAAAAACTCATTTCTGATCCAAGGAGAAGTTTTCACTACAAAACAACCCTTGAAGCCGTTTTCGCTCTAAGCAGTGAGAGAGGAGCTCAAACTAAGCGTAAAACGCATTTCTCAGCGTGAAAGAAGATTTTACAACATTCAACATACAAATGAACCCAAATACTTAAGAAAGGACAAAAACGAGATGTTAGTGTATTTTACACAGGTATAATGTGTTTTAGGTCTCAAAAACTCATTTCTGATCGAAGAAGAAGTTTTCACTTCAAAACAACCCTTGAAGCAGTTTTCGCTCTAAGCAGTGAGAGAGGAGCTCAAACTAAGCGTAAAACGCATTTCTTAGAGTGAAAGAAGATTTTACAACATTCAACATACAAATGAACCCAAATACTTAAGAAATGTCAAAAACACAGGTGTAATGTGTTTTAGGTCTCAAAAACTCATTTCTGATCGAAGGAATAGTTTTCACTACAAAACATCACTGCAAGCTTTTTTCGTTCTAAGCAGTGAGAGATGAGCTCAAAACTAAGCGTAAAACGCTTTTCTCAGCGTGAAAGAAGATTTTACAACATTCAACATACAAATGAACCCAAACACTTAAGAAATGAAATAAACGAGATGATCGTGCATGTTCCACAGTTACAATAGGTTTCAAAAACTCATTTCTGATCGAAGGAGAAGTTTTCACTACAAAAACAACACTTGAAGCAGTTTCGCTGTAAGGAGTGAGGAGGAGCTCAAAACTCAGCGTGAAAAAAGATTTTCCAAGATTCAACATTCAAGAATTTTTTATTACATGACGTGGTACATTTTACACAGTGCAACACTTCGCTCTTAGGAGTGAGAAAGGAGCTCGAAACTATTCTCAAAACGCATCTGTCAGCATAAATCGTCGAAAAACAGACTTTATTACATAGATCACACAAATAAACCCAAACAATTAAAAGAAATGTTGAAAACGACATGTTGGTACATTTTACACAGTTATAACGTGTTTTAGGTCTTAAAAACTTAATTCTGATCTAAACAGATGTTTCTGGTTAAAACAACACTCGAAACATTTTATCTCTGTATTGAATGAGAGAAACTCATCTCTTAGCCTAAATCGTTCAAAAACAGACTTTAATACATTCAACACACAAATTGAATCAAAACACTTTAGAAATGTTGAAAAGAAGACGTGCATTCTTAACATCTAATTTCTGAATGAAAAAGAAGTTTTCAGTTCAAAGCAATACTTGATACAGTTTCTCTCTCTTGAAAAGACAGGTTTAATATATCCATGTGTATAGAAATATAATGAAAGTAATGAAAGCAGTTAGAGTAATGTAAGATGACAACTTCGATGCAATTAGTAGTGGAGAGTAAACAGCTAGTGCAAGGCAGGTGAATAAACTGAAAGTTGATGGGCAGCTGAAATGTGGTGGGTGATAGGGAAGGCTGACATCAAGAAACTTCCATCAATCCGGCTGACATGAGATCGTGAAGGTCCAATTGGTATCGGGTCAGACAGGTGGGTCGTCTCTAACTCGGAGGAAGACAGAAAGATGGAATTAGTTTTGATTGGATACTTCCCCCAGTTGAAGCCTCCCCTGTTGAAGATAGTGTAAAATGCATCACAGGACATACTGTACACACCATAGCATGTATGTAAAAAAAATTGCATTACATTTAGACCTTGCAGTGCACAATGAAATGGATGAAACCTAAATTGCATGACATTCAGACCTTGCAGTGCTGAGATCATAGCGGGAGTATAATTTAGGCAGACGTAAAAATAATGCTGCCAAAATTATACTCCCCCAGTTTAAACCCCTCTGTTGAAGATAGAGTAAAATGCACCACAAGACATACTCTACACACCATGACATGTATGAAACATAAACTACATGACATTCAGACCTTGCAGTGCTGAGATCATAGGCTTAAAAATAATGCTGTTGAAGATAGAGTAAAACGCATCACAGCACATACTCTACACACCATGACATGTATGTGAAATAAATTACATGACATTTAGAGCTTGTAGTGCTGAGATCAAAAGGGGTAGTATAATTTCGGAAGGCTTAAAAATAATGCTGCCAAAATTATACTCCCTCCAGTTGAAGCCCCCCCTTTTGACGATATAGTAAGATGTATCAAAGCACATACTCTACACACCATGACATGTATGTACAATAAATTACATGACATTTAGACAATGCAGTGCTGAGCTCAACAGGGGAGCATAATTTAAGCAGTCTTAAAAATAATGCTGCCAAAAATATACTCCCCCTATTTGAAGATATAGTAAAATGCATCACAGGACAAACTCTACACACCATGACATGGATGAAACATAAATTACATGAGATTCAGACGTTGCAGTGCTGAGATCATAGGTAGAGTATAATATCAGCAGGTGTAAAAAATGATGCTGCCAAATTTATACTCCCCCAGTTGAAGCCCCCTGTTGAAGATATAGTAAGATATATCAAAGCACATACTCTACACACCATGACATGTATGTAAAATAACTTACAAGACATTCAGACCTTGCAGTGCTGAGATCATAGAGGAAGTATAATTTCGGCAGACCTAAAAATAATGCTGCCAAAATTATACTACCCCCATTAGAAGACCCCTGTTGAAGATATAATAAAATGCATCACAGGACAAACTCTACACACCATGACATGGAAGCAACATAAATTGCATGACATTTAGACCTTGCTGTGCTGAGATAATAGTGGGAGTATAATTTCGGCAGACCTAAAAATAATGCTGCCAAAATCATAGTCCCCCCCAGTTGAAGCCCCCTGTTAAAGATATAGTAAAATGCATCACAGGACAAACTCTACACACCATGACATGTATGAAACATAAAATGCATGATATTCAGAACTTGCAGTGCTGAGATCATAGGGGGAGTATAATTTCGGAAGGCTTAAAAATAATGCTTCCAAAATTATACTCCCCCCAGTTGAAGCCCCCTGTTAAAGATATAGTAAAATGCATCACAGGACAAACTCTACACACCATGACATGTATGAAACATAAAATGCATGATATTCAGAACTTGCAGTGCTGAGATCATAGGGGGAGTATAATTTCGGAAGGCTTAAAAATAATGCAGATAAAATTTTACTACCCCTATTTGAAGCCCCCCTGTTGAAGATATAGTAAAATGCATCACAGGACAAATTCTACACACCATGACATGGATGAAACATAAATTGCATGACATTCAGACCTTGCAGTGCTGAGATCATAGGGGGACTATAATTTCGACAGTCTTAAAAATAATGCTGCCAAAATTATAGTCCCCCCAGTTGAAGCCCCCTGCTAAAGATATAGTAAAATGCATCTCAACTGTAGACACCTTGACATTATGAAACATAAATTGAATGACATTAAGACCTTGCAGTGCTGAGGTCATAGGGGGCGTATAATTTCGTCAGGCTTATAAATGCTGCTTTCAAAATCATACTCCACCCATTTGAAGCCCCCGGTTTAAGATATAGTAAAATGCATCACAGCACATTCTCTACACACCATGACATGTATGTAAAATAAATTGCATAAAACTCAGACCTTGCAGTGCTGAGATCATAGGGGGACTATAATTTGGACAGGCATAAAATTAATGCTGCCAAAATTATAGTCCCACCAGATGAAGCCCCCTGTTAAAGATATAGGAAAATGCATCACAGGACAAACTCTACAGACCATGACATGGATGAAACATAAGTTGCATGACATTCAGAACTTGCAGTGCTGAGATCATAGGGGGAGTATAATTTCGGCAGGCTTAAAAATAATGCTGCCAAAATTATACTCCCCCCAGTTGAAGCACCCGTGTTGAAGATAAAGCATCACAGCCCATACTCTACACACCATGACATGTGTGTAAAATAAATGACATGACATTTAGACCATGCAGTGCTGAGCTCAACAGGGGAGCATAATTTAAGCAGTCTTAAAAATAATGCAGATAAAATTTTACTACCCCTATTTGAAGCCCCCCTGTTAAAGATAGAGTAAAACGCATCACAGCACATACTCCACACAGCTTGACATGTATGAAACATAAATTGCATTACATTTAGACCTTGCAGTGCTAAGATCATAGTATAATTTCGTCAGGCTTCAAAATACTGCTTTCAAAATCATACTCCACCTATTTGAAGCACCCTGTTAAAGATAGAGTAAAACGCATCACAGGACAAACTCTACACACCATGACATGTATGAAACATAAATTGCATTACATTTAGACCTTGCAGTGCTGGGATCATAGGGGTGTATAATTTCGGCAGGCTTAAAAATAATGCTGCCAAAATTATAGTACCCCCAGTTGAAGCCCCTTGTTAAAGAGAGAGTAAAATGCATCACAGCACATACTCTACACACCATGTCATGTTTGTAAAATAAATTGCATAACACTCAGACCTTGCAGTGCTGAGATCATAGAGGGACTATAATTTCGACAGGTTTAAAAATAATGCTGCCAAAATTATAGTACCCCCAGTTGAAGCCCCCTGTTAAAGATATAGTAAAATGCATCACAGGTCAAACTCTACACACCATGACATGGATGAAACATAAATTGCATGACATTCAGACCTTGCAGTGCTGAGATCATAGGGGGAGTATAATTTCGGCAGGCTTAAAAATAATGCTTCCAAAATTATACTCCCCCCAGTTGAAGCCCCCTGTTAAAGATAGAGTAAAACGCATCACAGCACATACTCCACACACCTTGACATGTATGAAACATAAATTGCATTACATTTAGACCTTGCAGTGCTAAGATCATAGGGGTGTATAATTTCGTCAGGCTTCAAAATACTGCTTTTAAAATCATATTCCACCTATTTGAAGCCCCCCGGTTGAAGATATAGTAAAATGCATCACAGCACATAATCTACACACCATGACATGTATGTAAAATAAATTGCATTACATTTAGACCTTGCAGTGCTGAGATCATAGAGGGAGTATAATTTCGGCAGACTTAAAAATAATGCTGTCAAAATTATACTCCCCCCATTAGAAGACCCTCTAATGAAGATATAGTAAAATTCATCATAGAAAATACTCTACACACCTTGACATGTATGAAACAAAAATTGCATTACATTTAGACCTTGCAGTGCTGAGATTATAGAGGGAGTATAATTCCGGCAAACCTAAAAATAACGCTGCCAAAATTATAGTCCCCCCAGTTGAAGCCCCCTGTTAAAGATAGAGTAAAACGCATCACAGCACATACTCCACACACCTTGACATGTATGAAACATAAATTGCATTACATTTAGACCTTGCAGTGCTAAGATCATAGGAGTGTATAATTTCGTCAGGCTTCAAAATACTGCTTTCAAAATCATACTGCACCTATTTGAAGCCCCTTGTTAAAGATAGAGTAAAACGCATCATAGCACATACTCTACACACCTTGACATGTATGAAACATAAATTGCATTACATTTAGACCTTGCAGTGCTGAGATCATAGGGGTGTATAATTTTGACAGGCTTAAAAATAATGCTGCCAAAATTATACTGTCCCATTTGAAATCCCCCGTTGAAGGTATAATAAAATGCATCACAGGACAAACTCTACACACCATGACATGGATGAAACATAAATTGCATGACATTCAGACCTTGCAGTGCTGAGATAATAGAGGGAGTATAATTTCGGCAGACCTAAAAATAATGCTGCCAAAATCATAGTCCCCCCAGTTGAGTCCCCTGTTAAAGATAGAGTAAAACGCATCACAGCACATACTCTACACACCATGTCATCTTTGTAAAATAAATTGCATAACACTCAGACCTTGCAGTGCTGAGATCATAGAGGGACTATAATTTCGACAGGTTTAAAAATAATGTTGCCAAAATTATAGTACCCCCAGTTGAAGCCCCCTGTTAAAGATATAGTAAAATGTATCACAGGTCAAACTCTACACACCATGACATGGATGAAACATAAATTGCATGACATTCAGACCTTGCAGTGCTGAGATCATAGGGGGAGTATAATTTCGGCAGGCTTAAAAATAATGCTTCCAAAATTATACTCCCCCCAGTTGAAGCCCCCTGTTAAAGATAGAGTAAAACGCATCACAGCACATACTCCACACACCTTGACATGTATGAAACATAAATTGAATTACATTTAGACCTTGCAGTGCTAAGATCATTGGGGTGTATAATTTCGTCAGGCTTCAAAATACTGCTTTCAAAATCATACTCCACCTATTTGAAGCCCCCCGGTTGAAGATATAGTAAAATGCATCACAGCACATACTCTACACACCATGACATGTATGTAAAATAAATTGCATTACATTTAGACCTTGCAGTGCTGAGATCATAGAGGGAGTATAATTTTGGCAGACCTAAAAATAATGCTGTCAAAATTATACTCCCCCCATTAGAAGACCCTCTAATGAAGATATAGTAAAACGCATCATAGCACATACTCTACACACCTTGACATGTATGAAACATAAATTGTATGACATTCAGACCTTACAGTGCTGAGATCATAGGAGTGTATAATTTCGTCAGGCTTAAAAATACTGCTTCCAAAATCATACTTCACCCATTTGAAGCCCCCCCCTGTTTGAAGTTATAGTAAAATGCATCACAGCAAATACTCTACACACCATGACATGTATGTAAAATAAATTGCATAACACTCAAACCTTGCAGTGCTGAGATCATAGGGGGACTATAATTTGGGCAGGCTTAAAATTAATGCTGCCAAAATTATAGGCCCCCCAGTTGAAGCCCCCTGTTAAAGATATAGTAAAATGCATCACAGGACAAACTCTACACACCATGACATGGATGAAACATAAATTGCATGACATTCAGAACTTGCAGTGCTGAGATCATAGGGGGAGTATAATTTCGGAAGGCTTAAAAATAATGCTGCCAAAATTATACTCCCCCCAGTTGAAGCCCCCCTGCTGAAGATAAAGCATCACAGCACATACTCTACACACCATGACATGTGTGTAAAATAAATGACATGACATTTAGACCGTGCAGTGCTGAGCTCAACAGGGGAGCATAATTTAAGCATAATTTAAGTCTTAAAAATAATGCAAATAAAATTTTACTACCCCTCTTTGAAGCCCCCCTGTTGAAGCTATAGTAAAATGCATCACAAGACATACTCTACACAAAATGACATGTATGAAACAAAAATTGCATTACATTGAGACCTTGCAGTGCTGAGATCAAAGAGGAAGTATAATTTCAGCATACCTAAAAATAATGCTTCCAAAATTATACTCCCCCTCGTTGAAGACCCCTGTTAAAGATAGAGTAAAACGCATCACAGCACATACTCCACACACCTTGACATGTATGTAAAATAAATTGCATTACATTTAGACCTTGCAGTGCTGAGATCATACAGGGAGTATAATTTCGGCAGACCTAAAAATAATGCTGCCAAAATTATACTCCCCCTATTTGAAGCCCCCCTGTTGAAGATATAGCAAAATGCATCACAAGACATACTCTACACACCATGACATGTTTGAAACAAAAATTGCATTACATTCAGACTTTGCAGTGCTGAGATCATAGGGGGAGTATAATTTCGGCAGGCTTAAAAATAATGCTGCCAAAATTATACTGTCCCATTTGAAGCCCCCTGTTGAAGATATAATAAAATGCATCACAGGACAAACTCTACACACCATGACATGGAAGCAACATAAATTGCATGACATTTAGACCTTGCAGTGCTGAGATAATAGAGGGAGTATAATTTCGGCAGACCTAAAAATAATGCTGCCAAAATTATACTCCCCCTATTTGAAGCCCCCCTGTGGAAGATATAGTAAAATGCATCACAAGACATACTCTACACACCATGACATGTATGAAACAAAAATTGCATTACATTTAGACCTTGAAGTGCTGAGATCATACAGGAAGTATAATTTTGGCAGACCTAAAAATAATGCTGCCAAAATTATACTCCCCCCATTAGAAGACCCCTGTTAAAGATAGAGTAAAATGCATCACAGGACAAACTCTACACACCATAACATGGATGAAACATAAATTGCATGAGATTCAGACATTGCAGTGCTGAGACCATAGTGGGAGTATAATTTCGGCAGGCTTAAAAGTAATGCTTCCAAAATTATACTCCCCCCCAGTTGAAGCCCCCTGTTAAAGATATGGTCTTGAATACATCTCTTGGATGCGCTGGGATACATCATCAGTGATGTTCCTGGGGGTCATTGGGGGTTTCGGGTCTTTCAACATCCTCACTCAGGTGACCCATCCGGGGTTGATTAATTCCCGGACTGTATCCCAGCAGCACCAATCCATGGGCTCGCCCTCTTTATCCAAAGCCAGCGTGTGGCTTTCTCTGCGGCTTCTGAAATGGAGCGTATGGCTCCCCGCTTAGCAGCTCCTGTCACTCCTAGCCCTGCCAGAGCTTTGCAGGTTGAGCGTCCAGCAAACCCACGGCATCCCACCTCAATAGGTTCACAGAAGGCACGCCAGCCCCGACTTCTGCACTCCATCACCAGGTCTAGGTATTTAGCCTGCTTTCTTGCATGTGCCTCCACCATGTGTTCTTCCCATGGCACAGTGAGCTCCCACAGGATCACCTGCTTGGTTGTATCTGAGTAGATGATCAGGTCTGGGCGCAATCTTGTCTGGGCGATGTGTTCAGGGACCTTAAGTTGTTTTCCCAGATCCACTCTAAGCTTACAATCTGGTGCTGTTGACAGCAAGCCTGACTTGTGCTTTGGTTGCACATGGGGCTTTTCTCCAGCCCTCAGGAAAGCGATGTTGGTCTTCCTTGGGCAGTGTCTGCTGGACTGAATCGCTGAGGTGACGGCTTCTGCAACTGCCTTGAGCACCTGGTCATGGCGCCAACGGTAACGGCCATCGGCCAAAGCCTTGGGGCAGCTGCTGAGGAGGTGTTGAAGCGATCCTCTCCCAGCACACAGTGGGCAGGTAGGTGTTTCACTCTTACCCCAGGTGTACAGGTTTGCAGGGCTTGGCAGTGTGTCGTAGACAGCTTGAACCAGGAAACTGATGCGGCTGACATCAGGCCGCCTGAGGTCTGGCCATGAGATTTTACGCTGCTCGGTCTTCTCCCACCTAGTCCAGGCACCCTGCTGGCTGAGTCCCACCATCTTGCTGGCTCTAACCTCCTCTACACCAACACGCACTTCCTTTTGGAGGAGATGTTGTCGCTCCTTCCCTTTGGCACTGTCCACCTTGCAACCTGGGAAGTATCCCAGGCCTGCTTGCCCTCTTGCCACCGTCCCCACAAGGGCCTTCTGCCTGAGCCGTGACTCTGCTGCCTGTAGCTCTCTGGCCGCACTCCACTTCCTGCCTGTCCGGACTTCGATGCCAGCTGTTGCCACCTTGGGGTCCCTGGAGTCCCTGTACTGCATGACCTCCCTTGTCCGGGTCACCACAAATTCTTCTGAGAGGCCACTGAAGGGGAGCTGTAGGGTGTTTGTGGACCCATACAAGGCAGCACTGCTTAGGCTTCTCGGCAATCTGAGCCACCTTCGCAAGTAACTGCTGATCTTCTTTTCCAAAGCTTCCACAGTTGACAAGGAGACATCGTACAGCAGTAGCGGCCACAGCACTCTGGGTAGAATGGCATGTTGGTAGATCCAAGCCTTGAAACGACCTGGCAACCCAGATTTGTCGACCTTGGTGAGCCAGGCACCAAGATCTTCACAGGTCTTGTGGATGGCCGCTGTGTCCTTTAAGCTGCAGTCAAAGAGCTTTCCCAAGCTCTTGACTGGTGCTTCTGACAGGGTCGGAATTGTGGACTCTGCAATCTTGAAGCGGAACTTGTCCAAGACTTTTCCTTTCTTCAGAACCAGGGACCTTGACTTTGATGGCTTGAAGCTCATTCTTGCCCATAAGATAAGCTTCTCAAGACCTTGTAAGATCCACCTGCAGCCAGGGACTGATGATCTTGTAACCGTCAGGTCGTCCATGTAAGCTCTGATTGGTGGCTGCCGCACTCCAGACTTGGTCAGTGGCCCACGACACTCCTGCTCCGCAGATTTCATCACCATGTTCATGGCAAGTGCAAAAAGGGTAACTGAGATTGTGCAGCCTGTTATTATCCCCTTCTCTAGCCTGTGCCACTCGGATGTTATGGACCCAGAGGTAGCCCTCAACTGGAAATTGTTGTAATAATCCAGTATGAGGTTGCTGATTTGGGAACATGGTGTCTGCGGAGAGTCTCCTCAACCAGCTTGTGTGGTATGGACCCATAAGCGTTAACAAGGTCCAGCCACAGGACAACCAGGTCGCCCTTGCCTTCTTTTGCTTCTCTAAGGAGCTGTGTGATGACCCCTGTGTGTTCCATGCAGCCAGATGTTCCAGAGATTCCGCCTTTCTGTACAGAGGTGTCTATGTAATTGTTCTTTAAACAGAACATTGACAGTCGTCGTGACAGGATACTGAAAAATATCTTGCCTTCTGTACTTAGCAGTGAGATGGTCCGAAACTGGCCAAGTTCTTTAGAGTTCTCCTCCTTAGGGATCCACACACCCTCAGCCCATCTCCACTGATTGGCAACTCTTCCTCTACGCCAGACTACTCTCAGGATCTTCCATAACTGCTGAAGGAGTTTCGGACAGCGTTTGTAAACGCTGTATGGTACGCCACTGGGTCCAGGGGCTGAAGCTGATCTTGCTGCCTTTACAACTTCCTGGACCTCTCTCCAGCTGGGCTCTTTTATGTCAAACTCTATACTTGGTGCAGCTGGGCTAATCATTGGCATTAGCTGGGCTAAGCTGGGCTAATCATAAGCATTGTTGGGGCCAAGATCCTGGTCTCTTTCTGGGTCGCTCAAGGTGCGGTGAAGGAAGGCGTTCACATCCTCTGCAGAGCACTCCAGCTGGCCGCTGCGCTTGTCACCAAGTAGTTTCCTGGTGAAGCCGAAGGGGTTGGCAATAAAGGATATTTGCTTTTTGGCCCTCTCCTTTGCTCGTCTGCAATGCCACTCTGCTCTGCGGATTGTCAGGAGCTTCT
The DNA here is from genome assembly GCF_023375975.1 of Astyanax mexicanus. Lineage (NCBI taxonomy): Eukaryota > Metazoa > Chordata > Actinopteri > Characiformes > Acestrorhamphidae > Astyanax > Astyanax mexicanus. Next base: position 2,051,120 of record NC_064422.1, on the reverse strand, counting down.
TCATGATGATCTCTCGCAACTCTGCCAAGGGCTGCCATTCCTAATCGCTGGCCATCTTGTGCTGCTTCCTAAGGGATTTCAGCTCTTGGCGCAGCTGCTGGATCTTGGTGGCTCTGCGATTCTTGTTGTAGGGCATCCTGCTGTTCCCTGTCTCAATGAGGCCAAATCTCTCCGAAGCATAGCTCACAATGATGGTCGTCATTGTCTGCAACCATCTGTCAGTGTCACCCTTAGCTGTTGTTTGGACAATCTCACAACCATCGTCGTCGAATTGCTGCCACAGGCCCTTGCTGGTTGCTGGGGGCCATTTGATCCGCTTACGAACTACTCTGCATGGACTTTGGGGAGCCAGTGCGTGGAGGTGCTGAGCTCTGTGGGGTGAGTCCTGGCCCTGCTCCTCCTGCATCTCACCAGGCACTAGTCCTGTGCGTTGCACCTGTTTCCCTTTGTCCAAGCATTTCATCCTGGCCTGATGGATTCTGAGGCCCCGCGGATTCTTGCATGTTTTCCCGCAGATACATATTGCATTTATCGTTGTCTTGTCATTTACATGGGTCGTTATCTGAAGGTCCGTCCTGTTGGGGATCTCATCCTCCCCCCCTCTCGGGATCCCCTGGGGGTATGTCTCTGAGACATAGAGTAAAATGCATCATAGCACATACTCTACACACCTTGGCATGTATGGAACATAAATTGCATGACATTTAGACCTTGCAGTGCTGAGATCATAGGGGTGTATAATTTCATCAGGCTTAAAAATACTGCTTCCAAAATCATACTTCACCCATTTGAAGCCCCCCGGTTGAAGATATAGTTAAATGCATCACAGAACATACTCTACACACCATGACATGGATGAAACATAAATTGCATTACATTCAGACCTTGCAGTGCTGAGATCATAGGGGGAGTATAATTTAGTAAGGCTTAAAAATAATGCTGCCATTATTATACTCCCCCAGTTGAAGCCCCCAGCTAAAGATATAGTAAAATGCATCACAGGACAAACTCTACACACCATGACATGGATGAAACATAAATTGCATTACATTTAGACCTTGCAGTGCTGAGATCATAGAGGAAGTATAATTTCGGAAGACCTAAAAATAATGCTGCCAAAATTATACTCCCCCAGTTGAAGCCCCCTGTTAAAGATATAGTAAAATGCATCACAGAACATACTCTACACACCTTGAAATGTATGAAACATAAATTGTATGACATTCAGACCTTACAGTGCTGAGATCATGGGAGTATATAATTTCGTCAGGCTTAAAAATACTGCTTTCAAAATCATACTCCACCCATTTGAAGCCCCCCGGTTTAAGATATAGTAAAATGCATCACAGCACATTCTCTACACACCATGACATGGATGAAACATAAATTGCATGAGATTCAGACATTGCAGTGCTGAGATCATAGGGGGAGTATATAATCAGCAGGCGTAAAAAAGTAATGCTGCCAAAATTATACTCCCCCTATTTGAAGCCCCCCTGTTGAAGATATAGTAAAATGCATCACAGGACAAACTCTACACACCATAACATGGATGAAACATAAATTGCATTACATTTAGACATTGCAGTGCTGAGACCATAGGGGGAGTTTTGCTAGTATTGACCCACGCCCTTGACTGGGCAGAGAAGAAGAAAGAGGGGGAGCAAACTCAGAGTATTTGGGATGGAGTTCGGGGCAGCTTCGCAGTAAAGCGTGAAGCCGAAGCCCCCCCTCTCATGAGGAGAAACATTAGAAGAGAATAAAATTAAAGAAGGAGGAAGATGGGGAGGAGGTGGGTGAGAGGTTTGTTCAATGAGTAGGTAGAGAGGAAGTGACGGTTTAAATAGGGATGGAAGTGGGAGGAGTGAGGGCGTGGATCACTCCCAAAACTTAGTTATGACACATAACTCCACTTTGCTAGTATTGACTCACGCCCTTGACTGGGCAGAGAAGAAGAAAGAGGGGGAGCGAACTCAGAGTATTTGGGATGGAGTTCGGGGCAGCTTCGCAGTAAAGTGTGAAGCCGAAGCCCCAAAAATTAAATCAGAACTTTCGACCACTGCTAGGATTTAAGAAGCAACTGAGTGTTGGAAGTCCGACCTTGTAGTCTTGGAGAAAGCCAGAGGATGAACCGATGCATGGGGAAGGCAGTGTGGAAGTCAAAGGAAAGAAAGGTAGGGAATAATTAAGTAAGGTATTTGAAGGTGCTGCCAGCCTATTCGAGTATAGGAATGTATGAGGTCCTTGGTGGCAGAAATCGGTTGAAGTGGAAAGGTAGTGTTGAGCGACTTAATGGAATGATGCACGTGTTGTACATGTAGTTTAAAGGCCCCAAAAGCAGCCACCGACCCGCATGCGCAGCAGGAGCGACCTGGTAAGGTAGAAGGGGTGCCCCTGATGGCCCAACAGAAGCGATGGAGTGGGAACACGGAGAGGGAAGATGAGGCGATGGAGTGGAAGACGGGGCAATGTAGTGGGAAGATGGAGTGGGAAGACGGAGTGGGAAGACGGGGCGATGGAGTGGGAAGAAGGAGAGGGAAGACTGAGAGGGAAGACGGGGCGATGTAGTGGGAAGATGGAGTGGGAAGACGGAGTGGGAAGACGGGGCGATGGAGTGGGAAGACGGGGCGATGGAGTGGGAAGACGGAGAGGGAAGACGGGGCGATGGCGTGGGAAGACGGAGTGGGAAGACAGGGCGATGGAGTGGGAAGACGGAGTGGGAAGACCGAGGCGATGGAATGGGAAGGAGTGGGAAGATGGCAGCAACGGGAGATGGAAAAAGAGTAGGGAGGACAGAGAGAATGAGGACAGTTGGAATGGCGGTGGGAAGATGGAGGATGGGAAGGGAGAACAGACGGACTGGTGTTGGGATGATGGAGGATGGGCAGGGAGGACAGACAGACTGGTGTAGCGAAGATGGGTAAGGAGGCGAAGGCGATGGTGGCGGTGACAAAGGTTAGTATGGTGAGGGTGATTGTTACAACGGCAACGAAAGATTGGAATGAAGAGGGCGAGATTATGTCCCAGATGGTGGCGATTATGCGGGCGGTGAAGGTGCAAGCTATGAAATTGCGGCGATGATGGTGATGACATAGGCAGAGATGGTGGCAATGATGCCGATGGTGGTGAAGATGGCCAAAGTGAGGGCAAGATGATGCCCAAGACGATGGCGGCGAAGGCAAAGAAGATGAAGACGAAGGCGAGAAGATCGCAGCGAAGATGGCGATGACAGACAGAGATGGAGACAATGAGGATGGCCATGAAAACTGTGGCAGAGGTGATGAAAGTGATGCAGGCAGAGATGGTGGCGATGATGACCATGGTGATGAAGATGGCCATAGCGAGGGCAAGGTGATGCCCAAGACAATGGCGATGAAGACGAGGAAGATGAAGACGAAGGCAAGAAGATCGCAGCGATGATGGCGATGACAGACAGAGACAACGACAATGAGGATGGCCATGACAACTGTGTCAGAGATGATGAAGGTGATGCAGGCAGAGATGGTGGCGATGGTGACCATGGTGGCGAAGATGGCCACAGCGAGGGCAAGGTGATGCCCAAGACGATGGCGATGAAGACGAGGAAGATGAAGACGAAGGCGAGAAGATCGCAGCGATGATGATGTCGATGACAGACAGAGACGATGACAATGAGGATGGCCATGACAACTGTGGCAGAGATGATGAAGGTGATGCAGGCAGAGATGGTGGTGATGGTGACCATGGTGGCGAAGATGGCCAAAGCGAGGGCAAGGTGATGCCCAAGACGATGGCGATGAAGATGAGGAAGATGAAGACGAAGGCGAGAAGATCGCAGCGATGATGGCGATGACAGAGACAAAGACAATGAGGATGGCCATGACAACAGTGGCAGAGATGAAGGTGATGCAGAAAGAGACGAATATGCAGGCCAGAAGATGGCGGCAACGGAGATGAAGGCGGTGATGTAGGCAGAGACAATGGCAATGGTGATGAAGACTATGGCGGCGATGAAGGCGATGCAGGCGGAGATGGTGGTGATGACGATGGCGATAAAGAGGGCAATGACGAGAGCGAGATTACGCTCAAGACCATGGCGATGACGAAGGCAATGATGCAGGCGAAGCAGGTGAAAGTGATGAAGATGCCGGCGAGAAGATTGCGGCGATGATGGTGATGTGGGCAAAGATGGAGGTGATTATGACGGTGAAGACCGCCACGAAGATGACGACTACGGTGGTGACGATGGTGATGCAAAGATGGTGGTGATGACGACGATAGTGAAGATGGCCATGCGATGGTGATGGAGGTGAGTATGGTGAGGGTGCCAAGGATCGTGGTGACGACAATGGCACAATACAATAGACAGAGCAGCGATGGTGGCAGAGATATGGGGGCAACGACTACAAGGGTGAAGATGCTGATGGCAAAGATGAATACGATGGTAAGATAATTATAATGATGGCGAGGTTTGTTCAATGAGTAGGTAGAGAGGAAGTGACGGTTTAAATAGGGATGGAAGTGGGAGGAGTGAGGGCGTGGATCACTCCCAAAACTTAGTTATGACACATAACTCCACATAATATCAGCAGGCGTAAAAAATAATGCTGCCAAAATTTTACTCCCTCCAGTTGAGGCCCCCTGTTGAAGATAGGGTTAACTTTATTGAAGGAAAAGAAAAAGAATTGCATCATTTAATTTTGTCTCACTGTCCTTGGTCATAGTCTATAGGTCATAGATAAAAATAATAACAAACTGTTTCACTTTGTTCAAGTTTTAGAAATAAAAACATGATGTGAAATACGGGCAGATTTCAGGATGGGAAATGACATCATCTTCATTCATAAAAATCAGGACTAAGAAAAAAACACCACTATTTGCAAAGACATATTTCTACACTAGGGGATTATAGATGATCTAAGTATGAACTGATTATCAAAAGTGTCTTTCTGAACCCCACCACACGCTGTTAAAACACTGCAAATCTAGGCAGTCAAATACACCATTACAACCAACAGTGTCAAAACAACAGGGAATGTGTTTTTTTTTTTCAGTTCTTAATACTCCTGCCTGGGTATCCATCTTTATAATCTTTTTTTCACAGCACCATGTATGTAGTCAGCCTGTTTGCTGTGCTCCAGTCACTAAAGCTGCACACTGCACTTGTTAAAATTGATAAGTTGATATGAGATTTTATATTTGGATAAATAAACCTTTATATATATTTAATTGTTTGTTTATTTTAATTTATTTTTCCCCAAAGGTACACAAAGCCCTATAATGGGCAGTGTGATGTTTTGACCTGTGCTCTGTTGGTAAAATGTCGTTCACATAAATGTTATTTTGACACATACCAGGCTGCAAAAATGGTTTTCTCAAAGTATAACATATTTTTAATGTATACTGCCCCTGCCCTTAGCATGAGGGTGCCAGTGAGAGAGGAGGAGCCTTCAATTGCTGCCACAACCTCCTTCAGTTTTTTCCCAATATTTGGTAACTTTAAGTTAAAAAAAAACAAGAACACGATTAAAGAATTTGTGGATGTCACATAACTTGTTTTTTGTTGAGAGAAAAATAATACATACTGTGGTATGTTACATACCTTTAAGTGCTGACACTATGTCTTCAATGAGCACAGATCTCTTTTTCGTAGGCTGCACAAAGCTCTCTTCACTTTCAGCATCTATTAGACTCTTTAACACAACAAACATTTAAATGTTACAATAAACTTAGTAATGAACTATGTTATAACATATTTGCCTTTGTAAGAGTGTGAGCAACCTACCACAACAAATTAAAAAGGTTTACAGGAATTTATATTGTGCATTGTGTATAGGATAAACAAAAACAGGATTAAAAAACAAAAATATACATTGCAAACACACAGCAAATTTGCCAGTGTTAAATCAGCAATGTGAGCTTTAAATGTAACTTGATTTACATATTAAATATAGAACGCTGTTGAAAAAGGTCAGGGCACAGCATTTACCACAAAGAGCACTTTTCCACCAACGTGGAACAGGCTTTGTTCGCGTTCACGCACCAAATGTTGAACCGTTCTGTGCATTTCCACCAACAAAAATAGGGTTTTATAACCCATTGATTGCTTTTGCTTAAAAATGGCCAAAACGGTAAATATAGATGTACAGTATATAAATAGAAAACATTAATCTATTCTAGAAGACCCTGAAGTAAAACTCTGAACATGGAAAATAAAAGTTTCAGTTATGCAGCTCTGTCTTTGAAACCGATGAGCCTTAACATAATTCTAAGATCTGTTCTCTTTCACCATAAACAAAACTATTGATTTTTTTGGTTAGGACTACATTTTTAGCTACTACTGCTGAAACTCACCATTTCCAGTGACTTTTTATGTTTTACTAATTTATGGTTGTGAATTCCAGGCCAACAACTCTTATGTCTGAGTCTGTATCTGTATCACACAGTGGAGGGGCTGTGTTGGGATCAGGCCTTTTCTCTTCCTGAGATCTTCTTTAAGAGCCTCAACCATGTGATTTTGTGCCTTTTTTGACAGTGTGTGAGCACAACATTAAATAAAAAATGTAAAAATGTTAAACTTAGAGACACTCACAATCACAGAAATCGAAAGAGTACGATCTTGCACGATCAACATTGTTTCTGTGGTCAGAAAACTACTAGTAATAAATCTGTGGAGGAATGACAGTAATAGTCTACAATATGTAATTATACAGCTGATGTATAATGGGGAACCGCATTGTAGGCCTGAGCAAAAAAGGTGATGTAATTGATGATGACCAACAAGTAACCTGATGAAGGTGATAATCCTAAATTTGGAAAATTCCCAGAGAACTACAAAGGAAGCAACAAGATGCCATAAACCTAGAGTAATGCAGATGTTTGCAGTATAATTTGATAAATGCCAGGATAACAAGGTTTTGAAAGATGGTGAACACCGTATTATACTATTTATTTATAATATATTTCTATTGCATTTTCTATTGTTTTTCTTCTTTGTTCTGCTTTTAATCTTCATGTTCAAAAATATCTGTTGAAAGATACTACATTTTATTAACGTATTGTTACATATATAATAAATATTACAATATTAGAAAGTTTTATTAGCCTCTAATAATGCGAGATACATGTCACTATTGGGAAAATGTGTATGATTTTATTAGGCTATACTATGTCTTGGAGTATACAATATATACACATAAATTTATACATAATCTATCTTGCCAGTTTTGTACGTAAACAGTTATTTTAAATCATGTATTGCACTTTGGAACTGCTATATTCATTCAGACTACAAAAAGACACTGAGAATTGAATCTAATGAAGCTTTGCACTGCACTGCACAGCCTCTGCTAGGTTGCTGTCTAGGTTATCTCACTAGCTAGTTAGCTAGTTAGTTAGCAAACTAACGTTCGTAGTGGTAAGCTAGCTAACTAGTTAACTTACATTCACATTCGTAGCTTAACGTTAAAACTATGGTCTAATATGGTTTTATCGCCATTTACATTAGGTAAGATAACATGTTCTGAACTCTGTGCTACTTATTTACTAGTCCACCATCAGATATCGTTTTCAAAAGTCGTTCACCAGCCCTTACCCAGCCACTGCGCCCTACTAATAAGAGCCCTGCTCATTCAGCGCAGCTCTCCGCAGCCTTCAGCTGCTCCGCCTCACCCAGAGCGAGGCTGCGCTCTAACTGGCTGATTACATTTTAAACTGCGAGCGCGAAGCCTTTAACCAGAACTCTTCAAACCTGCAGTCTTTCCTGTCCTGTACAATCCACAGCCAGAGGCACAGCGATATGTTTTAATGATGCTACAAATTTAAAATGCATAAATTAGAGGTAACAATTAACTAGGAAAATTCTCATACAAAGATCACAATGATCAGAAACCATAGCTTAGTAGCTGAACTGTAGGTACAGTTGGACCTTTCACTTTTGAAGATCAAGAACCTATGTTTAATTCTTAACAAATTAAAATATTATTATAATATTATTATAATATTTATATTATATTATAATAAAATTACATTTGGATTTCTGTAATAAATTTAAAGTGAATGTGTTTTATAATATTGTGAAAGTAAATAGAAGGTGTATTATTTAAGTCCTTTGGCTCTGGAACATCTCCTCGAGATTTGTAATGAACATGCCCCTGGGTTAGTGCCAGAAAGTGTGTACCTGTTTAACAAAGCTTATGTAGAGTATGGTCATTATGAACATCATTTTCACTGCTTCTCACGTTCTATGTACTTGGGGACAAGGGAAAATGTCCAACACCATGTGAAGCATGCCAGTTTGTATTTGATGCAAATACAAATCTTAAAAAATATCACACAGGTGGAGGACCCTATACATTTAGAAAACCAAAACCTGTTCTCAGATCTGAGACAAAACATTATGACCATGCTATGTCAGTTACTCCAGAACAGCCATTCATGGGGTGAAAGGCCCATCGGTATTGATGGGGTTAAAAAACGTTTCAGATGATTGGTGTACCAACATAGTTTTTGTCTTGGTGTGACTGGACAGAAGGTGAATATGTGGCTTGATTCAATAAATCACAGCAAAATGTACACCTGCATTCAATGTACACCTGCTGACACACATTGCAGCCAGCGTAAAGAAATGGGGTCCTTTCTGGGCAACTTAAAAAAAAAAAATAATCAAATGGCACTCTAGTGAAGTACTGCAATGGAACTACACATGTGCCTGTCCAGATTGTAAAGAGATTCCTCAGGTGGAATAGTCTATCTAAAAGGGGAGAAAAGTGCATAAAGAATGCAACCAATGACATCAAAGATCTCTTCTCTCAGCTTCAGAACAGCAATTATTTCAATACCAAATCAGAATACCCGAGTGGAAATGTAAAGAGGTTTGGTACTGCTTCAAACTGAGCGTCTTTATAATACAACCTAGCCACTAAAGCCTTTAATGATGATCCAGTATTAAAGTCATTTCCTTGGAGATTATGTATATTTCCACTCGACAGAAGAGAAATAAATCTATTGAAAAATTGCAAAATGTGTCATGATCAAAAGCAAAAAAACATATGCCATTCCTCTACCGAATAATGTAGAGAGAGACTGAAAATGTTTTACAGATCCAAAATTTTTGTCACATTTAAAATAAAATTATGGAATCACGTGGAAAGATCCATTGAACAGAGGGCAGTGGTACTGAGGTGGTGCTTTGGGGATGAGGTGGGGTGGTGACCATCTAATACTCTGACATTACTAATGCTCTTCATGCTGAATGCAATTAAAGCTTTCTATAGAGAGTAATGATAGCATGCTAGAATAATTTTTATACCCTTCATTTCTGTAGAAACAAAAAATGAGCAGGTTTCCCAGTAGTTATAGTCTATATGAATTAATGCATTTTTTTTTTTCATTTTATTTGTCACGTTGAAAAAGACAAAGAATTTGAACACAATAATGAATTGCTTGTTAAAAATGTGTACATATGTGTTTTTATATGTTCAATATTTATGAAAAATTAAATACATTAGAAAATTAACTTTAATTCTGTTTCTTTCTGTTTATTTTTAAAGTTGGAAGTGTAAAACTACAATAATCAAAACTACAAAACACTTACTTTACACTACAATACTTTAATTTAATGTGAAGATGAATGTAAGAATGTTTTTAACAATACACCGATAAATACATACATACATACAACATAATACATGACAATAATGTACATTTTATTGCCTGAATGTAATAAGAAAGTAACTCGTGTAATTTTATGTGACACTGGAGGCATGTTTGCTTTAGAATGTGAGTGAAGTCCATTCAATTGTTTACGTTGGATTTAAGCATAATATAAATGTTTTCCAAATTGTACCATAGCATAGCGTAAAAGGTATTTTTTAAAATAAAATATGCTTTTTAAATAATATACTTAAAATAGAATGATATGTAAAAACACTTTTGGTTAAATGTGCTTTAGTATGTTTAGATTTAAATGTATTCTCTATCAACACATTAGAGTATAATTTAAGATGTATTACATTAAAATACATTTTATAGAAATACAAAAAAGGTATATTAAAGTAATATATCTTAAATTAAAATTAATATCTTAAAAAGGTATATTATTAGGAAATGTAAAATATTCTTTTAGTATTCTTGACCTATTTTAAATATACTCTTAGTGCTCTTAAATGTACTTCGTTTTCACAAAGGAGTGAGAGAGGAGCTCAGCACTATCCGCAAAATGCATTTGGGATAAATTTAAACAGATAAATAGCACATCCTCTCTGTCATCTGGTGTGGCTGATCTAGAAGAAAACTCTGTTACCGAAGATTTCACATTACTACAACAGGTAGGCCTACTACCAGATGTAATTAAACCGCTGTTCACATCTAGCATTCGACAAACACATATCTAATGTTACTAGAACAGCTTTTCTACACCTCAGCACATTAAAGTATAATTTAAGATGTATTACGTTAAAATAAATTTTATAGAAATACAAAAAGATATATTGTATGTGTACTAGGAAATGGAAAATATTTTTTAAATATACTGTTAGTGCTCTTAAATGCACTCCGATATTTACAAAGGAGTGAGAGATTAGCTCAGGCTAAGAAATGCCTTATCCCTGCATGATGTAGAAAAATGAGTGTATGCCTTCATTACCTCCGACAATTGTATGCGCTACTGTCAGAATGTTCCTGCAGCTAGTTCAAAATGCTGCAGCCAGGATCGTTACTAAAACTAGAACATTTGAACATTTTAGTCCAGTCCTGTAAGCATTGCACTGGCTTCCAGTCAAATTCCGCATAGACTATAAAGTTCTCCTGTGAACGTATAAAGCGTATGGGCTCGCACTTGCGTATTTGCGAGACCGCATCACTGCGAGACCCCATAACTGCGATCACTTAGATCACAAGGTGCTGGTTTCTTATAGTTCCCAGAATTTAGGAGAGCTCTGCAGGAGAAAGAGCTTTCTCTTATAAAGCACCCCAATTCTGGAATAATCTCCCCGAATATGTTCGGTACTTACACACAGTGTCAATCGTTAAGTCTAGATTAAACAATTACTTGTTTAGTTTAGCTTTTGGTAATTAATGTTTTTCTCTTTAGATAAGGTTGCAGATCCAGGTGTTCGTGGATATAGGGAATTGTGGTAAACTGAGATGCTGGTGCTGTTGTTCGCTCACTGCACGCGATCATTCAGGTTTGTGAATGGTGGAGTGGGTGGATGCCGGGGTTTCAGGGTGCCTCCGTGTCTATGCTACCTTCTGGCTCGCTCCCTTTAGGTAGGCTGTTTTATTCAGATCTGCCGGAGTCATTAGCCACACTCTGATAATGTTTTACACAAATCCAGGAAAAACGAAATACATATCTCTGCTTTCCTCCGAGTCACTGACTGCCCACCTGTCTGACCCGATACCGAGGGATGCTGGACCCTCAGGCTTTCATGTCCCCTGTCCGGCCAGACTGATGGAAGTTTCTGAAGTCAGCCTTTTTCATCACCTACCACAGATCAGCTGCTCATCTTACAGATTACATCCAAGCTTACATTAAATGTAACTGTTTCCGTTAGTGGCGCTGTTATACTCCTGTTATACTATAAAACCTATGTGGATGTACAAAGACGTTTTTAGAAGCCGTTTGGCCAGTGGTAAGACGGTCCCCCCTTATATGTGAGTCTAGGTCCTCCCAAGGATTCTTCCTCCTCAAGCACTGAGGGAGTTTTTCCTTATCTCTGCGCTCACTGGGGGTTCTGTATTCTGTACTTTCTATGTTTAATGTTTTGCCTGATTCTTGATCATGTTTCTGTAAAGCTGCTTTGAGACAACATTATTTGTAAATGCGTTTAAATCAAATCAAATACATTTGATATAGAACATGGGGTAGCCTTAAATCGCACCTGTCAAGACACCATTCATCACAATTAAAAGGAAAAGAAGGGTTAGCATTTAAATTTCCTTTAAGCTTCTGGGGCTTTAGCCCCGATTAATTTTTGTAATTTGTATTATTAACACAGGCCACTGGCCGTGTGTAAAGGGAAAATTAGCTTGCGGGTTTTGCGGAGCGCAGTGGGCTAGTAGGGAAGCCCCCATAGTATATGATGTCTATGGGAAGCTAATAAACTACACATTATAGTGTTAAACATTATATATCAGGATACGCTGATGACACCCAGCTCTACCTCTCAACCAAACCTAATGTTGCACCTTCATCCCTCATTGACTCTCTCGCTGAAATAAAACGTTGGGGCAGTAGTCATTTGAAATCATTTTGGATTCAACACACTTACCACCTGAAGAAGAAGAAGAAGTAGAAAAAAAGAAGAAGTTTGAAAAGTAACTTGACCTGAGAGCTTCTTATTAACATGATGTGATTGACAGTTTGGTGATTGTGAACATTAACTAAGTCTGATCAATACAACTATATACAAAATTACAGTATACATGAAATATTTTTTACAGGCTAATTTACTATTCAGCTGCTGCCAGTTTTTTTGAACAGTGATTTAATTTAACATTTTTTTTTCAGTAACTTACTGTTAACTACTGTGATTTTATTTCACAGTAAGTAACTTGTCAATTACTGCCAGTTAGCTACTGTGATTTTATTTCACAGTAAGTTACTTGTCAATTACTGCCACTTACTTACTGTAAATTTTACAGTACATTTTACAGTGTAAATGTTCTTTGATTAAATTTGCAATAAAAAAGAACTTTTGTTGATTGGTACCAAATCAAGACTAAGTAAATTTCATAACTTCCACATTCCTGTTGATAACTCCTCCATCTCTCCCTCCCCTCAGGTCAAGAGTGGGTGTCTGGGTGTCATTGTCAAAAGCATACTTTCCTTAGGATCCCATGTCAATAGTTGGTCAGCCTACAAAAAAAATAATCGTCTTTGTCCTTCTCTTACTGCTCACACTACAACTAATCTGGTCCACAGTCTGGTTACCTCACGTTTCGACTACTGCAACTCTCTTTATTTTGGCCTGCCACAAAAAACACTACATACTGTCATTACCCAGACTCCCTCAATGCATCGTTTAACACCTGTTTTACAACTAACTGGCTTCCTATCCCATTTCGAATGAACTATAAAATACCCCCCCCCCCCCCCTCACAATCTTGCCCCTCCTTATCTTTCGTACCTTCTTCACATTGCTACACCTGCTCGTACCTTCAGAACCTCTTCTTCTATTTATCTCACTATTCTTCCTGCCCGTCTTGGGGAGCAGAGCGAGCATTCAACCGCTCTGCTCCCCGGCTCTGAAATTCACTCAAGATAGACCATTGCCACATTTCAAATCCAAACTCAAAATGTATCTGTTTAAAGTTGCTTATGATTTGTGATTATTAATCCTATTCTGTACTTTTTTCCCTGTGTATTCTATATTCTGTCTCTATATATGTATTTTATATTCTGTCAGTTTTATGTTGAATCATGTAAGGTGACAAGAAAGGCGCACACAAGTAAAATCTATTGACCCCTTTCACACCTGACACTTGGGTTCAGAGCAGACTGAAAAATTAGAATATTTGGACCAAAGGAAGTAGGTGTGAAAGCCTTGAACTTCAATTGAATTCAAACCTGACTCGTCATTGACTGTAGTGCAACATAATTTTTTTAATGACCTACACGTTTAACATTTTTATTAAAGACGCAGAGGAGTTGCACTCCGTTGCATGGTGGTTTACATCGGAGATCTCTTTAAGGAATACTTTGTGGGGAAAAATGAAATCTACCTTAAAACATTACGGTAACTACAGCAACATTGAAACTAAAATATTAACTGTTTTTTCTATAAGGATGCTGAAGTTCTGAACAGACAACTTGCTGGGAAGGTTATGAAAATTATGCTTAACAAAGCTGCCCCAGCCAGTGCCTCTCTTGTGATAGGGGGAACAGAAGTCCTGAGGGGACTTTTGTGTCTTTCTGATGGGTCTTATATAAGCCCTTAATCTCAGCTACCCGACAACTGAGGCATACATTTGAAGTTTTCAAAAGTTACTCCTCAAACTGGATGGACTGAAAGCTAGTATAAAATAACGTCAACAAAATATTAGCTCGTAAAGTTCACTTGCTAATTAAAAAAATAAACAATTTTATTTCTTAACAGCTGTTATCAGCTGGAATATTTTATTTTGTAATTGCAAATGTCTATTATTATGCAACAGTTTGTTGTGCCCACTTTTTAAACCAATAAAATAGGGTTATGTTTTAAAATGTATATATATTTGCATGAAGAAATTCTTACATGGATTAGGTAGGTTCAAATAAATAAATCTTCAACGTTTTTAATAAAATGATGGTGGGAACAAGTCTCTTAGCTTTTTCTCAACAACATTTTAGTTAGGTTTAGTTAGGATTGCAAAACGATACACGCAATCAATTTTTTAAAAGTAGATCCAGTATATTATTTTTTAGAGAGCACATGAGAACTGTTGACAACAAGATGTTAGTGCATTTTACACAGTTAAAATGTGGTTTAGGTCTTATTTTTGATCGAAAGAGAAGTCTTCAGTTCAAAACAACACATGAAGCTAGATTTCGCTCTTAGGAGTGAAATAGGAGCTCAAAACTAAGCGCTCAAAACTTTTTTCGTGATTTTTTTTTTCAACATTCAACATACAAATGAACCCCAACTCTTTATTACATGACGGTTTGTTGAGTTGAGTTACATGACGGTTTGTTGAGTTGAGTTACATGACGGTTTGTTGAGAGTCTGCCAGTTGGGCTGTACGTAGACATGTGAAACATACATGTAAAACTCTCCTACATAAAAGTGTCCAACTACGGGAAGTCCATTGTGCCAAAGAAACAACAAGAGCTTTTACACATTACTCTGATGTGTTGTGTTCTTGCGCCCTCTAGTGTCACTAAGAGAACATAACAGTATTTTTTTTTATATATTTCTGATGGAAGGAGAAGTTTTCACTACAAAACAACACGTGAAGCTTTTTTCGCTCTAAGCAGTAAGACAGGAGCTCAAAACTAAGTGTGAAACGCATTTCTCAGCGTGAAAGAAGATTTTACAACATTCAACATACAAATGAACCCAAATACTTAAGAAATGACAAAAAAAGAGATGATCGTGCATGTTACACAGTTATAATGTGATTAAGGTCTCAAAAGCTCATTTCTGATCGAAAGATAAGTTTTCACTTAAAAACAATCCTTGAAGCCGTTTTCGCTCTAAGCAGTGAGAGAGGACCTCAAACTAAGCGTAAAACGCATTTCTCAGCGTGAAAGAAGATTTTACAACATTCAACATACAAATGAACCCAAATACTTAAGAAAGGACAAAAACGAGATCTTAGTGCCTTTCACACAGGTCACACAGGTTTTAGGTCTCAAAAACTCATTTCTGATCGAAGGAGAAGTTTTCACTACAAAACAACCCTTGAAGCCATTTTCGCTATAAGCAGTGAGAGAGGAGCTCAAAAACTCATTTCTGATCGAAAGAGAAGTTTTCACTACAAAACAACCCTTGAAGCCGTTTTCGCTATAAGCAGTGAGAGAGGAGCTCAAACTAAGCGTAAAATGCATTTCTGAGCGTGAAAGAAGATTTTACAACATTCAACATACAAATGAACCCAAATACTTAAGAAAGGACAAAAACGAGATGTTAGTGCATTTTACACAGGTATAATGTGTTTTAGGTCTCAAAAACTCATTTCTGATCGAAGGAGAAGTTTTCACTATAAAACAACCCTTGAAGCCGTTTTCGCTATAAGCAGTGAGAGACGAGCTCAAACTAAGAGTAAAACGCATTTCTCAGCGTGAAAGAAGATTTTACAACATTCAACATACAAATGAACCCAAATACTTCAGAAAGGACAAAAACGAGTTGTTAGTGCATTTTACACAGGTATAATGTGTTTTAGGTCTCAAAACCTCATTTCTGATCGAAGGATAAGTTTTCACTAAAAAAACAATCCTTGAAGCCGTTTTCGCTCTAAGCAGTGAGAGAGGACCTCAAACTAAGCGTAAAACGCATTTCTCAGCGTGAAAGAAGATTTTACAACATTCAACATACAAATGAACCCAAATACTTAAGAAATGAAAAAACGAGATGTTAGCACCTTTCACACATATATAATGTTATAATGTGTTTTAGGTCTCAAAAACTCATTTCTGATCCAAGGAGAAGTTTTCACTACAAAACAACCCTTGAAGCCGTTTTCGCTCTAAGCAGTGAGAGAGGAGCTCAAACTAAGCGTAAAACGCATTTCTTAGCGTGAAAGAAGATTTTACAACATTCAACATACAAATAAACTCAAACACTTAAGAAACGACAAAAAAGAGATGATCGTGCATGTTACACAGTTATAATGTGATTTAGGTCTCAAAAACTCATTTCTGATCGAAGGAGAAGTTTTCACTTAAAAACAATCCTTGAAGCCGTTTTCGCTATAAGCAGTGAGAGAGGAGCTCAAACTAAGCGTAAAACGCATTTCTCAGCGTGAAAGAAGATTTTTACAACATTCAACATACAAATGAACCCAAATACTTAAGAAAGGACAAAAACGAGATGTTAGTGTATTTTACACAGGTATAATGTGTTTTAGGTCTCAAAAACTCATTTCTGATCGAAGAAGAAGTTTTCACTTCAAAACAACCCTTGAAGCAGTTTTCGCTCTAAGCAGTGAGAGAGGAGCTCAAACTAAGCGTAAAACGCATTTCTCAGCGTGAAAGAGGATTTTACAACATTCAACATACAAATGAACCCAAATACTTAAGAAATGTCAAAAACACAGGTGTAATGTGTTTTAGGTCTCAAAAACTCATTTCTGATCGAAGGAATAGTTTTCACTACAAAACATCACTGCAAGCTTTTTTCGTTCTAAGCAGTGAGAGATGAGCTCAAAACTAAGCGTAAAACGCTTTTCTCAGCGTGAAAGAAGATTTTACAACATTCAACATACAAATGAACCCAAACACTTAAGAAATGAAATAAACGAGATGATCGTGCATGTTCCACAGTTACAATAGGTTTCAAAAACTCATTTCTGATCGAAGGAGAAGTTTTCACTACAAAAACAACACTTGAAGCAGTTTCGCTGTAAGGAGTGAGGAGGAGCTCAAAACTCAGCGTGAAAAAAGATTTTCCAAGATTCAACATTCAAGAATTTTTTATTACATGACGTGGTACATTTTACACAGTGCAACACTTCGCTCTTAGGAGTGAGAAAGGAGCTCGAAACTATTCTCAAAACGCATCTGTCAGCATAAATCGTCGAAAAACAGACTTTATTACATAGATCACACAAATAAACCCAAACAATTAAAAGAAATGTTGAAAACGACATGTTGGTACATTTTACACAGTTATAACGTGTTTTAGGTCTTAAAAACTTAATTCTGATCTAAACAGATGTTTCTGGTTAAAACAACACTCGAAACATTTTATCTCTGTATTGAATGAGAGAAACTCATCTCTTAGCCTAAATCGTTCAAAAACAGACTTTAATACATTCAACACACAAATTGAATCAAAACACTTTAGAAATGTTGAAAAGAAGACGTGCATTCTTAACATCTAATTTCTGAATGAAAAAGAAGTTTTCAGTTCAAAGCAATACTTGATACAGTTTCTCTCTCTTGAAAAGACAGGTTTAATATATCCATGTGTATAGAAATATGAGTAATGAAAGCAGTTAGAGTAATGTAAGATGACAACTTCGATGCAATTAGTAGTGGAGAGTAAACAGCTAGTGCAAGGCAGGTGAATAAACTGAAAGTTGATGGGCAGCTGAAATGTGGTGGGTGATAGGGAAGGCTGACATCAAGAAACTTCCATCAATCCGGCTGACATGAGATCGTGAAGGTCCAATTGGTATCGGGTCAGACAGGTGGGTCGTCTCTAACTCGGAGGAAGACAGAAAGATGGAATTAGTTTTGATTGGATACTTCCCCCAGTTGAAGCCTCCCCTGTTGAAGATAGTGTAAAATGCATCACAGGACATACTGTACACACCATAGCATGTATGTAAAAAAAATTGCATTACATTTAGACCTTGCAGTGCACAATGAAATGGATGAAACCTAAATTGCATGACATTCAGACCTTGCAGTGCTGAGATCATAGCGGGAGTATAATTTAGGCAGACGTAAAAATAATGCTGCCAAAATTATACTCCCCCAGTTTAAACCCCTCTGTTGAAGATAGAGTAAAATGCACCACAAGACATACTCTACACACCATGACATGTATGAAACATAAACTACATGACATTCAGACCTTGCAGTGCTGAGATCATAGGCTTAAAAATAATGCTGTTGAAGATAGAGTAAAACGCATCACAGCACATACTCTACACACCATGACATGTATGTGAAATAAATTACATGACATTTAGAGCTTGTAGTGCTGAGATCAAAAGGGGTAGTATAATTTCGGAAGGCTTAAAAATAATGCTGCCAAAATTATACTCCCTCCAGTTGAAGCCCCCCCTTTTGACGATATAGTAAGATGTATCAAAGCACATACTCTACACACCATGACATGTATGTACAATAAATTACATGACATTTAGACAATGCAGTGCTGAGCTCAACAGGGGAGCATAATTTAAGCAGTCTTAAAAATAATGCTGCCAAAAATATACTCCCCCTATTTGAAGATATAGTAAAATGCATCACAGGACAAACTCTACACACCATGACATGGATGAAACATAAATTACATGAGATTCAGACGTTGCAGTGCTGAGATCATAGGTAGAGTATAATATCAGCAGGTGTAAAAAATGATGCTGCCAAATTTATACTCCCCCAGTTGAAGCCCCCTGTTGAAGATATAGTAAGATATATCAAAGCACATACTCTACACACCATGACATGTATGTAAAATAACTTACAAGACATTCAGACCTTGCAGTGCTGAGATCATAGAGGAAGTATAATTTCGGCAGACCTAAAAATAATGCTGCCAAAATTATACTACCCCCATTAGAAGACCCCTGTTGAAGATATAATAAAATGCATCACAGGACAAACTCTACACACCATGACATGGAAGCAACATAAATTGCATGACATTTAGACCTTGCTGTGCTGAGATAATAGTGGGAGTATAATTTCGGCAGACCTAAAAATAATGCTGCCAAAATCATAGTCCCCCCCAGTTGAAGCCCCCTGTTAAAGATATAGTAAAATGCATCACAGGACAAACTCTACACACCATGACATGTATGAAACATAAAATGCATGATATTCAGAACTTGCAGTGCTGAGATCATAGGGGGAGTATAATTTCGGAAGGCTTAAAAATAATGCAGATAAAATTTTACTACCCCTATTTGAAGCCCCCCTGTTGAAGATATAGTAAAATGCATCACAGGACAAATTCTACACACCATGACATGGATGAAACATAAATTGCATGACATTCAGACCTTGCAGTGCTGAGATCATAGGGGGACTATAATTTCGACAGTCTTAAAAATAATGCTGCCAAAATTATAGTCCCCCCAGTTGAAGCCCCCTGCTAAAGATATAGTAAAATGCATCTCAACTGTAGACACCTTGACATTATGAAACATAAATTGAATGACATTCAGACCTTGCAGTGCTGAGGTCATAGGGGGCGTATAATTTCGTCAGGCTTATAAATGCTGCTTTCAAAATCATACTCCACCCATTTGAAGCCCCCGGTTTAAGATATAGTAAAATGCATCACAGCACATTCTCTACACACCATGACATGTATGTAAAATAAATTGCATAAAACTCAGACCTTGCAGTGCTGAGATCATAGGGGGACTATAATTTGGACAGGCATAAAATTAATGCTGCCAAAATTATAGTCCCACCAGATGAAGCCCCCTGTTAAAGATATAGGAAAATGCATCACAGGACAAACTCTACAGACCATGACATGGATGAAACATAAGTTGCATGACATTCAGAACTTGCAGTGCTGAGATCATAGGGGGAGTATAATTTCGGCAGGCTTAAAAATAATGCTGCCAAAATTATACTCCCCCCAGTTGAAGCCCCCCTGCTGAAGATAAAGCATCACAGCCCATACTCTACACACCATGACATGTGTGTAAAATAAATGACATGACATTTAGACCATGCAGTGCTGAGCTCAACAGGGGAGCATAATTTAAGCAGTCTTAAAAATAATGCAGATAAAATTTTACTACCCCTATTTGAAGCCCCCCTGTTAAAGATAGAGTAAAACGCATCACAGCACATACTCCACACAGCTTGACATGTATGAAACATAAATTGCATTACATTTAGACCTTGCAGTGCTAAGATCATAGTATAATTTCGTCAGGCTTCAAAATACTGCTTTCAAAATCATACTCCACCTATTTGAAGCACCCTGTTAAAGATAGAGTAAAACGCATCATAGCACATACTCTACACACCTTGACATGTATGAAACATAAATTGCATTACATTTAGACCTTGCAGTGCTGGGATCATAGGGGTGTATAATTTCGGCAGGCTTAAAAATAATGCTGCCAAAATTATAGTACCCCCAGTTGAAGCCCCTTGTTAAAGAGAGAGTAAAATGCATCACAGCACATACTCTACACACCATGTCATGTTTGTAAAATAAATTGCATAACACTCAGACCTTGCAGTGCTGAGATCATAGAGGGACTATAATTTCGACAGGTTTAAATATAATGCTGCCAAAATTAGAGTACCCCCAGTTGAAGCCCCCTGTTAAAGATATAGTAAAATGCATCACAGGACAAACTCTACACACCATGACATGGATGAAACATAAATTGCATGACATTCAGACCTTGCAGTGCTGAGATCATAGGGGGAGTATAATTTCGGCAGGCTTAAAAATAATGCTTCCAAAATTATACTCCCCCCAGTTGAAGCCCCTTGTTAAAGAGAGAGTAAAATGCATCACAGCACATACTCTACACACCATGTCATGTTTGTAAAATAAATTGCATAACACTCAGACCTTGCAGTGCTGAGATCATAGAGGGACTATAATTTCGACAGGTTTAAAAATAATGCTGCCAAAATTAGAGTACCCCAGTTGAAGCCCCCTGTTAAAGATAGAGTAAAACGCATCACAGCACATACTCCACACACCTTGACATGTATGAAACATAAATTGCATTACATTTAGACCTTGCAGTGCTAAGATCATAGGGGTGTATAATTTCGTCAGGCTTCAAAATACTGCTTTCAAAATCATACTCCACCTATTTGAAGCCCCCCGGTTGAAGATATAGTAAAATGCATCACAGCACATACTCTACACACCATGACATGTATGTAAAATAAATTGCATTACGTTTAGACCTTGCAGTGCTGAGATCATAGAGGGAGTATAATTTTGGCAGACCTAAAAATAATGCTGTCAAAATTATACTCCCCCCATTAGAAGACCCTCTAATGAAGATATAGTAAAATGCATCATAGAATATACTCTACACACCATGACATGTATGAAACAAAAATTGCATTACATTTAGACCTTGCAGTGCTGAGATCATAGAGGGAGTATAATTTCGGCAAACCTAAAAATAACGCTGCCAAAATTATAGTCCCCCCAGTTGAAGCCCCCTGTTAAAGATAGAGTAAAACGCATCATAGCACATACTCTACACACCTTGACATGTATGAAACATAAATTGTATGACATTCAGACCTTACAGTGCTGAGATCATAGGAGTGTATAATTTCGTCAGGCTTAAAAATACTGCTTCCAACATAATGCTGCCAAAAATATACTCCCCCCAGTTGAAGCCCCCCTGTTGAAGATAAAGCATCACAGCACATATTCTACACACCATGACACGTGTGTAAAATAAATGACATGACATTTAGACCGTGCAGTGCTGAGCTCAACAGGGGAGCATAATTTAAGCAGTCTTAAAAATAATGCAGATAAAATTTTACTACCCCTATTTGAAGCCCCCCTGTTAAAGATTGAGTAAAACGCATCACAGCACATACTCCACACACCTTGACATGTATGAAACATAAATTGCATTACATTTAGACCTTGCAGTGCTAAGATCATAGGGGTGTATAATTTCGTCAGGCTTCAAAATACTGCTTTCAAAATCATACTGCACCACATGTATGTATAATAAATTGCATTACATTTAGACCTTGCAGTGCTGAGATCATAGGGGGAGTATAATTTCGGCAGGCTTAAAAATAATGCTTCCAAAATTATACTCCCCCCAGTTGAAGCCCCCTGTTAAAGATAGAGTAAAACGCATCACAGCACATACTCCACACACCTTGACATGTATGAAACATAAATTGCATTACATTTAGACCTTGCAGTGCTAAGATCATAGGGGTGTATAATTTCGTCAGGCTTCAAAATACTGCTTTTAAAATCATACTCCACCTATTTGAAGCCCCCCGGTTGAAGATATAGTAAAATGCATCACAGCACATAATCTACACACCATGACATGTATGTAAAATAAATTGCATTACATTTAGACCTTGCAGTGCTGAGATCATAGAGGGAGTATAATTTTGGCAGACCTAAAAATAATGCTGTCAAAATTATACTCCCCCCATTAGAAGACCCTCTAATGAAGATATAGTAAAACGCATCATAGAATATACTCTACACACCATGACATGTATGAAACAAAAATTGCATTACATTTAGACCTTGCAGTGCTGAGATTATAGAGGGAGTATAATTTCGGCAAACCTAAAAATAACGCTGCCAAAATTATAGTCCCCCCAGTTGAAGCCCCCTGTTAAAGATAGAGTAAAACGCATCATAGCACATACTCTACACACCTTGACATGTATGAAACATAAATTGCATTACATTTAGACCTTGCAGTGCTGAGATCATAGGGGTGTATAATTTCGACAGGCTTAAAAATAATGCTGCCAAAATTATACTGTCCCATTTGAAATCCCCCGTTGAAGGTATAATAAAATGCATCACAGGACAAACTCTACACACCATGACATGGATGAAACATAAATTGCATGACATTCAGACCTTGCAGTGCTGAGATCATAGGGGGAGTATAATTTCGGCAGGCTTAAAAATAATGCTTCCAAAATTATACTCCCCCCAGTTGAAGCCCCCTGTTAAAGATAGAGTAAAACGCATCACAGCACATACTCTACACACCATGTCATCTTTGTAAAATAAATTGCATAACACTCAGACCTTGCAGTGCTGAGATCATAGAGGGACTATAATTTCGACAGGTTTAAAAATAATGTTGCCAAAATTATAGTACCCCCAGTTGAAGCCCCCTGTTAAAGATATAGTAAAATGTATCACAGGTCAAACTCTACACACCATGACATGGATGAAACATAAATTGCATGACATTCAGACCTTGCAGTGCTGAGATCATAGGGGGAGTATAATTTCGGCAGGCTTAAAAATAATGCTGTCAAAATTATACTCCCCCCATTAGAAGACCCTCTAATGAAGATTCAGACCTTACAGTGCTGAGATCATAGGAGTGTATAATTTCGTCAGGCTTAAAAATACTGCTTCCAAAATCATACTTCACCCATTTGAAGCCCCCCCCTGTTTGAAGTTATAGTAAAATGCATCACAGCAAATACTCTACACACTGTAGCGGGCTCAGTGGTTTAATACCTGGTGCTAATTGAGATGTTGAAATATTTTTAATTGGGCGCCAGTTATTAAATTAATTTAATTAGATTAATTAATTAATTAATTAATTAATCAAATTAATTAATAACACAAGACATCTCAGGGTGTGGTTTCTACAGGTGACAGAAATTTTCATAACCAAGTTATCCAGAAAAACACACTGAAATTACAGGTTTTGTAAAATAAAAGTATTTTATTAAATCACACAGATATGAGTAAATAATTAATTAAAAAGTCATAATGTAGCCATTAGATATCAAATCATAGTGTAGAATAATAAATGAAAAATAAAAGAACAAACACGTTATAATACTGGTATGAAAGGAATAAAGATTAATAGAACTATTAAGTGAATATTTCTAAATAAGGGTCTTAATGTAATGAGGTCAAACTAATCAAATGAGAACACTAAAATAAGTGGATAAGTAAGATATTTGATGGCCTACAAAGATCATCCCTTTCGCCAAATAACTAAAAATGAATCTATACTAAGAAAAGAGTTAAGGACAATAACCAAACTAGACTTGACCAACCAAAACACCAATTACTGAGAGAAATACCCAAACTGCCTTACTCTGAGACGTCTACAAAGGGGGGTCCCCATCGGTTCGGTCCGCTGTTTAAACCTCTTGTTCGGCTGACATCCTGCACCCCTAGAAGGTCCAGTGTGGACCCATCCGCAGGGTAAAGATGGTGCTCTGTGGGCCAGCGGCGCACCTGGTCGACACCCACTTCTAGTCTCTGCACAGGGAAAGCCTTCCCTGGAGCTGGCTCGGCTGGCGTACCCTCTCGGTGATCCGTCGGTTGGTCTAGTTGGTTTACTGAACTATATTAACTATCTTGGCAAGCAGGAGAACTCCGTAGATCATAAAATAGCTTAGTTATTTAAACTAGGATAACTAATACCATTATGCTTGAAGAAGATTAAATGCACTAGTCTAAGAAAACTAACCTAAGATGACTAACTAACAGTTTATCCTTTCTTCATCTCTAGGCCCTCTCTAACCTCTCTCCTCTAACTTCTCTCTTCTAACTGCTTCCTTCAACCCATCTTCTTCCACTCTCCTCAACTCCAAACTGAACTGAGCTGCTTCTCCTCCAACTGCTCCGACTGAACTCTACTGAACTGGAAACTGCCCAGTTTAACTATTAGTCTCTGTGGCCTGTTTGGCCCTTGAGCTACGATTGGCCCTGTGGCCCAAATGTCTGTGTTTTGATTGGTCTAGGAGCAATTTCAAACTTTGGCAGGGAAGATGATCTTATTCACAAAGGGCCATAAAACCCCCCACATGGTCACAATGCTTCAGCTAGTGGTCTATTTTTCTAATAGACCCAACCAAAAGAAAACTCAACTAAACAGTGGATCAAAATACATTCTTCAGCATACCAGTTTGTGAGGATAAATTCAGGAAACAACAATCTTACAATTGAATCACAATAAATGTAATATATATATATATTGCCCACAAACAGTTTTGTAATATTCAAGATAATCTTAGAAATACAACGATGGATGGTACTCTGTCAGAAAGAGATCAAGAGTCATGTTATTATTTAAACCCAATTAAATCACTTAAAAGATAATACATGGTTAAACCACTGATAACCAAATAAAGCTAAATTATCAAATGCTAATTAAACCTTGTTGATTCAGACTTGAATGTGTAGGAGAATTCAATCAGGACACATCCAAACACATATACCATATACCAGACACATATACCATTATTTAGTAAACATTCTATAAAACACCTTTTTTATATAGTCAATATATATGTATTTTAAGCAAAATCTTCTTAGTGAGAAATTTCTCCCCTCTGCTGAGTGCTCAGATAAGGCTTGATCCTTGCCTGTCGGAATTTACGACGGTTGGGGAGGTTGGTGGACAGAGAGAGTCTCACTTACAAACGGTCAATGGAATTTCCAAGCTTAGAACATTTCTCTTAATTTCATTAATCTTATTTCTAAGTGATTGCAGAAATAACTAGGCACAAACCCCTAAATTGGTATAATATTTGGTGAATTAACAATTTCCAAGGCATTAATTAAGTTTTGACACTCTCTTAAGTCCGCCGTCCCGTCCTAGTGATGGTGTTCATTTGGTGTTCCAAATGTTTAACATTAACTCCGAGGTTTACGACTTGGAGGAATGTCAACAGAATTTTACCCTAAACTCGCATTTAGGGCTCTTGAGCGAGGCTGAGTGTAGAAATAGTCAGTAAATGTCATTTTGAAATTTAAGGTTGTTTGAAAAAGATTACTCCAAGGCTTCTAGAGTGTTCTGGGAGTGATTGTGAAGTTAGAACATTCCTTTTAGACCATAAGATGGGGGGTAGTGTGTGTGTGTGTCCAAGCAATGAAGAAATCCTCTGTTTAATCCACTACATTCCCCCCCCCATCGATCGATGGGCCACTGGACGTTGGGTCATCGGTCGATGTCAACGTGGATTTCTGTAGACAGAGCATGTTAGGGTACATCTTTCATGCAATTGGTGTCTTGTTGGTCATGCTTTCTTAAGACAATCTACTACAAGGTCGCTGACAGAGTTTTTGGTCTAATGGATATACAATTTCTCTTTTGAGGTATCTATCAGTTTTTTTTTGTTGCTATTGGCTTTTGGTTCTGAATAAAATAGTTAATTTAATGTGATAGTGTGGCAACAAGTATAGGAAAGGGTCACAAATAGTTTGCTAGCTATTTGTTCCTTTATAACTTTATCAAGACAACCTACCCATAAGGTATGCTTCAATAATTAGCCACTACTTAGTCAACAATTGAGAACAATATAGCGGAGCAAACGTAGTCAGAAGGGAAACAAAATATGTTTTGGGCACCTGAAGAGAGGAGAAAAAAAAAAAAAATTGGCACCCCCCCTCTCCACGTATTTATTATACTGCTATGCTAATGGTTTGAAATGGTGATTCAAACACTAGGTTTAACAAAATATCCAATTTGTTGTGAGTTATGCTACTTGGATAGGTGAGTTCCAGACAGTGAATGTGTGGTACTTTCTCAATTTAACAATTGCGTCAGGTCAGAATATGGTGGACAATGAACACTCAGTGTGTCTAAGTATTTGGCCCAGTATTATGATTTAACCTAGGGCATTATTGGTCCCGACTTGTCCCATGGGGCTTTTGCATAGTTTAATTGGGTTACAGTGAACTTGTTTGAGAATCGGTTTAATAAAACACTGACGATGCGGGATTTGGTTCCAGATGCGAGGCAGTTTGTCTGCCCCAGCATGAGGACCAAACCAATGAGACCTGAGCTCGCGAATTGTTTTGCCAGTGCTGTGCTGGGACCTCACCAGTAGCTTGTCAGCAGTGTAACACAATGGTTGGTAGCCAAGCGTGCTTTTTCCCAGTTTTGGGTGTTTCCGCAGTTCACCCCTAGAATGGTGAGATATACCAACACCTGAAAAAGTGTGGTTCAGCGAAAAAGTTGTGGCCTGGGCCATTTCAATAGGGTCTGGGGGACGTCCCCTCCATCTGGCAAATGCACCTGCCACAGTGATGAGATGTTTGTTCCTTCGAACAAATTTCATGAGTCTTTCGACCCAATCCATTTGTGGAATTGGCCATATACCACACAGATCTTCTGAAGATTGGGGATGAAAACACACTAGCCTTTTTCCAACAAGTGGCAGATATGTCAATTGTGGGAATGCTTGGTGTGTTTCCCCCATCATTTTGTGGTCCACCCATGGGTGATCGAGGGCCTGGGCCAGGCTCTCCCCCCCATGGCGCTGAGGCACCACGAATGAAGATGAAGTGTGTGTATCTGGGGCATAAACAAACAGGCCATTGAGCATTCTGAAAGACGCACAGTAAGTGGCAAGTGGATCAAGTTGAAATGCCAGTGTTCTGAAAGAAGTGTTGCCACATGCACCAATTGTCATGTTAACTTTCCATTTGATCTGAGCATTCCGAAAAGCACATCCATCTGTGTAGATGGTGGGAATGTTTTTACATTCATAAGAATCCAAGGGACTGTGTTTGTCTGGAACCACTGGTGCAGGAACACGAAGAGAACAATCCTTTTGGTGCACGAACAGAGGATCACAGTTAGTCCGTGGCAAGGAACCTGCAGGTGGTCTGTGAACAGCTGACTTGTCAGCCCATGGAACAAAGATTTCACCGTTGACCGTTGTGTTAAGAGTGAATGACTTTCCAGCTTTTGGGTTGTACTCATCTACAGCCGTAGAGGGAGTCAATGCCCATGAACAGGTGTTTTGTTTTAGAGTCATGCTAGGGGACTCTGAAGATGGTGGTTTCAGAATCCTGACTGTGAGCTTCTCATTGATTTCCGTGGAATTTGAAGGCTCAATGAGCTTGTGTGGCTCAATGTTGCTAGCAACATGATAGCATTGAACTCTATCCTGTGCCTTAGGACAGGGCAGGGGTTCGCAAACCTGTGCCCAGATTCTACGATGCTGAAAGTCAATCAATGGTTTGAACCGGTCAAGGAGGTCTTTGCCAAAGAGCAATGGGACGTTCTCCAATGGAGAAATGTGAATTGGATGGGTGAGGCTCATTGGACCGATGGCAACGTGCACCAGGGCTGCAGAATGCAGAGTGATACCAGTGTGCGAATATGGTTGAAGGTGAAGAGCACACTTTTTCAGAGGTATCTCTTTGTTGTTTCGGCGGGCTGTCGCCCTCACCTGGTCGAAAAGTGAATTTGACATTAAAGAAATGTCTGACCCCGTGTCCAATACCCGAACACATCTTCCAGCCAGGTGGCTAGGTAGAATTTTGGTGTTGAACCTTTCTTGGTTAAGAAACCCAAGAATTGTTTAGGTGGTGGATCCTCCAGGCTGAGGGAAGGAGCTTCCTCAGTGTGGTTGTCTTCAGCGTCTGGCTGTACAACCAAGGCTGCATTGGAGTGGATGGATTTCGCACCCCCCCAAGCAGGTTGATCTGGAGCATGGACAATTGGCAAGAATTCAGATTCAGCATTGTCCTGCTTGCGTATTTCGTTACGAAATTGTCTGAGCAGACTGCCGTCTTTAGTGCTCAGGTTAGTTGGATATGTCTCATCCTTGTGCCCTTTAGGTGGACACCAACGTTTGTGGTGCTTTGGGCTCTTTCTCCTGAGCGGAGATTGAAGTTTGCTGGAGCTCTGTGCTCGAGCATGGTGCTGTGAGTGTTTGCCATTCCAACTGCGTTTTATCCTACCTTTCCTTCGATAGGAGGGCTTTTGGTCACTTTGCTGGGCCCAATGTAGGGACGAGCGACGCCAAGAGTGGAACACTCTCTGGTTTTTGTGGTTTAACTGGGTCTTAGGTGGCATTGGAGCCTTGTGTGTCCCTTTTTGCTTGACGTGGGAGGACTGCTCATTAATTATCAGGACGTCATTTGACTCTGATTTTTTATTAATGTTTTGTTGGAACTTAGCAAATCCTCTGAGAGCCAAATCACGCAGCTGCCGGCTTGTTAGCGTACGAGGGCAGGCTGCGACTCCAAAAGAGTGACTGGTGGAGGGATGGAGGTTTCTCACGAACAATGTTTTGAAAACTTCCTCTTCCTCCATTCCAGGCTCATTTCTATAGCCGAAATAAGCTAGCCTGAGGCGGTGATAGTACTGTAGGGGTGTTTCCTGGCGTCTCTGCTTAATTGCAAGAGCTGCAGCAAGGCCGGTTTGAACAAGGTGGTTGGAGAACTCATTCTCCAAAGCCTTGCAAAGAGCAGGATAATCTCTCTTAACCTGGGGTGGTTGGCGCTCAATGAAACGTCCAACTTCCCGACTAGAGGACACCTTAATGAGGTAGATTTTATCATTTACCGTGGCCTTGGGGAAACGGCGTAAGAAGAAGTCAATGTCGCGAAGATACTGGTGGACATCATTAGAACCGTCCGGTTCTGGTTCAAAGCGTGGGATGTTACGCGCAATTTTGTCCAAATCTCTATCAGAGGGTGCTTGAGGTTGCACAGAGGTCCCATGTGGCTGGGAACGCTGAGTGAACCTAGGTTGCACAGAGGTCCCATGTGGCTGGGAACGCTGATGTTACGCGCAATTTTGTCCAAATCTCTATCAGAGGGTGCTTGAGGTTGCACAGAGGTCCCATGTGGCTGGGAACGCTGAGTGAACCTAGGTTGCACAGAGGTCCCATGTGGCTGGGAACGCTGAGTGAACCTTGGTTCTACTGGCGCTTCAGCACCTTTAAGGGAGACTAGAGGGATTGTATTTGTGGATGGTTGTTGCTTAGGATCCGGAACCCCAGCGGTTCCTGATTTACCAGCTGGATTGATGGGGGAGTCTCCCTCCATCATCAGCTCAAATGTTAACTCTGTTTGGTCTCGAGTTAATTTGACTGCATTGTTAGCATGTGCTAATTCAGTTTGTAGCTCAACCTGTCTTGCAATAGCATGTTTTAGTTTTTCCTGTGACTGAGCTGCAAGTTGGGTAGCTATGTTGGCTTCCTTTTGAAGCAGCTGCACTTCGGTTTTGAGGTCTCTTTGGTTCATTTCAGACTGTACAGTTTTGTTCTCTAGGTCTGCAACTCTATCATTTAAAGTCACAATCTCTGCTTGGAGATTTTGAATGGTTTTGGAGGAAGCAGCAAGTTGATCCTGTGACAACAGCAGTTGTTTCCACAGTATTAGGGAAATCGGATCCACTTGTTGCTTGCCCTCAAGGATTTTAGATACACACTCATTGAGGCTTTTGGCAATTAGTGCATGGAGACCCCCACTGTCCGTTTGTTGGACTGGGACTGTAAGTCCTGGGGGTAAACCAGCTGTAAGCTCTAAAAGAGCTTTTTCAGTGACACACATTTTGATTTACGTAAAGCACGTGGAATCAAACAATTTTGATGACAAACAAGTTTATTTTATGTTCGAGTCAATTAGCATTGTGCCTTTTATAAGAAGAAAATCTGTTAAAAGGGGGCGACCTAAGGTTACAATTAGTAGATTAATTTTAAAAGAATGGTTAGATTTGTTGTCAGTGGTGCTAGTGAACAGTTTAATAACTGTAGGCCACTATACACAGTATGTCTAAATATGAGTATAGTTATTAACTATGTACAGGATGGGAGAATTTAACTATGTATTAAGCACAGGTGTGCTGGGTATATGGTTGAGTAACTGATAACTGGATAAGTTTTTTTTTTTTTTTTAATGGTTAATTAATTAATTAATTTCAATCAGTTATTAATAATTGATCTTAATCGATCAATAATTAATCTTAATTTATTTGAAGATGGTTGAATTAAATTGAAAATAATTAATTAACAAAAAATTAATTAACTTTACTTAATCAAATTGATTAAAATGACCAGTTAATTATTTTATGTTGTGATTAGTTACTCAATGGAGATAGCTATTTAGCTTGGTTCAATGTAACATAAAGAGTAATGTTTGAGAGAGCAGACCTGAAACTTAAATTTAACTATTTAATATTAACCGATTAAATGAATGCAGTTATTTGTTTACTTATTTACAAACCATTTAATCCAACCACAATGCAAATTCCCTTTATTAACTTAACAAAAAGTTTGTTTGAAATGGCACCCTCTGGCGACAGAAACTCTAAATGCACTCTACAGGATGATAGCAATTACACAAGTACAACACCAGGTGGCGACACAGCTATGTGGCTAAGTGGCTCCCTCTGGTGGTCAACAAATGAAATGCACCTTTCTGCACTGTATGCAGTTAACCAAATCAAACACCAGATGGCGATGTGGCAGTGTACCCCCCCTAGTGGTGAGGGGTAGTAAACACCCTTTGAGTTTGAGTGTAAATAGTCAGGCTGTCCACCAGATGGTGGCAGAGACCGACTGGTGGGAGTGGTCACGCCCACTGATGATGCCACGTTAAGGACCGCCCCTTGGGTCTGGGACCTGGTCAGAAGATTTGACTGACTCAGTCGACTGTGAATAGCAGAGGAGAAGGACTCGGCGGTCCGAAAGTTTAACACAGCAGCAACACACTGACTTCACAAGATGAGCAAAGAGGATTTACATCCTGGCGTGGTTAGTTTAATCACGCACACAATAAACTTCCTGCCACTCAGGGTGGTGTTACGTAAAAGTTAGCTACTCTTTTACGCACGTGGAAGTGTCCAGTACTGCGGGATTTTACGGATTTCGCGCAAAAACCGGCAGTTTTAACTGGAGCGCGGAGTCAATGAGCCGGAAATCCGCGACTCAGAGCTGCGCGAAGGCCTTATCAGATCAACACTGGCAAAATATGTCTATTTTACCGGAAACAGTTCGAACTTTATGTAAGTACACACGTATATACACGTATATACACCCGGGTTTAAGGTTACCCACACACGGCGGTGTGTCAACCAAGCTTATTTTACAAATAAGCGTAATGTTTTCAAGAGCGCTCACGTACCACACACACACAACTGTACACGTTATATAGACACATAGGGGACTGTGCGCATGAAACATACACACAGCGGGGGACTGTGCGCGTGACACGTACACAGACAGGGGACTGGCCAGTCCTGAATTGTAAACAAAAACACGTGTAGAACATGTGCGTGTGTTTCTAACACGCTGGGTTTATGCAGGTAACTCCAGCTAGGCCAGCTAGCCAGCAGCTAACGCATTTAGCAATGAAAACAAAATACACTTTATTCTGCAACTTACAGCGCTATTTCCTGGAACTGGTTATGAAAGGTGTATACTCTGGTCCCGCGGCGGAGAGCCAATAAGAATATAATCCTGCCCCACGTCGGCGCGCCAAATTATGTAGCGGGCTCAGTGGTTTAATACCTGGTGCTAATTGAGATGTTGAAATATTTTTAATTGGGCGCCAGTTATTAAATTAATTTAATTAGATTAATTAATTAATTAATTAATTAATTAATCAAATTAATTAATAACACAAGACATCTCAGGGTGTGGTTTCTACAGGTGACAGAAATTTTCATAACCAAGTTATCCAGAAAAACACACTGAAATTACAGGTTTTGTAAAATAAAAGTATTTTATTAAATCACACAGATATGAGTAAATAATTAATTAAAAAGCCATAATGTAGCCATTAGATATCAAATCATAGTGTAGAATAATAAATGAAAAATAAAAGAACAAACACGTTATAATACTGGTATGAAAGGAATAAAGATTAATAGAACTATTAAGTGAATATTTCTAAATAAGGGTCTTAATGTAATGAGGTCAAACTAATCAAATGAGAACACTAAAATAAGTGGATAAGTAAGATATTTTATGGCCTACAAAGATCATCCCTTTCGCCAAATAACTAAAAATGAATCTATACTAAGAAAAGAGTTAAGGACAATAACCAAACTAGACTTGACCAACCAAAACACCAATTACTGAGAGAAATACCCAAACTGCCTTACTCTGAGACGTCTACAAAGGGGGGTCCCCATCGGTTCGGTCCGCTGTTTAAACCTCTTGTTCGGCTGACATCCTGCACCCCTAGAAGGTCCAGTGTGGACCCATCCGCAGGGTAAAGATGGTGCTCTGTGGGCCAGCGGCGCACCTGGTCGACACCCACTTCTAGTCTCTGCACAGGGAAAGCCTTCCCTGGAGCTGGCTCGGCTGGCGTACCCTCTCGGTGATCCGTCGGTTGGTCTAGTTGGTTTACTGAACTATATTAACTATCTTGGCAAGCAGGAGAACTCCGTAGATCATAAAATAGCTTAGTTATTTAAACTAGGATAACTAATACCATTATGCTTGAAGAAGATTAAATGCACTAGTCTAAGAAAACTAACCTAAGATGACTAACTAACAGTTTATCCTTTCTTCATCTCTAGGCCCTCTCTAACCTCTCTCCTCTAACTTCTCTCTTCTAACTGCTTCCTTCAACCCATCTTCTTCCACTCTCCTCAACTCCAAACTGAACTGAGCTGCTTCTCCTCCAACTGCTCCGACTGAACTCGGACTGACATTTAGACCTTGCAGTGCTGAGATAATAGAGGGAGTATAATTTCGGCAGACCTATAAATAATGCTGCCAAAATTATACTCCCCCTATTTGAAGCCCCCCTGTGGAAGATATAGTAAAATGCATCACAAGACGTACTCTACACACCATGACATGTATGAAACAAAAATTGCATTACATTTAGACCTTGAAGTGCTGAGATCATACAGGAAGTATAATTTTGGCAGACCTAAAAATAATGCTGCCAAAATTATACTCCCCCCATTAGAAGACCCCTGTTAAAGATAGAGTAAAATGCATCACAGGACAAACTCTACACACCATAACATGGATGAAACATAAATTGCATGAGATTCAGACATTGCAGTGCTGAGACCATAGTGGGAGTATAATTTCGGCAGGCTTAAAAGTAATGCTTCCAAAATTATACTCCCCCCCAGTTGAAGCCCCCTGTTAAAGATATGGTCTTGAATACATCTCTTGGATGCGCTGGGATACATCATCAGTGATGTTCCTGGGGGTCATTGGGGGTTTCGGGTCTTTCAACATCCTCACTCAGGTGACCCATCCGGGGTTGATTAATTCCCGGACTGTATCCCAGCAGCACCAATCCATGGGCTCGCCCTCTTTATCCAAAGCCAGCGTGTGGCTTTCTCTGCGGCTTCTGAAATGGAGCGTATGGCTCCCCGCTTAGCAGCTCCTGTCACTCCTAGCCCTGCCAGAGCTTTGCAGGTTGAGCGTCCAGCAAACCCACGGCATCCCACCTCAATAGGTTCACAGAAGGCACGCCAGCCCCGACTTCTGCACTCCATCACCAGGTCTAGGTATTTAGCCTGCTTTCTTGCATGTGCCTCCACCATGTCTTCTTCCCATGGCACAGTGAGCTCCCACAGGATCACCTGCTTGGTTGTATCTGAGTAGATGATCAGGTCTGGGCGCAATCTTGTCTGGGCGATGTGTTCAGGGACCTTAAGTTGTTTTCCCAGATCCACTCTAAGCTTACAATCTGGTGCTGTTGACAGCAAGCCTGACTTGTGCTTTGGTTGCACATGGGGCTTTTCTCCAGCCCTCAGGAAAGCGATGTTGGTCTTCCTTGGGCAGTGTCTGCTGGACTGAATCGCTGAGGTGACGGCTTCTGCAACTGCCTTGAGCACCTGGTCATGGCGCCAACGGTAACGGCCATCGGCCAAAGCCTTGGGGCAGCTGCTGAGGAGGTGTTGAAGCGATCCTCTCCCAGCACACAGTGGGCAGGTAGGTGTTTCACTCTTACCCCAGGTGTACAGGTTTGCAGGGCTTGGCAGTGTGTCGTAGACAGCTTGAACCAGGAAACTGATGCGGCTGACATCAGGCCGCCTGAGGTCTGGCCATGAGATTTTACGCTGCTCGGTCTTCTCCCACCTAGTCCAGGCACCCTGCTGGCTGAGTCCCACCATCTTGCTGGCTCTAACCTCCTCTACACCAACACGCACTTCCTTTTGGAGGAGATGTTGTCGCTCCTTCCCTTTGGCACTGTCCACCTTGCAACCTGGGAAGTATCCCAGGCCTGCTTGCCCTCTTGCCACCGTCCCCACAAGGGCCTTCTGCCTGAGCCGTGACTCTGCTGCCTGTAGCTCTCTGGCCGCACTCCACTTCCTGCCTGTCCGGACTTCGATGCCAGCTGTTGCCACCTTGGGGTCCCTGGAGTCCCTGTACTGCATGACCTCCCTTGTCCGGGTCACCACAAATTCTTCTGAGAGGCCACTGAAGGGGAGCTGTAGGGTGTTTGTGGACCCATACAAGGCAGCACTGCTTAGGCTTCTCGGCAATCTGAGCCACCTTCGCAAGTAACTGCTGATCTTCTTTTCCAAAGCTTCCACAGTTGACAAGGAGACATCGTACAGCAGTAGCGGCCACAGCACTCTGGGTAGAATGGCATGTTGGTAGATCCAAGCCTTGAAACGACCTGGCAACCCAGATTTGTCGACCTTGGTGAGCCAGGCACCAAGATCTTCACAGGTCTTGTGGATGGCCGCTGTGTCCTTTAAGCTGCAGTCAAAGAGCTTTCCCAAGCTCTTGACTGGTGCTTCTGACAGGGTCGGAATTGTGGACTCTGCAATCTTGAAGCGGAACTTGTCCAAGACTTTTCCTTTCTTCAGAACCAGGGACCTTGACTTTGATGGCTTGAAGCTCATTCTTGCCCATAAGATAAGCTTCTCAAGACCTTGTAAGATCCACCTGCAGCCAGGGACTGATGATGTTGTAACCGTCAGGTCGTCCATGTAAGCTCTGATTGGTGGCTGCCGCACTCCAGACTTGGTCAGTGGCCCACGACACTCCTGCTCCGCAGATTTCATCACCATGTTCATGGCAAGTGCAAAAAGGGTTACTGAGATTGTGCAGCCTGTTATTATCCCCTTCTCTAGCCTGTGCCACTCGGATGTTATGGACCCAGAGGTAGCCCTCAACTGGAAATTGTTGTAATAATCCAGTATGAGGTTGCTGATTTGGGAACATGGTGTCTGCGGAGAGTCTCCTCAACCAGCTTGTGTGGTATGGACCCATAAGCGTTAACAAGGTCCAGCCACAGGACAACCAGGTCGCCCTTGCCTTCTTTTGCTTCTCTAAGGAGCTGTGTGATGACCCCTGTGTGTTCCATGCAGCCAGATGTTCCAGAGATTCCGCCTTTCTGTACAGAGGTGTCTATGTAATTGTTCTTTAAACAGAACATTGACAGTCGTCGTGACAGGATACTGAAAAATATCTTGCCTTCTGTACTTAGCAGTGAGATGGTCCGAAACTGGCCAAGTTCTTTAGAGTTCTCCTCCTTAGGGATCCACACACCCTCAGCCCATCTCCACTGATTGGCAACTCTTCCTCTACGCCAGACTACTCTCAGGATCTTCCATAACTGCTGAAGGAGTTTCGGACAGCGTTTGTAAACGCTGTATGGTACGCCACTGGGTCCAGGGGCTGAAGCTGATCTTGCTGCCTTTACAACTTCCTGGACCTCTCTCCAGCTGGGCTCTTTTATGTCAAACTCTATACTTGGTGCAGCTGGGCTAATCATTGGCATTAGCTGGGCTAAGCTGGGCTAATCATAAGCATTGTTGGGGCCAAGATCCTGGTCTCTTTCTGGGTCGCTCAAGGTGCGGTGAAGGAAGGCGTTCACATCCTCTGCAGAGCACTCCAGCTGGCCGCTGCGCTTGTCACCAAGTAGTTTCCTGGTGAAGCCGAAGGGGTTGGCAATAAAGGATATTTGCTTTTTGGCCCTCTCCTTTGCTCGTCTGCAATGCCACTCTGCTCTGCGGATTGTCAGGAGCTTCTTCATGATGATCTCTCGCAACTCTGCCAAGGGCTGCCATTCCTAATCGCTGGCCATCTTGTGCTGCTTCCTAAGGGATTTCAGCTCTTGGCGCAGCTGCTGGATCTTGGTGGCTCTGCGATTCTTGTTGTAGGGCATCCTGCTGTTCCCTGTCTCAATGAGGCCAAATCTCTCCGAAGCATAGCTCACAATGATGGTCGTCATTGTCTGCAACCATCTGTCAGTGTCACCCTTAGCTGTTGTTTGGACAATCTCACAACCATCGTCGTCGAATTGCTGCCACAGGCCCTTGCTGGTTGCTGGGGGCCATTTGATCCGCTTACGAACTACTCTGCATGGACTTTGGGGAGCCAGTGCGTGGAGGTGCTGAGCTCTGTGGGGTGAGTCCTGGCCCTGCTCCTCCTGCATCTCACCAGGCACTAGTCCTGTGCGTTGCACCTGTTTCCCTTTGTCCAAGCATTTCATCCTGGCCTGATGGATTCTGAGGCCCCGCGGATTCTTGCATGTTTTCCCGCAGATACATATTGCATTTATCGTTGTCTTGTCATTTACATGGGTCGTTATCTGAAGGTCCGTCCTGTTGGGGATCTCATCCTCCCCCCCTCTCGGGATCCCCTGGGGGTATGTCTCTGAGACATAGAGTAAAATGCATCATAGCACATACTCTACACACCATGACATGGATGAAACATAAATTGCATGAGATTCAGACATTGCAGTGCTGAGATCATAGGGGGAGTATATAATCAGCAGGCGTAAAAAAGTAATGCTGCCAAAATTATACTCCCCCTATTTGAAGCCCCCCTGTTGAAGATATAGTAAAATGCATCACAAGACATACTCTACACACCATGTCATGTATGATACAAAAATTGCATTACATTTAGACCTTGCAGTGCTGAGATCATAGAGGAAGTATAATTTTGGCAGACCTAAAAATAATGCTGCCAAAAGTATACTCCCCCCCATTAGAAGACCCCTGTTAAAGATAGAGTAAAATGCATCACAGGACAAACTCTACACACCATAACATGGATGAAACATAAATTGCATGAGATTCAGACATTGCAGTGCTGAGACCATAGGGGGAGTTTTGCTAGTATTGACCCACGCCCTTGACTGGGCAGAGAAGAAGAAAGAGGGGGAGCGAACTCAGAGTATTTGGGATGGAGTTCGGGGCAGCTTCGCAGTAAAGCGTGAAGCCGAAGCCCCCCCTCTCATGAGGAGAAACATTAGAAGAGAATAAAATTAAAGAAGGAGGAAGATGGGGAGGAGGTGGGTGAGAGGTTTGTTCAATGAGTAGGTAGAGAGGAAGTGACGGTTTAAATAGGGATGGAAGTGGGAGGAGTGAGGGCGTGGATCACTCCCAAAACTTAGTTATGACACATAACTCCACTTTGCTAGTATTGACTCACGCCCTTGACTGGGCAGAGAAGAAGAAAGAGGGGGAGCGAACTCAGAGTATTTGGGATGGAGTTCGGGGCAGCT
Source organism: Astyanax mexicanus (assembly GCF_023375975.1). NCBI lineage: Eukaryota > Metazoa > Chordata > Actinopteri > Characiformes > Acestrorhamphidae > Astyanax > Astyanax mexicanus. The sequence goes on along the minus strand of NC_064422.1, from coordinate 2,012,874 downwards.
TCGCAGTAAAGTGTGAAGCCGAAGCCCCAAAAATTAAATCAGAACTTTCGACCACTGCTAGGATTTAAGAAGCAACTGAGTGTTGGAAGTCCGACCTTGTAGTCTTGGAGAAAGCCAGAGGATGAACCGATGCATGGGGAAGGCAGTGTGGAAGTCAAAGGAAAGAAAGGTAGGGAATAATTAAGTAAGGTATTTGAAGGTGCTGCCAGCCTATTCGAGTATAGGAATGTATGAGGTCCTTGGTGGCAGAAATCGGTTGAAGTGGAAAGGTAGTGTTGAGCGACTTAATGGAATGATGCACGTGTTGTACATGTAGTTTAAAGGCCCCAAAAGCAGCCACCGACCCGCATGCGCAGCAGGAGCGACCTGGTAAGGTAGAAGGGGTGCCCCTGATGGCCCAACAGAAGCGATGGAGTGGGAACACGGAGAGGGAAGATGAGGCGATGGAGTGGAAGACGGGGCAATGTAGTGGGAAGATGGAGTGGGAAGACGGAGTGGGAAGACGGGGCGATGGAGTGGGAAGAAGGAGAGGGAAGACTGAGAGGGAAGACGGGGCGATGTAGTGGGAAGATGGAGTGGGAAGACGGGGCGATGGAGTGGGAAGACGGGGCGATGGAGTGGGAAGACGGAGAGGGAAGACGGGGCGATGGCGTGGGAAGACGGAGTGGGAAGACAGGGCGATGGAGTGGGAAGACGGAGTGGGAAGACCGAGGCGATGGAATGGGAAGGAGTGGGAAGATGGCAGCAACGGGAGATGGAAAAAGAGTAGGGAGGACAGAGAGAATGAGGACAGTTGGAATGGCGGTGGGAAGATGGAGGATGGGAAGGGAGAACAGACGGACTGGTGTTGGGATGATGGAGGATGGGCAGGGAGGACAGACAGACTGGTGTAGCGAAGATGGGTAAGGAGGCGAAGGCGATGGTGGCGGTGACAAAGGTTAGTATGGTGAGGGTGATTGTTACAACGGCAACGAAAGATTGGAATGAAGAGGGCGAGATTATGTCCCAGATGGTGGCGATTATGCGGGCGGTGAAGGTGCAAGCTATGAAATTGCGGCGATGATGGTGATGACATAGGCAGAGATGGTGGCAATGATGCCGATGGTGGTGAAGATGGCCAAAGTGAGGGCAAGATGATGCCCAAGACGATGGCGGCGAAGGCAAAGAAGATGAAGACGAAGGCGAGAAGATCGCAGCGAAGATGGCGATGACAGACAGAGATGGAGACAATGAGGATGGCCATGAAAACTGTGGCAGAGGTGATGAAAGTGATGCAGGCAGAGATGGTGGCGATGATGACCATGGTGATGAAGATGGCCATAGCGAGGGCAAGGTGATGCCCAAGACAATGGCGATGAAGACGAGGAAGATGAAGACGAAGGCAAGAAGATCGCAGCGATGATGGCGATGACAGACAGAGACAACGACAATGAGGATGGCCATGACAACTGTGTCAGAGATGATGAAGGTGATGCAGGCAGAGATGGTGGCGATGGTGACCATGGTGGCGAAGATGGCCACAGCGAGGGCAAGGTGATGCCCAAGACGATGGCGATGAAGACGAGGAAGATGAAGACGAAGGCGAGAAGATCGCAGCGATGATGATGTCGATGACAAACAGAGACGATGACAATGAGGATGGCCATGACAACTGTGGCAGAGATGATGAAGGTGATGCAGGCAGAGATGGTGGTGATGGTGACCATGGTGGCGAAGATGGCCAAAGCGAGGGCAAGGTGATGCCCAAGACGATGGCGATGAAGATGAGGAAGATGAAGACGAAGGCGAGAAGATCGCAGCGATGATGGCGATGACAGAGACAAAGACAATGAGGATGGCCATGACAACAGTGGCAGAGATGAAGGTGATGCAGGAAGAGACGAATATGCAGGCCAGAAGATGGCGGCAACGGAGATGAAGGCGGTGATGTAGGCAGAGACAATGGCAATGGTGATGAAGACTATGGCGGCGATGAAGGCGATGCAGGCGGAGATGGTGGTGATGACGATGGCGATAAAGAGGGCAATGACGAGAGCGAGATTACGCTCAAGACCATGGCGATGACGAAGGCAATGATGCAGGCGAAGCAGGTGAAAGTGATGAAGATGCCGGCGAGAAGATTGCGGCGATGATGGTGATGTGGGCAAAGATGGAGGTGATTATGACGGTGAAGACCGCCACGAAGATGACGACTACGGTGGTGACGATGGTGATGCAAAGATGGTGGTGATGACGACGATAGTGAAGATGGCCATGCGATGGTGATGGAGGTGAGTATGGTGAGGGTGCCAAGGATCGTGGTGACGACAATGGCACAATACAATAGACAGAGCAGCGATGGTGGCAGAGATATGGGGGCAACGACTACAAGGGTGAAGATGCTGATGGCAAAGATGAATACGATGGTAAGATAATTATAATGATGGCGAGGTTTGTTCAATGAGTAGGTAGAGAGGAAGTGACGGTTTAAATAGGGATGGAAGTGGGAGGAGTGAGGGCGTGGATCACTCCCAAAACTTAGTTATGACACATAACTCCACATAATATCAGCAGGCGTAAAAAATAATGCTGCCAAAATTTTACTCCCTCCAGTTGAGGCCCCCTGTTGAAGATAGGGTTAACTTTATTGAAGGAAAAGAAAAAGAATTGCATCATTTAATTTTGTCTCACTGTCCTTGGTCATAGTCTATAGGTCATAGATAAAAATAATAACAAACTGTTTCACTTTGTTCAAGTTTTAGAAATAAAAACATGATGTGAAATACGGGCAGATTTCAGGATGGGAAATGACATCATCTTCATTCATAAAAATCAGGACTAAGAAAAAAACACCACTATTTGCAAAGACATATTTCTACACTAGGGGATTATAGATGATCTAAGTATGAACTGATTATCAAAAGTGTCTTTCTGAACCCCACCACACGCTGTTAAAACACTGCAAATCTAGGCAGTCAAATACACCATTACAACCAACAGTGTCAAAACAACAGGGAATGTGTTTTTTTTTCAGTTCTTAATACTCCTGCCTGGGTATCCATCTTTATAATCTTTTTTTCACAGCACCATGTATGTAGTCAGCCTGTTTGCTGTGCTCCAGTCACTAAAGCTGCACACTGCACTTGTTAAAATTGATAAGTTGATATGAGATTTTATATTTGGATAAATAAACCTTTATATATATTTAATTGTTTGTTTATTTTAATTTATTTTTCCCCAAAGGTACACAAAGCCCTATAATGGGCAGTGTGATGTTTTGACCTGTGCTCTGTTGGTAAAATGTCGTTCACATAAATGTTATTTTGACACATACCAGGCTGCAAAAATGGTTTTCTCAAAGTATAACATATTTTTAATGTATACTGCCCCTGCCCTTAGCATGAGGGTGCCAGTGAGAGAGGAGGAGCCTTCAATTGCTGCCACAACCTCCTTCAGTTTTTTCCCAATATTTGGTAACTTTAAGTAAAAAAAAAACAAGAACACGATTAAAGAATTTGTGGATGTCACATAACTTGTTTTTTGTTGAGAGAAAAATAATACATACTGTGGTATGTTACATACCTTTAAGTGCTGACACTATGTCTTCAATGAGCACAGATCTCTTTTTCGTAGGCTGCACAAAGCTCTCTTCACTTTCAGCATCTATTAGACTCTTTAACACAACAAACATTTAAATGTTACAATAAACTTAGTAATGAACTATGTTATAACATATTTGCCTTTGTAAGAGTGTGAGCAACCTACCACAACAAATTAAAAAGGTTTACAGGAATTTATATTGTGCATTGTGTATAGGATAAACAAAAACAGGATTAAAAAACAAAAATATACATTGCAAACACACAGCAAATTTGCCAGTGTTAAATCAGCAATGTGAGCTTTAAATGTAACTTGATTTACATATTAAATATAGAACGCTGTTGAAAAAGGTCAGGGCACAGCATTTACCACAAAGAGCACTTTTCCACCAACGTGGAACAGGCTTTGTTCGCGTTCACGCACCAAATGTTGAACCGTTCTGTGCATTTCCACCAACAAAAATAGGGTTTTATAACCCATTGATTGCTTTTGCTTAAAAATGGCCAAAACGGTAAATATAGATGTACAGTATATAAATAGAAAACATTAATCTATTCTAGAAGATCCTGAAGTAAAACTCTGAACATGGAAAATAAAAGTTTCAGTTATGCAGCTCTGTCTTTTAAACCGATGAGCCTTAACATAATTCTAAGATCTGTTCTCTTTCACCATAAACAAAACTATTGATTTTTTTGGTTAGGACTACATTTTTAGCTACTACTGCTGAAACTCACCATTTCCAGTGACTTTTTATGTTTTACTAATTTATGGTTGTGAATTCCAGGCCAACAACTCTTATGTCTGAGTCTGTATCTGTATCACACAGTGGAGGGGCTGTGTTGGGATCAGGCCTTTTCTCTTCCTGAGATCTTCTTTAAGAGCCTCAACCATGTGATTTTGTGCCTTTTTTGACAGTGTGTGAGCACAACATTAAATAAAAAATGTAAAAATGTTAAACTTAGAGACACTCACAATCACAGAAATCGAAAGAGTACGATCTTGCACAATCAACATTGTTTCTGTGGTCAGAAAACTACTAGTAATAAATCTGTGGAGGAATGACAGTAATAGTCTACAATATGTAATTATACAGCTGATGTATAATGGGGAACCGCATTGTAGGCCTGAGCAAAAAAGGTGATGTAATTGATGATGACCAACAAGTAACCTGATGAAGGTGATAATCCTAAATTTGGAAAATTCCCAGAGAACTACAAAGGAAGCAACAAGATGCCATAAACCTAGAGTAATGCAGATGTTTGCAGTATAATTTGATAAATGCCAGGATAACACGGTTTTGAAAGATGGTGAACACCGTATTATACTATTTATTTATAATATATTTCTATTGCATTTTCTATTGTTTTTCTTCTTTGTTCTGCTTTTAATCTTCATGTTCAAAAATATCTGTTGAAAGATACTACATTTTATTAACGTATTGTTACATATATAATAAATATTACAATATTAGAAAGTTTTATTACCCTCTAATAATGCGAGATACATGTCACTATTGGGAAAATGTGTATGATTTTATTAGGCTATACTATGTCTTGGAGTATACAATATATACACATAAATTTATACATAATCTATCTTGCCAGTTTTGTACGTAAACAGTTATTTTAAACCATGTATTGCACTTTGGAACTGCTATATTCATTCAGACTACAAAAAGACACTGAGAATTGAATCTAATGAAGCTTTGCACTGCACTGCACAGCCTCTGCTAGGTTGCTGTCTAGGTTATCTCACTAGCTAGTTAGCTAGTTAGTTAGCAAACTAACGTTCGTAGTGGTAAGCTAGCTAACTAGTTAACTTACATTCACATTCGTAGCTTAACGTTAAAACTATGGTCTAATATGGTTTTATCGCCATTTACATTAGGTAAGATAACATGTTCTGAACTCTGTGCTACTTATTTACTAGTCCACCATCAGATATCGTTTTCAAAAGTCGTTCACCAGCCCTTACCCAGCCACTGCGCCCTACTAATAAGAGCCCTGCTCATTCAGCGCAGCTCTCCGCAGCCTTCAGCTGCTCCGCCTCACCCAGACCGAGGCTGCGCTCTAACTGGCTGATTACATTTTAAACTGCGAGCGCGAAGCCTTTAACCAGAACTCTTCAAACCTGCAGTCTTTCCTGTCCTGTACAATCCACAGCCAGAGGCACAGCGATATGTTTTAATGATGCTACAAATTTAAAATGCATAAATTAGAGGTAACAATTAACTAGGAAAATTCTCATACAAAGATCACAATGATCAGAAACCATAGCTTAGTAGCTGAACTGTAGGTACAGTTGGACCTTTCACTTTTGAAGATCAAGAACCTATGTGTAATGTAGGGTAATTTACCACAGCATGACTTAGATAAAACTCGGATGTGAGAAATCTCAGAACATGAAATGATGACCAATGAGTCAGAGCTTAGAATTTAAAATATATTAAAGTTTACTTGAAAAATAGTTTCAGCATTACAGATATATGAAAGGAACAAAAATTAATAGATATATTAGAAAAGAGTAAAAGTACATCAACGAATACAATCTCGATAGATCAACACATTCGCAACCCAGAGAGAGAGAAAGAGAGAGAGAGAGAGAGAGAGAGAGAGAAAGAAAGAGAAAGAAACTAAAGCCAGTCGAGGGACAGAGAGAACTCCTCAGACTTCATCCAAGCAGTTATACATTTTGCAAATGACATGTGATTGGACAGAACTTATCATATGATTACGTCAGCAGAGTCCAGTAAACAGTTTGTTGTCCAGTTCCAATGACGTGATCCGCTCCAGCCTGTCTGAGCAACAGGTTCTTATCATGATGTTGTTCAGCACTGTGTCCTTCATGAACACAGCAGACAGTCCTTAAGTGTCCTAAAGTCTGTGAGCAGATGAAACAGAGGAAAAGAGTGGATGCAAAGATCTTCTGGCCTGTGTGTGACTTTACGCCGTGTAGAACAGGCATGCGCTGGCTATCTGAGGAGAGGTTCCCAGCACTTCACTCAGATAGCTTGTTGTCTCCTAGTTCATATGCACTGGTCCCAGAACAGCAGAACAGCAGTGAAGCTTCTCTGCCACTCAGGGTCACGTTCTCCTCACAGCTCTCACTGTTGATGAAAACACTCTGACCTTCCTGATTCCTGAAAAAGTAAAAACAACCTCCAAAGCCTTGTCATAGTGACAGTTAAAAAGAGAGCAGAGATCATAAGGTTATTAAGTGAATTATAATGTGAACAGTAAAAATAATAACTGTATATATAAATGTATAAAACATTTAAGAATAAGAGTGTGAAGGTGTGGTTATCTCCAATCACACCCTTCACTCCCCCCTTCTAGACCAAATGGAATCATCCAAGATTCCATGATGGTCTACATAACGCCTAAGAAGCCCCGGGAGTAATGACAAGTGTCCGCATACAGAGTATGAGAACAAGTGTTTCTTCATCTCAGCTGTGGACATGCTGGGGCCTATTGCACACCAGTCCCCACGCCGGACTCTCCCTGCCTCGTTATGCCCACCATGGATCTGAGAAGATTCATAAACAATTTTTTACTACATTAACTTTCTCTTTTTTTTTTTCAGAATTACAACATAAAGTTATAAAAGTGTTAAAATCAAGTTTTTGATGTTTTTGCTCTAGACTATAGAATACATAGTCTCAACATTTATTTATCAAATGCCTTCTTATTTTCTTTTAACCTTTCACATTGTCTAATTTAATCTTCAACCATAATAATGTATATATTTTTATACATTAATTAGACATTTTCTTACACTAGATGCTGAGAAGCTGATCTACACCTTTGTTTTGATTAGACTATTGTAATGCATTATTCTCTGGATTACAATTATTATTCTCTACAATTTACAAATTACATTGTGGTCAAAATGCTGCAGCTACAGTTCTAACTCACACACACAAAAAAGAGAGAAGATTATTTAGATTGGATTTTAATATTCATTTAGTGTAAAAAGTGTAAAAATCTCTTAACTGCTTAGCAGCTAAGTATATATCAGGACTCCTGACAGATCGACAATTCCAGCTCATTTGTTGAGAACATTTAGCGTTGCCTTTTGTATTTATGCACCAAAGATTTGTAACTCTCTATCAGTTTATATCCATCAGGGATCACCCAGTTCTTCCTTTGAAGCACATCTAAAACTTATTTGTGCACTTCAGATTAATCTTAGTTTTATTTATTTTAAAATAGTTTGTTATGTGCCAAAATTCTTAATGCCAGTCTGTAGACACACAATCCTCAACTTTACACATACTCAGAAATCCTTAAAGCATTGTTCAGAATATTTAGTCTGATTAGTGCTGTTATTTGAGGGCGAACACACAAAGAGCATCCCCCTTTTTATTTTAGTTATTGAGTAGAGAGTTCAGTTCTTCCAAAACACTGATGAGTATGATGCAGTCAGTGCATTTCCTCTATATACTATGTAAACTTATTCTACATCTGTTAACCTGAGTCAAAAAACATTTGGCTGATGTTAGAATTTAAATGTGTGTGGAGTTGTGTCCACAAGCTGTTGTAGGCATGGTCCACCTAAGTTTAGACTAACTAGTTTCTATGGCAGTGATTTTAAACCTATGAGCTGCAGTGGTCCTGTTTGAAGTTATTGGCCTAATATTTATTTTTCTCGTTCAGTTCCAATATATATTTTTGCGAACTGTGCTACCTGTAAATTAATTGCAAAAATAAAAACCTATTTAAGTTTCACTTGTTTGGCATAGTTGCAAGACTGTTAGCTGGTGGTTTAGCAAGCTAGTTATTATTATATATATTGAATTAATTTAGCATTAATATTAATGCACATATAAGAGAAAGATTTCTATCTTACCCTATTTTTTTTAAAACTTTTGGAGCAAGCAAAGCTCTTTTTGTAGTTGATAGTCTACATTGATGTATTAATAAGATTTTAAATGGTTGATTTTTATTTAAGCCAGCATGCTTGGTTACTTTAGCTAGTTACAACTACATCTGAGTTTATATGTATTAATTTTGTCAAAAGCCAGTAAACAACTTCCCTTACATAAGCCTTAATGGAGATGATTGTTATTAAAAATGTTTTATACAAATCATAGTCATTAGGCAACATAAATTACATAATGTAAACCTAAAAAAAACTTTCCAGTGAAAATTGAGGGCCAATGTGTGATAGGCCTCTAATGTATTAATCTGCCCAGCAACCATGTTTGGCTACTGTTTACAATGAAATTAAAGATTTTTTTTCCCCCTGAACTAGATATTATTTTTAATTCATCAAAGTTTTTGACGAGAAACACTATTTAAAAGAGAAACAAAAAAAGCTAAAACCTCCCTTTTTTTTCTTAAAGGTCACCTTCCGCGAAAATCCGATTTTTCTTGTTTTTTGTGGAATACAGTAGGTCTCTCCGAGTTGAATGTGTACACCTGCACATTAAACTGTTTTGCAGCCCCCATTGTCTGCAGGAGCTAAGCAAAGAAATCCCCCCTCCCCCCCCTCCGAAAAACGGGTGAATTTTGAATTATCTTTCTGCCTACGTAGGCAGAAACTCACAGACCAGCCCACCTTGGCTCGAGAAACTCCCAGAGGCGGAGCTGAAGCGACGCAACATCACCGCCCATCAGTTAGGAGGTGGGAGGCAGTGAGCGGCAGAGCGGTGGCGTCGCTGTGCTCCTAGCCAATCAGAGGAGAGATATTTGCATGCTGTTTGCATGTATGAATATTCATGAGCAAAGCTGGAATCCGGTCATTTTGGACACACCCCTAAAACAGTGCATTAAAAAAGAGCTATACAGAGACACCTGAGCACTTTTTTTTTACAAAAACGGCTCACATGTCATTCATTCATACTAGAGACCACAACTAGACATTTTAAAATGAAAGAAAAAACGACGGAAGGTGAGCTTTAAAAAGAAAGGTAAAACAGTCATAATTTGAGTCACCACCAGATTTAAAGTTTAACCAAACATTTTCTACATGAGGCATAAACATCAAAAATTAAATAAAATCACTCCTTTTAATGGAAAAAAAGTCTCACGTCTCCGTTGCTGGCTCAGGCTGAGGGGTGGATCCACTGGGCTGATTGGCTGATGGGGGTGGGTGGTGTTGATGGTTGAGCAGGTGCTGTCTGAAGCGGTCTCTGATCGCTCAGTTCTTCCAGATCTGAAACCAGTTTCCTGGACCAGTGCTGTAACATTTCAATCACAGCAGGTCCGGTGAAGACACAGTCCAGCCATCGACCGACAGCTGGACCAAACATAGTCTCTCATCTGAGACTCTCCTCATGAAGTGCTCTGGTTCAGATGATGTTCAGAGTACTGTTGCAGAGGACCCTGTCTCTGAGGGTCAAAACTCCTGTGATGAGCACCACCCCCGCCTTCTCAAACACCCAGAAAACAGCACTGAGCAACATTCAGTCAAAAGAGAAAAATCCCTCCAAAAAAAAAAACTCAAAAGAAAAAATGATAATAAAAAAGAAATCCTGAAAGGAATTCTATAATATGGTTAAAAAATGTTTAGCCTCATGAAATAACTAAAACAAAAATTATTTCCAGCCAAACGATGCTTGATATTTCTAAACTGTATAAACATTAACATTATATTGTTGTGCTCTGATGGGGACTCAAAATATAGCCAAGAATATGCAAGCAAGTTCTTCATTGCCAGAAATAGAAAACATATGGAAAGCAAAACAGAAAGCTTTTTTTTTTTTTTTTTTTTAAAGACATCTGATGTCTCCTTGTTTAAAAGTCAGAAAGAGAGAGACCCAATTCACTGCAGCTCGTAATAGATCCAATACTAAGTTTGTCTAATTACACCTTTCCAAAGAAAGTAAGATCTTTCCTTACTGGTTTCTAAAATCTACCATCCTCATTAAGAGAATCAAAAGGTCAGCATAAACTGAGATGCATGAGAACCACTGGAGAAATAAGATATGTGTATTCTTTAAATCTCATTCAGCTGAGACTGAGCTGAAATCAGTCTCAATAAAAAAGAATAAGAATAGAAAAGGCCTAAACCACATGAAGACAGAAGCTGTGTTCAGAATGGCTCACTCATTAACTCTTTCACTATGTAGCATTTTCTATTTACTAAACGAATTATGGAACAACCAAACAATAAACCAGGTTTGTCCTGCTCTGAGGACGTCTGATACAACAGCACTGCATTGCATTATAGTATATTTTGAAATTTCTAAATGTTCTGATGCATTAGGTTGTTTCATAGTGAACTATATAGGGAATAGAATGTACTGCTGGGGTTTTAAACAGTACTGCAAAAATGGTTTACACACTATATAGTGCACTATTTCTGGAATAGGGAGCGATTCTGACACAGCCACACACACATTATATTCATCATTAGATTCGCTTATAGAATATCAGAGTTAGACAAATGTTAGAAACATACACACTTTCACACACACACACACCAAATGTGATAGAAGATAGCAGAGAAGAGATGTTTTGTCTATCTCTCTCACTGCTTCATTCAACACACACAGAAACACACACACACACACACACTGTCTCAAAAGCCTGGAATCCTCATCTCTTTTCTGTTTCAATCAGGGATGACTTTCACAATGTGGACATTTGTACAAAACTCATCACAACTACTCAAACATGAAGCTGTCTCACATATTCACTAAACTGCCATCCTCAGAATTCTACAGCATTCTCCATAAAGATAATGAAACGTGTTACATTGAAGAGTACCAGCATGGCTCAATATTCTGCCCTACTTTAATATATGTATATTGCGTTTATATGCTAACGATTCCAAACTTTTGAACAGCACTACATAAACACACACACACACACACAGACATTTTCCATTCTAGAACTGTAGGTTCATTACAACATCTCAAGGTATAGCAAGGTTTCATTCATAGTCAACTCTGCTATTGTTTACCTGTTTAACTCTTTAACAGGCCAGGATTTTTGACATTACACCACTAAATCTTGAGGATTTCTATATAAGAATTACATAAGCTTTCATGTTTTATGAGGGACATTACTGAAAAGCATAATTGCAATTTGAATAGAACATATAAAACATGTTTAAGCAAATCTGATGATGTCAAAATATAATGAAAAAAATCATAAAATTAGATTTTCCTGAATAAAAACCAAACAGTTCATGTCCTCCAAAGCTTTAGTTTTGTTATGTTTATCTATTTTTTTTCATCTATTTTCAAACATGCAAAATTTGGGTTGATTACTGTTACTGATCTGGAATTATTTAGTGAAGTAGAGAGAAAACAACCAGCTTCTCCAAGTAACATGTAGGTGGTACAAAACCCTGGGTTAAACCATTAACAGAGTTAACTTTTTGAACCATTTTGTGCTATTTCTGCCTATCAACTTAGGCATGTCTAAAACCAGAATCAGTGCTGCCAACTTATTTTCATTTCTTTTAATACATGTGTATATTTTAAATAATTCACTAGATTGGTCTAAAAGAAATCTAGTGATGTGGTCCTAAAGTTGGCAAAACTGAGCTGAATTTCTCAAAATATGTCTTTCAAAATTGTGTAAAGAAGTTTAGCCATCATTACAAAAATAAATCTAGCCAAAATTAAAATTTCATCACCACCTTTAGGATATATAGGATGATAAAATATTAAGATGTATATATTTTTTCAAACATTTTATAGAAATTACTGAGGCAACTCACCACCTCCCACAGGTTTCCGGACAGAAGAGATGGTGTCGGGTCCAAAACTGATTTAATAATGATTGCAATGTACCTCAGTTCCAGAATTAAACCCACTCACACACAGCCTCCATACAGACAGGACACACATAGACACACATAGGTCTTCTGTAATGCTGAAAACCTTCTTTATACATTAATTTGACCAAATAATCGTTAGAACTGGGATTAAAACGACCATAGACACAAAGACCACAACTACCATGACCAAGTGAAGAATCCTTTTCTGCAACTGTGTTTACTTTACTTTCACTTACATAGCCTCACACTACCTCACACTGCCTCACACTACCTAATCTAATCTATATTTGGCGCCATATATAATATTTCTCTACCTCATCTGATGGTAAGATCTCATCCTCTCCTAATCTGCTGTGGTGGTGCACCACCTTTGAACACTTGGGAGATAAGGATCATGCAAGACGAAAAAGCGTCGCGACTACGACAATATTGGTATACACTACTCTTATAGCCAGGTTCTGTGGTCGAAGTACTGCTCCAGGACCCCCGAACTATAAGGTACGAGCTCTAAGCTCTGTTTGGACCGGTACTGTTCCAGGACCAAACCACCAACTGCCACACAAACACCTTTATGGCCGGTTTCTAGGACCGGTACTGTTCCAGGACCCCCGAACCATAAGGCAAACAGGCCAAAAAGCCCCCCCTGGTCCGGTACTGTTCCAGGACCAGGGCATCATCTCGCAAGTCACCTTAACCCCCAGTGCCAGCCCTTTTGATATTACTTAATTAAATGTAACCTACCTTACACAGCAGGTGGTCATGACAGTATAGAAGGTCCATAAATTACAGGCCCAAAGCAGCATCATTCTTTTTTTTTATTATTATTTTTTTTTTATCACAACCGGGCGGAAACACCAAAGCTGTAGGGTAATTTACCACAGCATGACTTAGATAAAACTCGGATGTGAGAAATCTCAGAACATGAAATGATGACCAATGAGTCAGAGCTTAGAATTTAAAATATATTAAAGTTTACTTGAAAAATAGTTTCAGCATTACAGATATATGAAAGGAACAAAAATTAATAGATATATATTAGAAAAGAGTAAAAGTACATCAACGAATACAATCTCGATAGATCAACACATTCACAACCCAGAGAGAGAGAGAAAGAGAGAGAGAGAAAGAGAGAGAGAGAGAGAGAAAGAGAGAGAAAGAAAGAGAGAGAGAGAGAGAGAGGGAGAGAGAGAGAGAGAGAGAAAGAGAGAGAAAGAAACTAAAGCCAGTCGAGGGACAGAGAGAACTCCTCAGACTTCATCCAAGCAGTTATGCATTTTGCAAATGACATGTGATTGGACAGAACTTATCATATGATTACGTCAGCAGAGTCCAGTAAACAGTTTGTTGTCCAGTTCCAATGACGTGATCCGCTCCAGCCTGTCTGAGCAACAGGTTCTTATCATGATGTTGTTCAGCACTGTGTCCTTCATGAACACAGCAGACAGTCCTTAAGTGTCCTAAAGTCTGTGAGAAGATGAGACAGAGGAAAAGAGTGGATGGAAAGATCTTCTGGCTATCTGAGGAGAGGTTTCCAGCACTTCACTCAGATAGCTTGTTGTCTCCTAGTTCATATGCACTGGTCCCAGAACAGCAGTGAAGCTTCTCTGCCACTCAGGGTCACGTTCTCCTCACAACTCTCACTGTTGATGAAAACACTCTGACCTTCCTGATTCCTGAAAAAGTAAAAACAACCTCCAAAGCCTTGTCATAGTGACAGTTAAAAAGAGAGCAGAGATCATAAGGTTATTAAGTGAATTATAATGTGAACAGTAAAAATAATAACTGTATATATAAATGTATAAAACATTTAAGAATAAGAGTGTGAAGGTGTGGTTATCTCCAATCACACCCTTCAGTAATTCTTAACAAATTAAAATATTATTATAATATTATTATAATATTTATATTATATTAGAATAAAATTACATTTGGATTTCTGTAATAACTTTCAAGTGAATGTGTTTTATAATATTGTGAAAGTAAATAGAAGGTGTATTATTTAAGTCCTTTGGCTCTGGAACATCTCCTCGAGATTTGTAATGAACATGCCCCTGGGTTAGTGCCAGAAAGTGTGTACCTGTTTAACAAAGCTTATGTAGAGTATGGTCATTATGAACATCATTTTCACTGCTTCTCACGTTCTATGTACTTGGGGACAAGGGAAAATGTCCAACACCATGTGAAGCATGCCAGTTTGTATTTGATGCAAATACAAATCTTAAAAAATGGCTCATTTTTTTAATGATTCGTTTGTCATGCCAGATTAAAGACATTCTTGAAAATCCCAATTTACATTTATCTAGAGAGATAGCAGATAAAGAAGGGGTTCTGAATGACATTCAGTGTGGAGCAGAGTACAGAAAATTAAGACAAACTGGCCAACTATGTGAACATAGTTTTTGTCTTGGTGTGACTGGACAGAAGGTGAATACGTGGCTTGATTCAATAAATCACAGCAAAAAGTGGTATATATGCAGAAAAACAAAAAAATATATCAATTTTGGAAAGCTTCAGAGTTGAGGTCATTTCTTCTGTTCTATTCATTGCCACTTCTAAAAGGTGCACATGCTTCTTCAAGAAAATGTGAAACTATGTAATGTTAATGCAGCAGAAATGGCACTTAAAAAATTGTCATCCAGGTTGAGGTGCTGTATGGCACTGCAAATGTGTCATTCAATGTACACCTGCTGACACACATTGCAGCCAGCGTAAGCCACTAAAGCCTTTAATGATGATCCAGTATTAAAGTCATTTCCTTGGAGATTATGTATATTTCCACTCGACAGAAGAGAAATAATTCTATTGAAAAATTACAAAATGTGTCATGATCAAAAGCAAAAAAACATATGCCATTCCTCTACCGAATAATGTAGAGAGAGACTGAAAATGTTTTACAGATCCAAAATTTTTGTCACATTTAAAATAAAATTATGGAATCACGTGGAAAGATCCATTGAACAGAGGGCAGTGGTACTGAGGTGGTGCTTTGGGGATGAGGTGGGGTGGTGACCATCTAATACTCTGACATTACTAATGCTCTTCATGCTGAATGCAATTAAAGCTTTCTATAGAGAGTAATGATAGCATGCTAGAATAATTTTTATACCCTTCATTTCTGTAGAAACAAAAAATGAGCAGGTTTCCCAGTAGTTATAGTCTATATGAATTAATGCATTTTTTTTTTTCATTTTATTTGTCACGTTGAAAAAGACAAAGAATTTGAACACAATAATGAATTGCTTGTTAAAAATGTGTACATATGTGTTTTTATATGTTCAATATTTATGAACAATTAAATACATTAGAAAATTAACTTTAATTCTGTTTTCTTTCTGTTTATTTTTAAAGTTGGAAGTGTAAAACTACAATAATCAAAACTACAAAACACTTACTTTACACTACAATACTTTAATTTAATGTGAAGATGAATGTAAGAATGTTTTTAACAATACACCGATAAATACATACATACATACAAGATAATACATGACAATAATGTACATTTTATTGCCTGAATGTAATAAGAAAGTAACTCGTGTAATTTTATGTGACACTGGAGGCATGTTTGCTTTAGAATGTGAGTGAAGTCCATTCAATTGTTTACGTTGGATTTAAGCATAATATAAATGTTTTCCAAATTGTACCATAGCATAGCGTAAAAGGTATTTTTTAAAATAAAATATGCTTTTTAAATAATATACTTAAAATAGAATGATATGTAAAAACACTTTTGGTTAAATGTGCTTTAGTATGTTTAGATTTAAATGTATTCTCTATCAACACATTAGAGTATAATTTAAGATGTATTACATTAAAATACATTTTATAGAAATACGAAAAAAGGTATATTAAAGTAATATATCTTAAATTAAAATTAATATCTTAAAAAGGTATATTATTAGGAAATGTAAAATATTCTTTTAGTATTCTTGACCTATTTTAAATATACTCTTAGTGCTCTTAAATGTACTTCGTTTTCACAAAGGAGTGAGAGAGGAGCTCAGCACTATCCGCAAAATGCATTTGGGATAAATTTAAACAGATAAATAGCACATCCTCTCTGTCATCTGGTGTGGCTGATCTAGAAGAAAACTCTGTTACCGAAGATTTCACATTACTACAACAGGTAGGCCTACTACCAGATGTAATTAAACCGCTGTTCACATCTAGCATTCGACAAACACATATCTAATGATACTAGAACAGCTTTTCTACACCTCAGCACATTAAAGTATAATTTAAGATGTATTACGTTAAAATAAATTTTATAGAAATACAAAAAGATATATTGTATGTGTACTAGGAAATGGAAAATATTTTTTAAATATACTGTTAGTGCTCTTAAATGCACTCCGATATTTACAAAGGAGTGAGAGATTAGCTCAGGCTAAGAAATGCCTTATCCCTGCATGATGTAGAAAAATGAGTGTATGCCTTCATTACCTCCGACAATTGTATGCGCTACTGTCAG
Organism: Astyanax mexicanus; assembly: GCF_023375975.1. NCBI lineage: Eukaryota > Metazoa > Chordata > Actinopteri > Characiformes > Acestrorhamphidae > Astyanax > Astyanax mexicanus. The sequence continues at coordinate 1,996,091 of NC_064422.1, read as the reverse complement.
AATGTTCCTGCAGCTAGTTCAAAATGCTGCAGCCAGGATCGTTACTAAAACTAGAACATTTGAACATTTTAGTCCAGTCCTGTAAGCATTGCACTGGCTTCCAGTCAAATTCCGCATAGACTATAAAGTTCTCCTGTGAACGTATAAAGCGTATGGGCTCGCACTTGCGTATTTGCGAGACCTCATCACTGCAAGACCCCATAACTGCGATTACTTAGATCACAAGGTGCTGGTTTCTTATAGTTCCCAGAATTTAGGAGAGCTCTGCAGGAGAAAGAGCTTTCTCTTATAAAGCACCCCAATTCTGGAATAATCTCCCCGAATATGTTCGGTACTTACACACAGTGTCAATCGTTAAGTCTAGATTAAAAAATTACTTGTTTAGTTTAACTTTTGGTAATTAATGTTTTTCTCTTTAGATAAGGTTGCAGATCCAGGTGTTCGTGGATATAGGGAATTGTGGTAAACTGAGACGCTGGTGCTGTTGTTCGCTCACTGCACGCGATCATTCAGGTTTGTGAATGGTGGAGTGGGTGGATGCCGGTGTTTCAGGGTGCCTCCGTGTCTATGCTGCCTTCTGGCTCGCTCCCTTTAGCTAGGCTGTTTTATTCAGATCTGATAATGCAGATCTGATAATGTTTTACACAAATCCAGGCAAACCGAATTACATCTCTCTGCTTTCCTCCGAGTTACTGACTGCCCACCTGTCTGACCCGATACCGAGGGATGCTGGACCCTCAGGCTTTCATGTCCCCTGTCCGGCCACAGATCAGCTGCTCATCTTATAGATTACATCAAAGCTTACATTAACTATAACTGCTTCCGTTAGTGGCGCTGTTATTCTCCTGTTATACTATAAAGCCTATGTGGATGTATAAAGATGTTTTTAGAAGCCGTTTGGCCAGTGGTAAGACGGTCCCCCCTTATATGTGAGTCTAGGTCCTCCCAAGGTTTCTTCCTCCTCCTGCAGCTCTGAGGGAGTTTTTCCTTATCTCTGCGCTCACTGGGGGTTCTGTATTCTGTACTTTCTATGTTTAATGTTTTGCCTGATTCTTTGCCATTTGATCATGTTTCTGTAAAGCTGCTTTGAGACAACATCATTTGTAAAAAAGCGCTATACGCGTTTAAATCAAATCAAATACATTTGATATAGAACATGGGGTAGCCTTAAATCGCACCTGTCAAGACACCATTCATCACAATTAAAAGCAAAAGAAGAGTTAGCATTTAAATTTCCTCATGGGCATCGCCTGGCCTGGGCTTCTGGGGCTTTAGCCCCGATTAATTTTTGTAATTTGTATTATTAACACAGGCCACTGGCCGTGTGTGAAGGGAAAATTAGCTTGCGGGTTTTGCGGAGCGCAGTGGGCTAGTAGGGAAGCCCCCATAGTATATGATGTCTATGGGAAGCTAATAAACTACACATTATAGTGTTAAACATTATATATCAGGATACGCTGATGACACCCAGCTCTACCTCTCAACCAAACCTAATGTTGCACCTTCATCCCTCATTGACTCTCTCGCTGAAATAAAACGTTGGGGCAGTAGTCATTTGAAATCATTTTGGATTCAACACACTTACCACCTGAAGAAGAAGAAGAAGTAGAAAAAAAGAAGAAGTTTGAAAAGTAACTTGACCTGAGAGCTTCTTATTAACATGATGTGATTGACAGTTTGGTGATTGTGAACATTAACTAAGTCTGATCAATACAACTATACACAAAATTACAGTATACATGAAATATTTTTTACAGGCTAATTTACTATTCAGCTGCTGCCAGTTTTTTTGAACAGTGATTTAATTTAACATTTTTTTTCAGTAACTTACTGTTAACTACTGTGATTTTATTTCACAGTAAGTAACTTGTCAATTACTGCCAGTTAGCTACTGTGATTTTATTTCACAGTAAGTTACTTGTCAATTACTGCCAGTTACTTACTGTAAATTTTACAGTACATTTTACAGTGTAAATGTTCTTTGATTAAATTTGCAATAAAATAGAACTTTTGTTGATTGGTACCAAATCAAGACTAAGTAAATTTCATAACTTCCACATTCCTGTTGATAACTCCTCCATCTCTGCCTCCCCTCAGGTCAAGAGTGGGTGTCTGGGTGTCATTGTCAAAAGCATACTTTCCTTAGGATCCCATGTCAATAGTTGGTCAGCCTACAAAAAAATAATCGTCTTTGTCCTTCTCTTACTGCTCACACTACAACTAATCTGGTCCACAGTCTGGTTACCTCACGTTTCGACTACTGCAACTCTCTTTATTTTGGCCTGCCACAAAAAACACTACATAAATTACAGTTGGTTCAAAATGCAGCTGCCCGTGTCATTACCCAGACTCCCTCAATGCATCATATAACACCTGTTTTACAACAGCTTCACTGGCTTCCTATCCCATTTTGAATCAACTATAAAATACCCCCCCCCCCCCCCCTCCTTATCTTTCGTACCTTCTTCACATTGCTACACCTGCTTTCAGAACCTCTTCTTCTATTTATCTCACTATTCTTCCTGCCCGTCTTGGGGAGCAGAACGAGCATTCAACCGCTCTGCTACCCGGCTCTCCACTTCCACCTATTCACCGTAAGATCGTGTGAAAGCCCCCTAGATGTCACCAGGCCTCTCATATCCAATTGAAGTCTTCACATCATTTCCCAGGATTGCTTTTGTCAGACTTTTTTCTGAACAAGTAATTCAAACCTGACTCGTCATTGACTGTAGTGCAACATAATTTTTTTAATGACCTACACGTTTAACATTTTTTTTAAAGACGCAGAGGAGTTGCACTCCGTTGCATGGTGGCAGTGGCGGACTTAGCAATTTGGGGGCTCAAAGGGAATTTAGCTAGGGGGCCCATCAACATTAATATGCGAGAAATAAGTTTCAGATATAACACCATTGTATGTCAAAATGGAAAATATTTATTTAAAAAAATAGAAAGAAATGCTAATTGTACTTTTTATATGTGCAATCAATAAACATAACTTTAAATAAAATATACACCCGAATGCCAAAAAAAAAGTAAAGCAGTGTGACAGAGCATTTGTGTGAGTGAGTCAATCAGTATTTTTTATCTAGAATTGTAACTGAACTTAACGATAAAGAATAATTATGTGTGTGTGTGTGTGTGTGAGTGAGTGAATGAGAGAGAGAGAGAGAGAGAGATAGAGAGAGAGATAATGCATGTGTATGAGAAGGAACATATGTGGGGGCGAATTAATAAAATACTAAAAATATTTAAAATGAATAAAAAATAATTAATATAAAATAAAAACTCATTTAAAACACAATCAAAGGCTATCTAATAGTGCACAGAATAATATAAGTTTCAGTTAGTTTCAGTTTCAAATAATTGAAACAGCTCCCCAAAACCTCAACCTATCCTTTATATTTGACAATATTTGATTAACTTTACAGGTCCTCACTCATCTTAATTTATTTAACTAAACTTTTCAAATTATTTCTAGCCACTCGCTGAATTCAGCTCCGCGCTGCGAGAGAGAGAGAGCGCAGCGAGGCGCATTTTGCCTGATTTCTCTTTATTAAATATAAATAAATATGTGAATTTAATACCTTTTAATACCATATATTTTACATACATTTGATAGGACCTCATTTATTAAAACGTTTTTTTTAGTCGCATTGCCGCTGGCGCTTTCCTTAGGACTGGGGCGCGCTTTCCTTGTGACTGATGCTAAACTGTTTGATCCAGCTGTTATATTATATTATGTTATATCAATACCATTTTAACGTTTTTGGTTTCTATGTTTTGAAATTCGTTAGATAATATTTTTGTCAACATTTTGGGTTTATTTTCGTTTGTTATTTTTCTAATAATAATAGAATTTACATAATTTAAAGTAAGTCAATACTTACTTTTACTGGTAACTAGTTACCTTTATAGTGGGGTAACTCCATTAGTAACTAATAAATATAACTAATTACTTTTTCAAAGTAATGTGCCCAACACTGGTTGACAATGAGCAAGTTTCCCCACGCACAACCAGCAGGCTTATTCTATTTGCCTGAATAACATGAAATGTTTAAAATGAATACAGACATGTAGAAAAAAACAAGACAAGCTGTAACCTAGATATAAATAATAATATCTTAATAATAATAGAATAATAAATGATATAATAATATGCCAATTAGGCATATTTATAGCAGTAGGGTATTTTAATTTTCATCCCTGACTCTAATTCATTTAATTTATATACCTGATTTGATCTTTTTCTGTACAGTCCCTGCTAAAGTTTTAGGTGAAGGAGACCTAAAGAAGGTCAGTGCATGTTTCTGGAAAAACAAAAAAGTGGGCGTGGCATCGCAAGGGTTACCATCCATCGCCATGTTGGGTCATAAATGACACAACCCTAATAGGTCACCTCCTCGTCCTCCTCCTCCACCAAAACATTTGGGTGCTGACACACTAAAAAAGCTTGTCAGTTTTGGAAGAGCATCTGTTTTTAGTTTAGCCTCTTCCTTCTTTTTTCTTTTTGTAGTGCCACTTGGGTAGTGGCGTTTCACTCACAACCCACTTAATTTCACCTCAATTCTGTCTTTCACAAGCAGCGCATTTGTGGTTCACAGGCATGGCCACATGGCACATTTCTTTATAATTTATTGTCTTGTCTTTGTTTCCATTTTAAACATGCAAGAATCACCATTTATGAACGCACTGTGAATTACTGCCTAAAGAGCCCCAATTACCAGCTGTAGGCCTATGGGAAGTTTGCAGCTAGTCAGGGGGCCCCTACAGTGGGCTGCAGTGGGAGGGGCCCAAGGCAGTTGCCTAGCAATGCCTCTATGCAAAGACCCTCTGCATGGTGGTTTACCTCGGAGATCTCTTTAAAGAATACTTTGTGGGGAAAAATGAAATCTACCTTAAAACATTACGGTAACTACAGCAACATTGAAACTAAAATATTAACTGTTTTTTTCTATAAGGATGCTGAAGTTCTGAACAGACAACTTGCTGGGAAGGTTATGAAAATTATGCTTAACAAAGTTGGCCCAGCCAGTGCCTCTCTTGTGATAGGGGGAACAGAAGTCCTGAGGGGACTCTTGTGGCCTTAATCTCAGCTACCCAAGACAACTGAGGCATACCTTTGAAGTTTTCAAAAGTTACTCCTCAAACTGGATGGACTGAAAGCTAGTACAAAATAACGTCAACAAAATAACAGCTCGTAAAGTTCACTTGCTAATTAAAAAAATAAACAATTTTATTTCTTAACAGCTGTTATCAGCTGGAATATCTTTGTTGTGCCCGCTTTTTAAACCAATAAAAAAAAGGGTTATGTTTTAAAATATATATATATATTTGCATGAAAATAAAGAATTTCTTACATGGATTAGGTAGGTTCAAATAAATAAATCTTTAACGTTTTTAATAAAATGATGGTGGGAACAAGTTTCTTAGCTTTTTCTCAACAACATTTTAGTTAGGATTGCAAAACGATGCATGCAAATTGTCACATCATTGTTTTTAAAGTAGATCCAGTATATTATTTTTTTTAGAGTGCACATGAGAACTGTTATAAAAAACAAGATGTTAGTGCATTTTACACAGTTAAAATGTGGTTTGGGTATTAAACACTTATTTTTGATCGAAAGAGAAGTTTTCAGTTCAAAACAACACATTCGCACAGATTTCGCTCTTAGGAGTGAAATAGGAGCTCAAAACTAAGCGTAAACGTTTTTTTCGTGATTTTTTTTTCAACATTCAACATATAAATGAACCCCAACTCTTTATTACATGACGGTTTGTTGAGTCTAACAGCAGAGTGTTGCTGCTAGCGATGCGTTAGGAAGGAGCCTACGACTTCTTTTCATTTTTGCTGATTTATTTCACAGAACAATACAACGCGACCATCTGCCAGTTGGGCTGTACGTAGACATGTGAAACTCTCCTACATAAAAGTGTCCAACTACGGGAAGTCCATTGTGCCAAAGAAACAACATGAGGGTTTACACATTACTCTGATGTTTTGTGTTCTTGCGCCCTCTGGTGTCAATAAGAGAACATAACAGTATTTACAAGTCATGTAACCTGAGGACATTTTTTGATATACATTTTAACATGGTTTAGGTCTTTAAAACTCATTTCGGATCGAAAGTGAAGTTTTCAGTACAAAACAACACTTAAAGCAGTTTTCACTCTAATGAGTGAAAGAGGAGCTCAAAACTATGCGCAAATCTACGCGCTAAACAGACTTTACTACATTCAACACACAAATGAACCCAAAAACTAAAGATGTTAGTGCATGTTACACAGCTATAATGTGTATTAGGTCGTAAAAACTCATTTTTGATCGAAAGATAAGTTTTCACTACAAAACAACCCTTGAAGCCGTTTTCGCTCTAAGCAGTGAGAGAGGAGCTCAAAATTAAGCGTAAAACGCATTTCTCAGCGTGAAAGAAGATTTTACAACATTCAACATACAAATGAACCCAAAGACTAAAGAAATGACAAAAACGAGATGTTGGTGCATTGTGGTCCGTGTACATTTTGACAGTTTGATTCTTGAACTGAATAGAGAGCTGAAGAAATGAAAAAAGAATCAAACTGTCAAAATGTACACGGACCGTTTTAGGTCTCAAAAACTCATTTCTGATCGAAGAAGAAGTTTTCACTACAAAACAACACTTAAAGCTTTTTTTGCTCGAAGCAGTGAGAGAGAAGCTCAAAACTAAGCTTAAAAATCACGGTAAAGTTAGTTTCATTTTTGATATTCGACTTTTCGGCTCTAATAACTTCTGAACGGAGGATGGTAGCCAGCAGATACTTACATAATCAGGACAGTACGGCCACAGAGAGTGACGCACACCCTTCCTTTTACTGTTTGGGTGAAATTTGCGCAACGCCCTTTTAGCGTTAATACCAAAAAAACTAAGCGCACTTTTCCTGTCAGAATAAAATGCATGTACTTCTAGACCACCTCTACATCTGTACACACTCATTTATTTACCTCCAAATCACTTCAGTGCATAAAAATGCCTATTAATGTTCCCACATAAGAATAGATAAAAAAAAACACCAATAGCTCCATATCCTTAGGGTTCATACACATCAGAATAACGGGGATGTATACTTTGAGTCATGAGGAAAATTGCACACCCATTAATATTATGCAAAATGCTCTAATTTTTTTATTATATTTTTATATATTCACAAATTCAATAGCATTTCAGCAACTGTGTATGTCACAGCTAGGTGGCAGCAGACACGCACACCATTTATATTTTGGATACAGTGCCAATTCTATTGAATATTACATTTTATATATTTAAAAAATCAATAGAATTTAAACCGAATTACACAGAACACTAAAAATAAGTGTGTACGATACAGCTAGGTGTCAGGAAACACACACACTCTTTGCAATTTGGATACATTGCCAATTCAGCTAATTATTAAATTATATACATTTTAAAATGTAATAGCTTTCAAACCGAATCACACAGAATAATAAAAACAAGTGTGTATATTATACAGTTAGGTGGCAACAAACACACACTCTTTATATTTATGATACACTGCCAATTCTACGAATTATTAAATTATATACATTTTAAAATGCAATAGCTTTCAAACCGAATCACACAGAATAATAAAAACAAGTGTGTATGATACAGCTAGGTGGCAGCAGACACACATACCATTTATATTTTGGATACAGTGCCAATTCTAGTGAATGTTACATTTTATATATTTAAAAAATCAATAGAATTTAAACCGAATTACACAGAACACTAAAAATAAGTGTGTATATTATACAGTTAGGTGGCAACAAACACACACATGCTTTATATTTATGATACAGTGCCAATTCTACATATTATTAAATTTTATATATTTTAAAATTCAATAGCTTTTAAACTCAATTACACAGAATAATAAAAACAAGTGTGTATGATACAGCTAGGTGGCAGCAAACACACACACTTTATATTTATGATACACTGCCAATTCTACTAATTATTAAATTTTATATATTTTAAAATTCAATAGCTTTTACAGCAAATCACACAGAACAATAAAAACTAGTGTGTATGATACAGCTAGGTGGCAACAAACACACACACTCTTTAAAATTTGGATACATTGATGTTTTGGTTTTAATATAACCAAAATTTTATAACACCCTTTATTTTACACCGACTTGTGTCATACACAGCTATTTTTAGCGTTATTTATATTATGGCTAAAACTATGGTTTATACTATGTTGTTTATACTATGGCTCACTGTATCCAATATTTTTTTATTCTGTGTAATTGAATTTAAAAGCTATTGAATTTTAAAATGTATATAATTTAATAATTAGTAGAATTGGCAGTGTATCCAAATTTTAAAGAGTGTGTGTGTTTATTGCCACCTAGCTGTATCATACACACTAGTTTTTATTGTTCTGTGTGATTTGGTGTAAAAGCTATTGAATTTTGAAATATATAAAATTTAATAATTAGTAGAATTGGCAGTGTATCATAAATATAAAGAGTGAGCGTGTTTGCTGCCACCTAGCTGTATCATACACACTTATTTTTATTATTCTGTGTAATTCAGTTTGAAAGCTATTGCATTTTAAAATATATAAAATTTAATAATTAATAGAATTGGCAGTGTATCCAAATTTTAAAGAGTGTGTGTGTTTGTTGCCACCCAGCTGTATCATACACACTTGTTTTTATTATTCTGTGTGATTCGGTTTGAAAGCTATTGAATTTTAAAATGTATATCATTTAATAATTAGTAGAATTGGCAATGTATCCAAATTTTAAAGTGTGTGTGTGTGTTTGCTGCAACCTAGCTGTATCATACACACTTATTTTTAGTGTTCTGTGTAATTCGGTTTAAATTCTATTGATTTTTTAAATATATAAAATGTAACATTCACTAGAATTGGCACTGTATCCAAAATATAAATGGTGTGCGTGTCTGCTGCCACCTAGCTGTGACATACACAGTTGCTGAAATGCTATTGAATTTGTGAATATATAAAATATAATAAAAAATTTGAGCATTTTGCATAATATTAATGGGTGTGCAATTTTCCTCATGACTCAAAGTATACATCCCCGTTATTCTGATGTGTATGAACCCTAAGGATATGGAGCTATTGGTGTTTTTTTTTTTTAAAGCCATCTATTCTTATGTGGGAACATTAATAGGCATTTTTATGCACTGAAGTGATTTGGAGGTAAATAAATGAGTGTGTACAGATGTAGAGGTGGTCTAGAAGTACATGCATTTTATTCTGACAGGAAAAGTGCGCTTAGTTTTTTTGGTATTAACGCTAAAAGGGCGTTGCGCAAATTTCACCCAAACAGTAAAAGGAAGGGTGTGCGTCACTCTCTGTGGCCGTACTGTCCTGATTATGTGAGTATCTGCTGGCTACCATCCTCCGTTCAGAAGTTATTAGAGCCGAAAAGTCGAATATCAAAAATGAAACTAACTTTACCGTGGTAGCGTAAAACGCTTTTGTCAGCATGAATCTTTCATAAACAGACTTTACTACACTTAAACCCAAAAGAACCCAAAAACCTAAGAAATGACAAAAACAAGATGATCGTGCATGTTACACAGTTATAATGTGTTTTAGGTCTCAAAAACTCATTTCTGATCGAAGAAGTTTTCACTACAAAACAACACTTGAAGCCGTTTTCGCTATAAGCAGTGAGAGAGGAGCTCAAAACTAAGCGTAAAACGCTTTTCTCTGCGTGAAAAAAGATTCTACAACATTGAACATACAAATGAACCTAAACACTTAAGAAATGACAAAAACAAGATGTGAGTGCATTTTACACAGCTAGCAAAATGTAGTTGGCCCAGCTCTGGCCCGATCCAAACTCGCCGGCAAAAAGTTGTAGGTTCGATTCCGGCAAGTAGACTCGGCCCGAGTCCGTTTTGAATGACTGCCCAGAGCTGGCCCGAGTGAACAGGGCCGATTCCGGCAGGTGATTCCGTGCCTACTCGTCCAGCGTCGGTCCGATTATGGGCCGCGTGTTTGAATGATGCTGGGGCTGCGCTGGCCCAATTCCAACCGACCGGCAAAACGTCTTCAGTAATGGGTCCGATTCCCGCTCACCGGCTCGGCTCAAGTCCATTTTGAATGACTGCCTGGATCTGGCCCGAGTGAATAGTGCCGATTGCGGCAGCGTGATTAATTATGAGACCTGTTACCAATTGCTCCTAATTATTGATTATTAATAATAAATTAAACCCAATGCTACGTATTAATGATTATAATATATTTTTGTGCACAATGTACAATGCACAATGTAAGCTAGCCTTCAGCTGTTTTCTGGCTAGGTTCAGCTTAGTTAAATACCATTCTCAAAAATAATACTTCACATTATTAATTTAATTTTGAGACATGTTTCATATATATGCAGGATTTTGCAATAAAACAGCAGTTAGTACTAAAAATAGAGGTTTCCCGAAGCTGCACGCATCTGGACTTAGCTAAGCTAACTTAGCTAAGCTAACTTAGCTAATTAACTAACTTAGCTAGTTAGTTTTCAGCAGTTGTCTGAAGAGGCTAATTTCTAAAACATAAAAAACACTACAAAAACACCCTTTATATCACAAAAACACAATAAGTTCTAATGTTGATGCAGGATAGGTCTGCTTGAGACCTATCCTGCATAAACATTAGAACTTATTGTGTAAAGCAAAAAAAAAACTGTTCCAAAAACTCACAAAACAGAAGTTTTCAGAAGCTTAACGAATTTAACTAGCTAAGGTAGTTTTTAATTGTTTTTTAACAAAAAAACCCTCCAGTTTCAGTAATATTGAAAGTTTATGCTTCAGAGCATTAAAACACATTAAACCTTACAAACCGTACCAATGTCCACAAGCTGTGTTCCGAAGTAGCCTCTGCCTCAAGTATATATATAGTGGGCTCTGCTTTGTTACTAGTGACGTCAACAAATAGCCACCTGAGGTTTCACATCCAAATGCCAGCTCAAAAGTTATAAAAATATAATAAAGATATTAAAATACACATTATTCGGACACATGCGTTGTTATAAACACACACACATCCTAAACATTAATATAATATGTTTTTTCTATTATTATTATTATTATTATTATTATTATTATTATTATTATTATTATTATTATTATAGTAGCAGCATAAAATTAATAATAATAATAATAATAATAATAATAATAAATAAATAAAAATGGAAAGTCTGTAAAAAAATTAAGTTGCCTTGGAAAAGCATGCTAATAGCGTTCGCGCCGACACTCCGCCAGCGGGGTTCAGCCGATGTCGGGCCAGATGCGGGACGCCGAGCCCGACAAACAGCCGACACTGCCGGAAGAGAGACGGAATCGGCCCAGATGTCTTTGCTAGCTGGGCTGCTTTAAGCTCTGTTTTAAACGGAAAACATCTTGTTTTCAACAATTCTTAAGTGCTGGGGTTCATTTGGTTCATTGAATGTGGAGAAGGGCTGCTTTTTGACGTTTTAAGATGAGAAAAGCGTTTTCCGCATAGTTTTGAGCTCCTCTCGCACACCTTAGAGAGATAAACTACTGTAAGTGTTGTTTTGAACTGAAAACTTTTCTTTCGATCAGAAATGCGTTGTTAAGACCTAACACATTATATTTCTGTGTAAATCGCACTAACATCTTGTTTTTAACAGTTCTTAAGTATTTATGTTAATTTGTTCGTTGAATGTAGTAAATGCTGCTTTTTCACGTTTTAGGATGAGAAAAGCGTTTTCCGCTCAGTTTTGAGCTCTTCTCAAGCTCCTTAGAGACATAATCTGCTTTAAACTCTGTTATAAACTGAAAACTACTCTTTCCATCAGAAATGAGTTTTTTTCCATTTGTTCGTTGAATGTAGTAAATGCTGCTTGTTCTTACATGTTGGGGTTCATTTGTTCGTTGAATGTGGTAAATGCTGCTGTTTGACGTTTTAGGATGAGAAAAGCATTTTCCGCATAGTTTTGAGCTCCTCTCGCACTCCTTAGAGACATTATCTGCTTTAAGCTCTGTTTTAAACGGAAAACTCTTTCTGTAAGAAATTAGTTTTTAGGACGTAACTCATGATATTTCTGTGTAAATCGCACTAACTTCTTGTTTTTAACAGTTCTTACATGTTGGGGTTCATTTGTTCGTTGAAAGGCTGCTTTTTGACGTTTTAGGATGAGAAAAGAGTTTTCCGCGTAGTTTTGAGCTCCTCTCGCACTCCTTAGAGAGATAAACTACTGTAAGTGTTGTTTTGAATTGAAAAATTCTCTTACATGATATTTCTGTGTAAATCGCACTAAGATCTTGTTTTTAACAGTTCATTCGTTTGTTGAATGTGGTAAATGCTGCTGTTTGACGATTTAGGATGAGAAAAGCGTTTTCCGCATAGTTTTGAGCTCCTCTCGCACTCCTTAGAGACATTATCTTCTTTAACTACTGTAAACTACTGTAAGTGTTGTTTGGAACTGAAAACTTCTCTTTCGATCAGACATGAGTTGTTAAGACCTAAAAAATGATACTTCTGTGTAAAACGTACTATCATCTTGTATTAGACAGTTCTTAAGTGTTGGGGTTCAGTTGTTCGTTGAATGTAATAAATGCTTGGACGTTTTCGGATAAGAAAAGCGTTTTCCGTAGTTTCGAGCTCCTCTCGAGCTTCTAAGAGAGATAATTTGCTTTAAGCTCAGTATTAAACTGAAAACTACTCTTTCCGTCAGAAATGACTTTTTAGGACCAGCTCATGATATTTCTGTATAAAACGCACTAACATCTTGTTTTCAACAGTTCTTACGTGTAGGGGTTCGCACTATTCGACAGAACTGGGCTGTGAATCTAGTGGAGATGGACGGGAGTTATGCATGAGAGCTGAGGATGGTAGTGGATTGTGGCAAACTGCCCGAGACAAGAAAGGTAGGCGTATATCAGATGCTAGGGACTCAACTGACAGTGGTAGTTGGCATGAACACGTAAAACGTGTTCATGGAATGCTTTGCGTCTAGTGGCCAATGGACAGGAATTTAAAAGATTTATAATTAGCAGACAGCATACTCCTGACTTGTTCTGCATACAAGAAACATGGTTAAAACCTTGCTTGCTTGCTTTTAGTGGGTATGCTGTAGTTTGTAAGGATAGGGACTGGGATAGTGAAGGTGGAGTTATTATTTTATTATTTCATAGAGTGAAGACCGAGAGGGGGTTTGATCCTCAAACGGCAACTGGCAACAGGAAGTGACACCTACTGGCGCCTGCCTTTCAGGAGTGGCACTGGCCACGAACGCTACTGGCCAGCGGCGCTCGCTAGCGGCATCTGCCATTCAGAAACGGATACATGCCGCTTAGCAAAGACACTTGCCACAGCTCCTGTGGCTCTGCACACAGCCATACGTGATCGGGCATATTAATTTTCAGGAATGTGTCGTTCACAGCTTAGTTGGTAGTTGGATTTATTATTTTTTAACGAGCAGATTACACGTTTGTTTTGGACTTCCATGGACAGCTAATGGGCTATTTTGGACGTGTTTGTGGTAACGGGGGGGACGGGAGACGGGGGACGGGGGACCGTCTTACCACTGGCCAAACGGCTTCTAAAAACGTCTTTGTACATCCACATAGGTTTTATAGTATAACAGGAGTATAACAGCGCCACTAATGGAAACAGTTACATTTAATGTAAGCTTGGATGTAATCTGTAAGATGAGCAGCTGATCTGTGGTAGGTGATGAAAAAGGCTGACTTCAGAAACTTCCATCAGTCTGGCCGGACAGGGGACATGAAAGCCTGAGGGTCCAGCATCCCTCGGTATCGGGTCAGACAGGTGGGCAGTCAGTGACTCGGAGGAAAGCTGAGATATGTATTTCGTTTTTCCTGGATTTGTGTAAAACATTATCAGAGTGTGGCTAATGACTCCGGCAGATCTGAATAAAACAGCCTACCTAAAGGGAGCGAGCCAGAAGGTAGCATAGACACGGAGGCACCCTGAAACACCGGCATCCACCCACTCCACCGTCCACAAACCTGAATGATCGCGTGCAGTGAGCGAACAACAGCACCAGCATCTCAGTTTACCACAATTCCCTATATCCACGAACACCTGGATCTGCAACCTTATCTAAAGAGAAAAACATTAATTACCAAAAGCTAAACTAAACAAGTAATTTTTTAATCTAGACTTAACGATTGACACTGTGTGTAAGTACCGAACATATTCGGGGAGATTATTCCAGAATTGGGGTGCTTTATAAGAGAAAGCTCTTTCTCCTGCAGAGCTCTCCTAAATTCTGGGAACTATAAGAAACCAGCACCTTGTGATCTAAGTAATCGCAGTTATGGGGTCTCGCAGTGATACGGTCTCGCAAAAACGCAAGTGCGAGCCCATACGCTTTATACGTTCACAGGAGAACTTTATAGTCTATGCGGAATTTGACTGGAAGCCAGTGCAATGCTTATAGGACTGGACTAATATGATCAAATGTTCTAGTTTTAGTAACGATCCTGGCTGCAGCATTTTGAACTAGCTGCAGGAACATTCTGACAGTAGCGCATACAATTGTCGGAGGTAATGAAGGCATACACTCATTTTTCTACATCATGCAGGGATAAGGCATTTCTTAGCCTGAGCTAATCTCTCACTCCTTTGTAAATATCGGAGTGCATTTAAGAGCACTAACAGTATATTTAAAAAATATTTTCCATTTCCTAGTACACATACAATATATCTTTTTGTATTTCTATAAAATTTATTTTAACGTAATACATCTTAAATTATACTTTAATGTGCTGAGGTGTAGAAAAGCTGTTCTAGTATCATTAGATATGTGTTTGTCGAATGCTAGATGTGAACAGCGGTTTAATTACATCTGGTAGTAGGCCTACCTGTTGTAGTAATGTGAAATCTTCGGTAACAGAGTTTTCTTCTAGATCAGCCACACCAGATGACAGAGAGGATGTGCTATTTATCTGTTTAAATTTATCCCAAATGCATTTTGCGGATAGTGCTGAGCTCCTCTCTCACTCCTTTGTGAAAACGAAGTACATTTAAGAGCACTAAGAGTATATTTAAAATAGGTCAAGAATACTAAAAGAATATTTTACATTTCCTATTAATATACCTTTTTAAGATATTAATTTTAATTTAAGATATATTACTTTAATATACCTTTTTTCGTATTTCTATAAAATGTATTTTAATGTAATACATCTTAAATTATACTCTAATGTGTTGATAGAGAATACATTTAAATCTAAACATACTAAAGCACATTTAACCAAAAGTGTTTTTACATATCATTCTATTTTAAGTATATTATTTAAAAAGCATATTTTATTTTAAAAAATACCTTTTACGCTATGCTATGGTACAATTTGGAAAACATTTATATTATGCTTAAATCCAACGTAAACAATTGAATGGACTTCACTCACATTCTAAAGCAAACATGCCTCCAGTGTCACATAAAATTACACGAGTTACTTTCTTATTACATTCAGGCAATAAAATGTACATTATTGTCATGTATTATGTTGTATGTATGTATGTATTTATCGGTGTATTGTTAAAAACATTCTTACATTCATCTTCACATTAAATTAAAGTATTGTAGTGTAAAGTAAGTGTTTTGTAGTTTTGATTATTGTAGTTTTACACTTCCAACTTTAAAAATAAACAGAAAGAAAACAGAATTAAATTTAATTTTCTAATGTATTTAATTTTTCATAAATATTGAACATATAAAAACACATATGTACACATTTTTAACAAGCAATTCATTATTGTGTTCAAATTCTTTGTCTTTTTCAACGTGACAAATAAAATGAAAAAAAAAAATGCATTAATTCATATAGACTATAACTACTGGGAAACCTGCTCATTTTTTGTTTCTACAGAAATGAAGGGTGTAAAAATTATTCTAGCATGCTATCATTACTCTCTATAGAAAGCTTTAATTGCATTCAGCATGAAGAGCATTAGTAATGTCAGAGTATTAGATGGTCACCACCCCACCTCATCCCCAAAGCACCACCTCAGTACCACTGCCCTCTGTTCAATGGATCTTTCCACGTGATTCCATAATTTTATTTTAAATGTGACAAAAATTTTGGATCTGTAAAACATTTTCAGTCTCTCTCTACATTATTCGGTAGAGGAATGGCATATGTTTTTTTTGCTTTTGATCATGACACATTTTGCAATTTTTCAATAGATTTATTTCTCTTCTGTCGAGTGGAAATATACATAATCTCCAAGGAAATGACTTTAATACTGGATCATCATTAAAGGCTTTAGTGGCTAGGTTGTATTATAAAGACGCTCAGTTTGAAGCAGTACCAAACCTCCTTACATTTCCACTCGGGTATTCTGATTTGGTATTGAAATAATTGCTGTTCTGAAGCTGAGAGAAGAGATCTTTGATGTCATTGGTTGCATTCTTTATGCACTTTTCTCCCCTTTTAGATAGACTATTCCACCTGAGGAATCTCTTTACAATCTGGACAGGCACATGTGTAGTTCCATTGCAGTACTTCACTAGAGTGCCATTTGATTAAATTTTTTTTTTTTGAAGTTGCCCAGAAAGGACCCCATTTCTTTACGCTGGCTGCAATGTGTGTCAGCAGGTGTACATTGAATGCAGGTGTACATTTTGCTGTGATTTATTGAATCAAGCCACGTATTCACCTTCTGTCCAGTCACACCAAGACAAAAACTATGTTCACATAGTTGGCCAGTTTGTCTTAATTTTCTGTACTCTGCTCCACACTGAATGTCATTCAGAACCCCTTCTTTATCTGCTATCTCTCTAGATAAATGTAAATTGGGATTTTCAAGAATGTCTTTAATCTGGCATGACAAACGAATCATTAAAAAAATGAGCCATTTTTTAAGATTTGTATTTGCATCAAATACAAACTGGCATGCTTCACATGGTGTTGGACATTTTCCCTTGTCCCCAAGTACATAGAACGTGAGAAGCAGTGAAAATGATGTTCATAATGACCATACTCTACATAAGCTTTGTTAAACAGGTACACACTTTCTGGCACTAACCCAGGGGCATGTTCATTACAAATCTCGAGGAGATGTTCCAGAGCCAAAGGACTTAAATAATACACCTTCTATTTACTTTCACAATATTATAAAACACATTCACTTTAAATTTATTACAGAAATCCAAATGTAATTTTATTATAATATAATATAAATATTATAATAATATTATAATAATATTTTAATTTGTTAAGAATTAAACATAGGTTCTTGATCTTCAAAAGTGAAAGGTCCAACTGTACCTACAGTTCAGCTACTAAGCTATGGTTTCTGATCATTGTGATCTTTGTATGAGAATTTTCCTAGTTAATTGTTACCTCTAATTTATGCATTTTAAATTTGTAGCATCATTAAAACATATCGCTGTGCCTCTGGCTGTGGATTGTACAGGACAGGAAAGACTGCAGGTTTGAAGAGTTCTGGTTAAAGGCTTCGCGCTCGCAGTTTAAAATGTAATCAGCCAGTTAGAGCGCAGCCTCGGTCTGGGTGAGGCGGAGCAGCTGAAGGCTGCGGAGAGCTGCGCTGAATGAGCAGGGCTCTTATTAGTAGGGCGCAGTGGCTGGGTAAGGGCTGGTGAACGACTTTTGAAAACGATATCTGATGGTGGACTAGTAAATAAGTAGCACAGAGTTCAGAACATGTTATCTTACCTAATGTAAATGGCGATAAAACCATATTAGACCATAGTTTTAACGTTAAGCTACGAATGTGAATGTAAGTTAACTAGTTAGCTAGCTTACCACTACGAACGTTAGTTTGCTAACTAACTAGCTAACTAGCTAGTGAGATAACCTAGACAGCAACCTAGCAGAGGCTGTGCAGTGCAGTGCAAAGCTTCATTAGATTCAATTCTCAGTGTCTTTTTGTAGTCTGAATGAATATAGCAGTTCCAAAGTGCAATACATGATTTAAAATAACTGTTTACGTACAAAACTGGCAAGATAGATTATGTATAAATTTATGTGTATATATTGTATACTCCAAGACATAGTATAGCCTAATAAAATCATACACATTTTCCCAATAGTGACATGTATCTCGCATTATTAGAGGCTAATAAAACTTTCTAATATTGTAATATTTATTATATATGTAACAATACGTTAATAAAATGTAGTATCTTTCAACAGATATTTTTGAACATGAAGATTAAAAGCAGAACAAAGAAGAAAAACAATAGAAAATGCAATAGAAATATATTATAAATAAATAGTATAATACTGTGTTCACCATCTTTCAAAACCTTGTTATCCTGGCATTTATCAAATTATACTGCAAACATCTGCATTACTCTAGGTTTATGGCATCTTGTTGCTTCCTTTGTAGTTCTCTGGGAATTTTCCAAATTTAGGATTATCACCTTCATCAGGTTACTTGTTGGTCATCATCAATTACATCACCTTTTTTGCTCAGGCCTACAATGCGGTTCCCCATTATACATCAGCTGTATAATTACATATTGTAGACTATTACTGTCATTCCTCCACAGATTTATTACTAGTAGTTTTCTGACCACAGAAACAATGTTGATCGTGCAAGATCGTACTCTTTCGATTTCTGTGATTGTGAGTGTCTCTAAGTTTAACATTTTTACATTTTTTATTTAATGTTGTGCTCACACACTGTCAAAAAAGGCACAAAATCACATGGTTGAGGCTCTTAAAGAAGATCTCAGGAAGAGAAAAGGCCTGATCCCAACACAGCCCCTCCACTGTGTGATACAGATACAGACTCAGACATAAGAGTTGTTGGCCTGGAATTCACAACCATAAATTAGTAAAACATAAAAAGTCACTGGAAATGGTGAGTTTCAGCAGTAGTAGCTAAAAATGTAGTCCTAACCAAAAAAATCAATAGTTTTGTTTATGGTGAAAGAGAACAGATCTTAGAATTATGTTAAGGCTCATCGGTTTCAAAGACAGAGCTGCATAACTGAAACTTTTATTTTCCATGTTCAGAGTTTTACTTGAGGGTCTTCTAGAATAGATTAATGTTTTCTATTTATATACTGTACATCTATATTTACCGTTTTGGCCATTTTTAAGCAAAAGCAATCAATGGGTTATAAAACCCTATTTTTGTTGGTGGAAATGCACAGAACGGTTCAACATTTGGTGCGTGAACGCGAACAAAGCCTGTTCCACGTTGGTGGAAAAGTGCTCTTTGTGGTAAATGCTGTGCCCTGACCTTTTTCAATAGTGTTCTATATTTAATATGTAAATCAAGTTACATTTAAAGCTCACATTGCTGATTTAACACTGGCAAATTTGCTGTGTGTTTGCAATGTATATTTTTGTTTTTTAAACCTGTTTTTGTTTATCCTATACACAATGCACAATATAAATTCCTGTAAACCTTTTTAATTTGTTGTGGTAGGTTGCTCACACTCTTACAAAGGCAAATATGTTATAACATAGTTCATTACTAAGTTTATTGTAACATTTAAATGTTTGTTGTGTTAAAGAGTCTAATAGATGCTGAAAGTGAAGAGAGCTTTGTGCAGCCTACGAAAAAGAAATCTGTGCTCATTGAAGACATAGTGTCAGCACTTAAAGGTATGTAACATACCACAGTATGTATTATTTTTCTCTCAACAAAAAACAAGTTATGTGACATCCACAAATTCTTTAATCGTGTTCTTGTTTTTTTTTTTACTTAAAGTTACCAAATATTGGGAAAAAACTGAAGGAGGTTGTGGCAGCAATTGAAGGCTCCTCCTCTCTCACTGGCACCCTCATGCTAAGGGCAGGGGCAGTATACATTAAAAATATGTTATACTTTGAGAAAACCATTTTTGCAGCCTGGTATGTGTCAAAATAACATTTATGTGAACGACATTTTACCAACAGAGCACAGGTCAAAACATCACACTGCCCATTATAGGGCTTTGTGTACCTTTGGGGAAAATAAATTAAAATAAACAAACAATTAAATATATATAAAGGTTTATTTATCCAAATATAAAATCTCATATCAACTTATCAATTTTAACAAGTGCAGTGTGCAGCTTTAGTGACTGGAGCACAGCAAACAGGCTGACTACATACATGGTGCTGTGAAAAAAAGATTATAAAGATGGATACCCAGGCAGGAGTATTAAGAACTGAAAAAAAAAACACATTCCCTGTTGTTTTGACACTGTTGGTTG
The DNA here is from genome assembly GCF_023375975.1 of Astyanax mexicanus. NCBI lineage: Eukaryota > Metazoa > Chordata > Actinopteri > Characiformes > Acestrorhamphidae > Astyanax > Astyanax mexicanus. Next base: position 1,975,909 of record NC_064422.1, on the reverse strand, counting down.
TAATGGTGTATTTGACTGCCTAGATTTGCAGTGTTTTAACAGCGTGTGGTGGGGTTCAGAAAGACACTTTTGATAATCAGTTCATACTTAGATCATCTATAATCCCCTAGTGTAGAAATATGTCTTTGCAAATAGTGGTGTTTTTTTCTTAGTCCTGATTTTTATGAATGAAGATGATGTCATTTCCCATCCTGAAATCTGCCCGTATTTCACATCATGTTTTTATTTCTAAAACTTGAACAAAGTGAAACAGTTTGTTATTATTTTTATCTATGACCTATAGACTATGACCAAGGACAGTGAGACAAAATTAAATGATGCAATTCTTTTTCTTTTCCTTCAATAAAGTTAACCCTGACTGCCATTACGTACCGGGATAAGATCCTCAGACCCATTGTGAGACCATATGCTTGTGCAGTGGGCCCTGGATTCCTTCATTTGTGTTTTGAATTACCTCATTACCTCAAGGCTAGACTATTGTAATGCACTACTGTCAGGATGTTCCTACAGTAACTTCAATTAGTTCAAAATGCTGCAGCCAGGGTCCCTACTGAAACTAGATAATTTGACCAGATTAGTCCAGTCCTATCAGAACTGCACTGGTTTACAGTTAAAGTCCGCATAGACTATAAAATTGTCTATTGACCTCATCTCCTATTATGAATCAGTGCGATTACTTAGATCACAAGGTGCTGGTTTCTTAGTAGCTCCCAGAATTCAGAGGAGCTCTGCAGGAGGAAGAGCTTTCTCTTATAAAGCACCCCAACTCTGAAATAACCTTCCCGAATATGTTCGGAAAACAGACACTGTCTCAAACTTTGAGTCTAGACTACATTACATTACATTTGGCAGACGCTTTTGTCCAAAGCTAAGCTATACTTACTTGTTTGGTCTAGCTTTTGGTAACTGTTTTCCCTTTAGATAAGGCTGCAGATCCAGGGGTTCATGGACATAGGAAATTGTCATACACTGAATGCTGGTGCTGTTGTTCACCCACTGCACTCAGTCACTCAGGTTTGTGGATGATGGAGTTGGTGGATACCAGTGTTTCAGGGTGCCTCCGTGTTACTTTCTGTCTTTCTGCCTTTAATTAGGCAGTTTGACTCAGATCTGCTGAAGTCATTAGCCACACATTGATAATATTTTATATTCTGGGTTTTACATAAATCCAGTCAAAACTAATTCCATCTTTCTGCCTTCCTTCGAGTTACTGATTGCCCACCTGCCTGACTCAATACCGATGGATGTTGGACCTTCAGGATCTCATGTGCCCCTATGATCTCAGCACTGCAAGGTCTAAATGTCATGTAATTTATTTCACATACATGTCATGCTGTGTAGAGTATGTTCTGTGATGTATTGTACTCTTATGTTCAACATGGGACTTCAAATGGGGGAGTATAATTTTGGCAGCATTATTTTTAAGCCTGCCTAAATTATAATCCCCTGTGATCTCAGCACTACATGGTCTGAATGTCATGTAATTTATTTCACATACATGTCATGCGGTGTAGAGTATGTTCTGTGATGCATTGTATTCTATATTTAACAGGGGGCTTCAACTGGGGGGAGCATTGACGTAGGAACCGGGGGGGATGGGTGGGACATGTCCCACCCAATATTAGAAACAGGTGGATTTGTCCCCCCAAAAATGATATCGTTTTGCTCAGATCAGCTGTACTGTTAATGAGGAGACAGACCGGACCAATCACGGAGCCGGTTCAGGTATTTTCAGGTCCCGCCTCTCAGTAGAAACAGCCAATCAGCTTGCTGGTTTTGTGGCACGCGGATTAGAGGGAATGTGCTGTTGGGGAAGCCCCGCCCCCTCGCTGTGAGATTTAGCAGCGGGATCGGGACACGCAGCCGCTTCAGCTGATTTTAAAACAGAACTGCATACACAGTGATTTTTCTTAAACAAAGGTAACGGCAGGCTAACCACGTAAACTGTGATGATATGTTTCTGATAGCTGGATAAAAAGACACATATCTGAATCAGCACACAGATCAAAACCCACTGTGATTAATAAACTGCAGCCGTGTTAGTGAGTTAGCTTAATTTTGGAATTAGTTAGTTGGAATTAATTACAGGACTTACCGTGAGCTATAATGAACGAAAATTCATTTAGCTAACTAGTTAACTAGAAGCCAGATGTAGTGGATAGCCAGAATTTAGTACAGTACTTTATGTTTGTAGTTTAAAGCATTTTTTTAACCCTGATCACTGCCCCAAAATCTGTGTTTTCCACCTGATCCAGCTGATCAGCTAATAAACAGTCATTTACTGAGTTTACCTGTTAAAATCCTTTAGCCCCTTATGGAGCCTAAATTAATCCAGCAGTGTATTAAACACATCATACCACCACTTACTTTATTAAATGCCTTTAAAGAAGAGGAAGCTCTAGAATATGCAGAACAGTGTTAATATGCAGTAGAATATGTAAGAACAGGGTTGAGAAACACAGCTGTAACGTGATTAGTGTTCATTTGTAGTTCACAGTAAGATCACATGTCCTGACGTTTATAAAAATCTCTATGAAACGTAAAGTTACATTCTTTTACATAAAAGGACACCATCTGAAGAAGAGCTCTCAGTACAAAAAAAAAACAGGAGAAAATGTAAATATACAACAGAATTGACATGACAATAAATAATAATAATGATAATAATAATAATAATAAACAAATCTGTTATATTATTTTAAATATTATATATATATAACTGATAATTTTTGTCATACGTATATAATTCAGACATAGCATGCATAATTTTTTCTAACATTAGTAACTGTAACGTGGAGTAACGTTATTAATGGAGTAATGTGGAGTAATGTTTAGGTTGTAAAATCACCTTATAATAATAATTTAATTTTAATTAAAAGTAATTTCCACAAATGTTGTTCTAGGAAACTATAGGGTGGGCTTGTGTTCATATTGGCAAATGTGTCCCCCCCCAATATCAAGCCCGCTCCTACGCCCTTGGGGGGGGGGAGTATATTTTTGCCACTATTATTTTTAAGCCTGCCTAAATTATACAACCCCTATGATCTCAGCAGTGCTAGGTCTGAATGTATAATCATTTATTTTTACATACATGCCATGGTGTGGTGTGTAGAGTATGTCCTGTGATGCATTTTTCTATATCTTCAACAGTTGGACTTCAACTGGAGGGAGTATAATTTTGGCAGCATTATTTTTAAGCCTGTAGAAATTATACTCCCCCAGTGATCTCAGCACTGCAAGGTCTGAATGTCATGCAATTTATGTTTCATCCATGTCATGGTGTGTAGAGTATGTACTTGTTACACAAGACCACGGAGTTAGGATCCAAACGCAGATTTATTTAGAGAGAGCAACACCAGAAAAAACAAAGCAGGCAAGGGAGATCCAAAAAACAAAGTCCAAAAAACGTTAGCAAAAAAGTCAGAAAACCAGAGTAGCAAACATGTAGATAACGCTTCGAATTGCAAGGAGAACTAGACAAGACTTCGCATAGAAAGTTTAGAGTGGTGAGTATATATACAGATATATATTACAAACAGGCAACAGGTGAGTAAGGCGCTAATACTGAGGTGAGTGCGACCTCATGAGGCGAGGAGGAGCAACACCAGGGTCATAGGTGACATTACCTCCCCCTTGACGGTTGGCCCCAGCCAACCTCCCTGCTCTACGTCGTGGACGACCACGAGGACGGGAAGCGGGACAGTCAGGATGTTCCTGGTGAAATTCATCAATAAGGGAGTGGTCGAGGATATCGTACGCCGGGACCCATGATCGTTCCTCTGGTCCATAGCCCTCCCAGTCCACAAGGTAGAGCAAACGTCCTCCTTGATGCTTAGAGTCCAACAACGTGCGTACAGAGTATGCTGGGGCCCCGTCAATGTCCAGTGGAGGGGGAGGTTCTGCCATGGAGCCTGGAGTCTGAGGATCAGAAGAACAGAAGGGTTTGAGAAGGGAGACATGGAATGTGGGAGCAAAGCGATAATGAGCAGGCAAGTCTAAACAATAGGAGACTGGAGTGATCTGTCTAATGATTCTGAAAGGACCTATAAAACGAGGACTTAACTTCTTTGAAGGTAGTCTGAGTCTGAGGTCCCAAGTGGACAGCCAGACCATCTGTCCAACTGTGAAGTCAGGTGCCGTCCTTCTTCTTCGGTCTGCTTGAGTTTTCATGTGGCGGATAGCTCTTTGAAGGCGAATGTGTGCCTCCTCGCAAGTCTGCATACTTCTGTTCCTCCATTCATCCACAGCAGGTACCTGGCTAGGTTCAGTGTCTAAAGGGAAAAAAGGAGGCTGGTACCCTAGAACACATTGGAAAGGGGTTAGTCCGGTGGAAGAGCTAGTTAGTTCTGTGCATACTCGGCCCATGTGATGTAAGAACTCCAGTCGTGTTGATTACGGAGGCAATATGAACGCAAGAACCGCCCGAGTTCTTGGTTGAGTCTCTCCACTTGGCCGTTTGATTGGGGATGGTACCCAGAACTGAGACTTATGTTAATGTTCAGGATTTTGCAGAACGCACGCCATACATGTGATGTGAATTGGGGACCCCTGTCAGACACGATATCCTCTGGCAGGCCATAAAATCTGAAAACGTTCTCAAAAAGTGTTTCTGGCATTTCCCAGGCTGTGGGCAACTTCTTTAAGGGGATGACTCGACATGCCTTGGAGAATCTGTCTATAATGACCAAAATGGTAGTGTACCCATTAGATGGAGGCAGATCAGTAATAAAGTCCACACCTAGGTGAGACCATGGACGTTTGGGTATCTCTAGGGGGACTAGCAACCCAGTGGGGGGTGAGTGAGTAGACTTGCTTTGTGCACATACCTCACAGTTCTGTACAAAACGATGAGCATCCTCCACCGACGTAGGCCACCAATATTTGCAGTGTAATAGCTCCACAGTGCGTTGGATGCCTGGGTGTCCTGAACTCGGAGAGGAATGTACAAGACTCAGTACACGATTACGCATAGTAGCAGGTACGTAGGTCTTACCTACAGGACATTCAGCTGGGCTGGGATCTGCAGCGCATTCCAGTAGGATCTCACTGTCCAGATCCCATGTGACAGGAGCTACAACACAGGAGGGAGGGAGGATAGGTTCAGGTTTACCGTGGTGGGTGCCCTCGACATCCGGAAACATGCGTGACAGAGCATCGGCCTTCCCATTCTTGGAACCTGGTCTAAAAGTTACAGAGAAATTAAAACGGTTAAAAAACAAGGACCAACAAGCCTGTCTGGAATTTAACCTTTTGGCAGACCTGATATATTCCAGGTTACGATGATCAGTAAAAACAAGAAAGGGGTGTCTGGCACCCTCCAACCAGTGTCTCCACTCTTCTAGGGCATACTTCATAGCAAGAAGTTCCTGATTCCCAATGTCATAGTTTTTCTCTGCTGGGCTTAACTTACGGGAAAAATAAGCACATGGGTGTAACTTAGGTGGTGTTCCAGATCTTTGGGATAGGACAGCTCCAACCCCCGTGTCAGAAGCATCGACCTCCACCTCGAATGGCAGTTCAGGATTGGGGTGTTTGAGGATGGGAGCAGTGGTAAACCTTTTTTTCAATGTTTTAAATGCCTGTTCAGCAGTGGTGGTCCATTCAATGGTTTTCTTCTTACCCTTGAGTAGTGAGGTGAGGGGGGCAGCAATGGAACTGAATCCTCTGATGAAGCGACGATAGAAATTAGCAAATCCAAGAGAACGCTGCAGCTCACGGATAGTTTTAGGCTTTGGCCATTTGACTACAGCTTCGACCTTGTCTGAGTTCATGCTAACACCCCCGGGTCGAATGTTATAACCCAGAAAGGAAAGCTCTTGGACATGGAACTCACACTTCTCTGATTTTACATAGAGCTGGTTGTCCAGGAGTCTCTTTAACACAGCCCTGACCTGGCGAATGTGTTTAGAAAGTGAGGATGAATAGACCAAGATATCATCCATAAAAACTATTACCCATCTGTCTATCATGTCTCTGAGGACTTTGTTGACGAATGCTTGAAACACGGAGGGGGAGCAGGACAACCCATATGGCATGACTAAGTACTCATAGTGGCCCCTAGTGGTCACAAAAGCCATTTTCCATTCATCTCCTTCTTTAATCCGTATGAGGTTGTATGCACTTCTAAGGTCCAATTTGGTGAACCACTGGGCATTCCGCAATTTTTCAAGAGCTGAGGGTTCTTTACTGAAATAGCATTAAGACCTCGATTATCAATGCAGGGGCGTAAGCCGCCATCTTTTTTTTCAACAAAAAAGAATCCGGCTGCACAGGGGGATGTCGAGGAGCGAATATGACCATTAGCTAGAGCCTCGTCTATATATTTTTCTAAGGCTAGGGTTTCAGGCTCGGACAATGGATAGACACGGCTACGAGGGGGTGTGGTATTGGGTAGCAAGTCAATAGAACAGTCTCCTGGTCTATGTGGTGGTAGTTGTGTGGCCCTTTCCTTGCTAAACACTTCCATGAGGTCACTTTGGGATGGAAACAATAGTGGTTACATCAGGGCTTTCTATGGAAGTGGTCCGACAGGGTATGGCTAAACAGGTGTAGCCCAAAATGATGGGGTGATCAGGGGATTCTAAGATCAGAAAACACAACTGTTCTTAGTGAAAAAGCCCAACCTGGAGAAAGAGTTCAGGGGTTTTTTGAGTTATGGCTCCTGTGCCCAAAGGACGACCATCCAGAGCTTTGACCTTGAGTTGGGAGTTCATAGAAAGTAGTGGTATCTGCAGTTGGTGAGCCAGGTTGGCATCCATGAAGTTGTCTGCTGCTCCCGAATCTAGAAGGGCTGACAGAGAATATGTCTCAGAGGCAATGGTAATCTGAACAGAGATAGACATGTGCATCAAAGAGACAGAGAACTGAGACACGTTTACCTCTGCCGCCCTGGAGCAACCAGGACGGACAGGACAGGAAGAGCAGATATGACCAGTCTGGCCACAGTATAAACATAATCCCTCTCTGCGGCGGCGCTGCTTCTCCTCAGGAGTTAAACGGGCTCTTCCCAGCTGCATGGGTTCAGCTTCCCCAAAGGGGGCGGGGCTTGGAACACTGGGGAGTGGTCGGGGCTCTCTGAGTTTTCTTTTTCCGCGGAGAAGGTTCTCTAATGAAATAGCGGCATCGATAAGCTGATTAAGTGACAGGTCTTGAGCTCTGAACACTAACTCCGCTTGCAAATCTTCCCGCAATCCCCGCTGAAACATGGTTTTTAGCGCTGGCTCACTCCAACCGCTGAGTGTGCGGAAGTCGAGGGCGTAACTTGCCGCAGAACGGGTGCCTTGTTTTAGTTCACATATTTGCAAACCCACCTCTTTTCTGGCTGCAGGGTGATCAAAGACTGCTTTAAACTGAGCTGAACCAATTCGTCCATTTTCTGCTCTTGGTTGGCCATCCGCTGCTCCAAACCTGCTGGATCCATAGCGGCGACGTCTTATGTTACACAAGACCACGGAGTTAGGATCCAAACGCAGATTTATTTAGAGAGAGCAACACCAGAAAAAACAAAGCAGGCAAGGAAGATCCAAAAAACAAAGTCCAAAAAACGTTAGCAAAAAAGTCCGAAAACCAGAGTATCAAACAGGTAGATAACGCTTCAAATTGCAAGGAGAACTAGACAAGACGTCGCATAGAAAGTTCAGAGTGGTGAGTATATATACAGATATAAATTACAAACAGGCAACAGGTGAGTAAGGCGCTAATACTGAGGTGAGTCATAGGTGACAGTACTGTAATGCATTTTACTATATCTTCAACCGGGGGGCTTCAAATGGGTGGAGTATGATTTTGGAAGCAGTATTTTTAAGCCTGACGAAATTATACACCCTCTATGATCTCAGCACTGCAAGGTCTAAATGTCATGCAATTTATGTTTCATACATGACAAGGTGTGTAGAGTATGTGCTGTGATGCATTTTACTCTATCTTTAACAGGGGGCTTCAACTGGGGGAGTATAATTTTGGCAGCATTATTTTTAAGCCTTTCGAAATTATACTCCCCCTATGATCTCAGCACTGCAAGGTCTGAATGTCATGTAATTTATTTAACATACATGTCATGGTGTGTAGAGTATGTGCTGTGATGCATTTTACTATATCTTCAACCGGGGGGCTTCAAATGGGTGGAATATGATTTTGAAAGCAGTATTTTTAAGCCTGACGAAATTATACACCCCCTATATTCGCAGCCTTGCAAGGTCTAAATGTCATGCAATTTATGTTTCATCCATGTCAAGGTGTGTAGAGATTGTCCTGTGATGCATTTTACTAAAAGACGGGAAAACCGCTGGAGATACAAGCCCTGTATTCCAGCAGTGGTGATGGGGAACGTGAACTCGCTGGTTAACAAGACGGACGAGCTCGCAGCATTAGTGAGAAACCAGAGGACCTACCGGGAGTGCAGTCTCTTCTGCTTCACTGAGACTTGGCTAACCGCTAGCATCCCCGACGCTAATGTAAACATCCCCGGATTCGTCACTGTGAGAGCGGACCGAGACAGCGCGCGGAGCGGCAAATCTAAGGGCGGTGGGCTCGCTATCCTCATTAACAACAGATGGTGTAATCCTGGGCATGTGACTGTTAAAGAGACTATCTGCTGCCGGGATGTTGAACTGCTTGCGGTGAGTTTAAGACCATATTACGTCCCGCGGGAGTTCTCACACGCCATTGTTGTTTGTGTGTACGTGCCCCCCCGAGCGGACGCGGAGGCTGCGTGTGACGTCATACACGCGACCATCGCTAGGCTCCAGACACAACACCCAGATGCTTTTGTCGCTCTGTCTGGTGACTTCAACCACGTCACGCTGGACTCCACACTGACTTCTTTCACCCAGTATGTGGACTGTCCAACCAGAAAAAACAGGACAATTGACCTCCTGTATGCTAACATCAGTGATTCATACACCGCCATCCCACTGCCCCCACTTGGAAAATCTGACCACAACCTGGTTTACCTGCAGCCTCAGTACAAACCCTGTGTGATGAGGCAACCAACCACAACACGCTCCTTCAGGAAGTGGTCTCAGGAGGCAGAGGAGACCCTGAAGGACTGCTTTGCATCCACAGATTGGAGTGTTCTGCAGGACTCTCACGGTGAGGACATTGAGGGGGTAACAGACTGCACAACTGACTATCTGAACTTTTGCATGGACAATGTGGTTCCTGTAAGAACTGTTCGCTGCTTTGCTAATAACAAGCCCTGGATTACAAGTGACGTAAAGGACCTTTTAAACAAAAAGAAGAGGGCCTTTAAAGACAAGAACCAGGAGGAGTTGAAGAACATCCAGTGTGAACTCAAGTCCTGCTTAAAGGAGGCTAAGGAGACCTACAGGAAGAAGGTTGAGCAGAAGTTACAAGTTAACAACATGAAGGAGGTCTGGGACGGTATGAGGACAATCACAGGGTGCAAGCCAAAGAGTGATAGTGCAACAGCTGGTGGTGTGGAGAGAGCGAAACGAACTCAATCTCTTCTATAACCGGTTTGATTGCCCTGTTTCATCCTCACCTGCTTCTGTCTGTCCTGCTATCTCAGCAACCTCAGCCTCTGCCCCATTGGACACCTCCCTACCTCTTCTGAGTGCTACACCGGTCTCCCTCCCACAGACTGTCAGCACATCCAGTCTGCCACCCCCCACCTCCACCCTCCACCTCTCTGCAGACCAGGTCACAGGGGCGCTGAGGAGACTCCGCTCAAGGAAAGCAGCTGGACCTGACGAGGTGAGCCCAAGACTTCTCAAGGCTTGCGCCTTTGAACTTGGATTACCCCTGTCGAACATCTTCAACATGAGCCTGCAGTTGGGGAGGGTTCCAACGCTGTGGAAAACCTCATGCCTGGTCCCTGTTCCCAAGAAACCTCGCCCCAGTGAGCTCAATGACTTCAGGCCAGTAGCTTTGACCTCCCACATTATGAAGACCATGGAACGACTGCTTCTCCCACTCCTCAGACCCCAGGTACAGCATGCACTGGACCCTCTACAGTTTGCATATCGCAAGAAGATTGGTGTTGAGGATGCCATCATCTACCTCCTCCACCGAACCTACTCTCATCTGGACAAGGGCAGTAGTGCTGTGAGAATCATGTTTTTTGATTTCTCCAGTGCTTTTAACACCATCCAGCCTCCACTTCTCAGAGACAAGCTGGTGAAGATGCATGTGGATCCTCACCTGGTGTCCTGGATCACAGACTACCTCACCTGAGGCTCACTGACGGCACATCAGAGACTGTGTTCAGTAGCACTGGAGCACCACGGCGGACTGTGCTCTCCCCCTTCCTCTTCACTCTCTACACATCAGACTTCCAGTACAACTCTGAGATGTGCCATCTGCAGAAATTCTCGGATGACACTGCCATCGTTGGGTGTGTGAAGGGTGGTCAGGAGGATGAGTACAGGAGAAAGGTGGATGACTTTGTTGCTTGGTGCCGACTGAACCAACTGCAGTTAAACATATCCAAGACCAAGGAGATGGTGGTTGACTTTCGTAGGTCTGGACTACCCTTGCAGCCAGTCTCCATCGAGGGGGTTGATGTGGAGACAGTGAAGACCTACAAGTACCTTGGTCTGCAGCTGGACAACAAACTGGACTGGTCAACAAACACAGACACCCTGTACAGGAAGGGACAGAGACGGCTCTATTTCTTGAGGAGACTGCGGTCCTTTAACATCTGTAAGAAGCTTCTGCAGATGTTCTACCAATCAATCGTGGCATTCTCTTCTACGCTGTGGTGTGCTGGGGAGGCAACATGAAGAGGAGAGATGCATCACGGCTGGACAAGCTGGTCAGGAGGGCTGGGGCAGTGGTTGGAATGGAGCTGGACTCTCTGGTTACAATAGCTGAGAGAAGGACTTTGGATAAACTGCTTTCTATCATGAACAATGATAGTCACGCACTTCACACCACCATCATGAAGCAGAGGAGTGTGTTCAGTGGCAGACTGCTGTCACAGAGCTGCACAACAGACAGACTCAGAAAATCCTTCATTCCGAGAGCCATCAGACTCTTTAACTCCTCCCATCGGGGACGGGATGCTGCTACTGACTGAGTTTAACTCAGTCACACCACATGGACTTTATTACTCCACCACTTAATTATTTACATTAACACTTCCCCAACCTCACTTACGTTCAAGTACACTTTACTCATGATTGGGTATTCACATATTCACATTCTCCTTTTAGAACTATATTTGTTACAGTTGCATTTTTATATTATATTTCTATGTCACATCAGCCACTTTCATAATCATTGTCATTGCACACTGCACTTTGCTCTGTTAATTATTTAATGAACATCAGTAACAACTGCACTGCTCTGTTTACAGATATGTATCTTACCTTGTATAGTACGTTTTTGTATAGCCTTATATATATATATATTTTTTTTTTTTTCTTTTCTTCTTCTTTTTCTCTATTCTTCTGTTTTAATTTATGTTTGAATCTGTTTCTTATTGTATTGTGTTGTTGCTGCTGGATGCCTAAATTTCCTTCGGGATAAATAAAGTATCTATCTATCTATCTATCTATCTATCTATCTATCTATCTATCTATCTATCTATCTATCTATCTATCATATCTTTAACAGGGGGCTTCAACTGGGGGGATTATAATTTTGGCAGCATTATTTTTAGGTCTGCCGAAATTATACTCCCTCTATGATCTCAGCACTGCAAGGTCTAAATGTCATGCAATTTTTGTTTCATACATGTCATGGTGTGTAGAGTATGTCTTGTGATGCATTTTACTATATCCTTAACAGGTGGGCTTCAAATAGGGGGAGTATACTTTTGGCAGCATTATTTTTAAGCCTGCTTAAATTATGCTCCCCTGATGACCTCAGCACTGCAAGGTCTGAATGTCATGTAATTTATTTTATACACATGTCATTGTCACATCCTTGTCCTGTCCCTGTCAGCTTCCATGTTCTTCCCTTCTTTTGTTTGTATTCAAAGCCATGTGCTCGGAGCACATGGCTCTCCCCTTGTCTCCGCCCATGTCTTTAGTGCTCCCACCTGTTTCTATTTGTAGCTCCGTCCCTTCATCAGTGTTCACAGGTGTTTTCCATTCCCCCTGTGTGTATTTAAGCCCGTGTGTTTGAGCATGTGGTTGTCTGGTCTTGTGTGTGTGTTTCATGCCGTCAGGTTGCTGTTTCTTTGTTTTCTGTTTTATAGTTTATTCTATATCCATTCCAGTAGTCCTGTCTCTTAATGTATCTTGTTTTGAGTTTAGTTTTTGTTTGTTTGTTTATTTATGAATAAATTTACCTGCGTTTACGTCCGCCTCACGTCCTCCCTGCTGCTGCTCAACCTGACAGAAGACCAGACCTTACTATGGACGTAGCGGGTAATTTCCGGACCAGCAGCCCCAGCTGCTTCAGCTCCCATGCCTGCGGTACCTGCTGCTCCCAGCTCTCGCCGTCCCAGCTGTTCCCGTCACGTTTCCGCTCCTGCTCCAGTGAACGCGGTCCCAGCCGCTCCTGCTCCAGTGAACGCGGTCCCAGCCGCTCCTGCTCCAGTGAACGCGGTCCCAGCCGCTCCTGCTCCAGTGAACGCGGTCCCAGCCGCTCCTGCTAGAGTGAACGCGGTCCCAGCCGCTCCTGCTCCAGTGAATGCGGTCCCAGCCGCTCCTGCTCCAGTGAATGCGGTCCCAGCCGCTCCTGCTCCAGTGATTGCTGCTCCTCTTTCTGCTCCAGTGCCAGTGACTCTTTTCCCCATTCCTGTGTCAAGTCCCCTGTTCAGTTATCGTTTCTGTCCAGAGTCCAGTTTCCTTGTTCTGTCTATGTCTTTGTCCTGTGTCTAGTTCCCTGTCCAGTTTCTCTCCTGCCCTGTCATGTTCTTTCTGGCCCCTCTCCTCTTCCGAGTTGCGCTTTTGGGGGAGGCTACTGTCACATCCTTGTCCTGTCCCTGTCAGCCTCCATGTTCTTCCCTTCTTTTGTTTGTATTCAAACAAACAAACTTCTTGTCTCCACCCATGTCTTTAGTGCTCCCACCTGTTTCTATTTGTAGCTCCGCCCCTTCATCAGTGTTCACAGGTGTTTCCCATTCCCCCTGTGCGTATTTAAGCCCGTGTGTTTGAGCATGTGGTTGTCTGGTCTTGTGTGTGTGTGTGTGTGTGTTTCATGCCGTCAGGTTGCTCTTTCTTTGTTTTCTGTTTTATAGTTTATTCTATGTTCATTCCAGTAGTCCTGTCTCTTAATGTATCTTGTTTTGAGCTTAGTTTTTGTTTGTTTCTTGTTTACGTCCGCCTCACGTCCTCCCTGCTGCTGCTCAACCTGACAGTCATGGTGTGTAGAGTATGTGCATTGATGCATTTTACTCTATCTTCAACAGGGGGCTTCAACTGGAGGGAGTAAAATTTTGGCAGCATTATTTTTTACGCCTGCTGATATTATACTCCCCCTATGATCCCAGCACTGCAATGTCTGAATCTCATGCAATTTATGTTTCATGCATGTTATGGTGTGAAGAGTTTGTCCTGTGATGCATTTTACTATATCTTCAACAGGGGGGCTTCAAATACAGGCAGTATAATTTTGGCAGCATTATTTTTAAGCCTGTCGAAATTATACCCCCCCTATGATCTCAGCACTGCAAGGTCTGCATGTCATGCAATTTATTTTACATACATGCTATGGTGTGTACAGTATGTCCTGTGATGCATTTTTCTTCAACAGGGGAGGCTTCAACTGGGGGAAGTATCCAGTCAAAACTAATTCCATCTTTCTGTCTTCCGCAGAGTTAGAGACTGCCCACCTGTCTGACCCGATGCCAATTGGACCTTCACGATCTCATGTCGGCCGGATTGATGGAAGTTTCTTGAAGTCAGCTTCCCTATCACCCACCACAGTTCAGCTGCCCATCAACCAGTTTATTCACGTGCCTTGCACTAGCTGTTTACTCTCCACTACTAATTGCATCGAAGTTTACATGAACTCTAACTGCTTTCATTACTCATATTTCTATACACATGGACATATTAAACCTGTCTTTTCAAGAGAGAGAAACTGTATCAAGTATTGCTTTGAACTGAAAACTTATTTTTCATTCAGAAATTAGATGTTAAGAATGCACGTCTTGTTTTCAACATTTCTAAAGTGTTTTGATTCATTTGTGTGTTGAATGTATTAAAGTCTGTTTTTGAACGATTCAGGCAAAGAGATGTGTTTCTCTCATTCAATAGAGCGATAAAATGTTTCGAGTGTTGTTTTAACCTGAAACATCTGTGTAGATCAAAATTAAGTTTTTAAGACCTAAAACACGTTATAACTGTGTAAAATGTACCAACATGTCGTTTTCAACATTTCTTTTAAGTGTTTGGGTTCATTTGTGTGATCAATGTAATAAAGTCTGTTTTTCGACGATTTAGGCTGACAGAAGCGTTTTGAGATTAGTTTTGAGCTCCTTTCTCACTCCTAAGAGTGAAGTGTTGTTTTGTACTGGAAACTTCTCTTTTGATCAGAAATGGGTTTTTAAGACCTAAAACACTCTGTCACTTGTCCTTTGTCGGTCTTTGCACTAACCCCTGTTGTTTGTCGTACCTCTGGTTTCTTGTGTTCATTCCTGCACTCCTTGGTTTCCTGCTCTCTGTTTATCCCGTCTTGTTTTAGTTCCTTGTTTATCTTGTTTACTCCCTGTTATTGTCTCTGCTCTGTTTTGTTCATAGTCTTGTTACATTATTTATTAGTTTTCCTTGTATAGCCTCCCTCTTTGTTTGTAGTTTATATTTATCTTCTGGTTTATTCTCGTGCTCCTTAGTTCCCTCCTTAGTGTATATCTTTGTATATCTTTTGTTTATCCTTTGTTATTTTTAAGTTCCGTTTTTACCCGTCTATTTGTTTATTTGTGGTTTAGTTATTAAATTCTAACTTGCACTTGCACTTACGTCGTCTCCTCGTCTTCCTGCCTGGGTCGATCCTGACAGTAATAAACAAAGGGGGAACCACTTTAAGTACTGGTTAAAAATGTTCCCCCTATGTTCTCAGAGTCGAAGAGGTATATATAGAGAGTAAAGTTACTGGGTGAAATAGTAATAGACACACAGTTTATCAACGTGATAACTGTATTTTTACTACTTTTAAGCTGTAATAAACAGAGGGGGAACCACTTTTCTTAGGAACTGGTTAAAAATGTTCCCCCTGTGTTCTCAGAATTAAAAGAGGTATATAGAGAGGGTAAAGTTACTGGGTGAAATAGTAATAGACACACTGTTTATGAGCATGATAACTGTACCCATAATCCTCTCCAGCTGTAATAAACAGAGGGGGAACCACTTTTCTTAGGTTCAGGTTAAAAATGTTGCCCGTGTTCTCTAATTTAAATAGTTATAATAAGAGATTAAAAGTTAATGGGTGAAATAGTAATAGACACCGTTTATCAGCAGGATTGCTGTATTTTAAATCCTCTCCAACTGCAATAGACAGAGGGGGAACCACTTTTTTTAGGTACTGGTTAAAAGTGTTCCCCCTGTGTTCTCTGATTTAAATAAGTATAATAAGAGACTAAAAGTTACTGGGTAAAATAGTAATAGACACACAGTTTATCAACATGATAACTGCATTTTTACTACTTTTCAGCTGTAATAAACAGAGGGGGAACCATTTTTTTAGGTACTGGTTAATAATGTTCCACCTGTGTTCTCAAAATTAAAGAGGTATATAGAGAGATTAAATGTTACTGGGTGAAATCGTAAAAGAAACATAGTTTAACAGCATGATTACTGTATTTTAAATCCTCTACAGCTGTAATAAACAGAGGGGTGAATGGTAGTCTTTCATATATTTTATCAGCATCATTACTGTACTTTAAACCCACTCCAGCTTTATTAAACTATAGGGGGAAGCACTTTTCCTAGACTCTGGTTAAATATGTTCCCCCTGTGTTTTCAATGTAAAAGTGGTGCAGATAGTGTTAAAGTTACAGAGTGAAATGGTAGTCTTGATATATTTTATCAGCATTATTACTGTACTTTAAACCCACTACAGTTTAACTCTGTTCTATGAGTATTCTGCTGTATACAACTGTATGTATAAAAAATATAAAATAAGCCACATTAGTTCTGCACAAGTGAGAAGTACATGCACTAGAACCTTAATAAAGGTGGGGGGGGGGGGCATTTTTCAAGGTGTCATTTTAGTAGCAAAGGTAATTAAAAATAATACCACATACTAACTGCTGTGCCATGTAATGTAGTTTATTTATATCAGCAATAATTATTTAAAACATTACACATGTATTTACCCAATTTGTGGAGAGAATCCCAATAAACTATACTTGCTGAAGTCTGAACAGCATAAGGTAGCTTTATATAAACAGTACGGCTAAATCCCCTAGATCAGCTGAACTCAGTCTATTGCACGGAGTGGAAAACGGAGCGAAATCTAGTCATTGTATGTTTTAAATGAACCTTTAAACCTATTCTTTTTTTTTTTTATAATTTTATTTCTAATTTTTCCCATTTTCTCCCCAATTTACACGGCCAATTACCCAACCCACTCATTAGGACTCCCCCTATCACTAGTGATGCCCCAACACACCAGGAGGGTGAAGACATGCATGAACACATGCTTCCTCTGATACATGTGAAGCCAGCCACCGCTTCTTTTCGAGCTGCTGCTGATGCAGCATTGCTGAGCAGCCAGCGCGCTTGGAGGAAAGCGCAGCGGCTCAGCTCCGATACATCAGCTCACAGACGCCCTGTGCTGCAGACATTACCCTGGGAGTGATGTGGGGAGAGAGCGCCATCTACCCACCCAGAGGCAGCAGGGCCAATTTTGCTCCCTCTGACGCCGGCAGCTTGATGGCAGTTTAAACCTATTCTAACTACTTTTTTAATACTTTAAAGTACGGAATTACGTGTACACTATTTTACAACAGAAGTAAAAAGTCGCCGACCCGAATAAACAAAAAAAACGAGCGCAAACGCGATCAAATGGAGCCTCTCTGTGCTGCGTCATGATTTTGACATGCGTAGTGAAGGGGGAACAGGGGGAACTGAATTCACCGTAACACCGGCTCTCTTCCGGCAGTGTCGGCTGTTTGTCGGGCTCGGTGTCCCGCATCTGGCCCGACATCGGCTGAACGCCTCTGGCGGAGTGATGGCGCGAGTGCGGCGCACAGCATCCGGCCCTATATAGGCTAAACGTCGCTGACGGAGTGTCGGCACGAACGTAGCGCACGGCATCTGGCCCGATATAGACTAAACGGCGCTGGCGGAGTGTCGGCGCGAGCGCGGAGCACAGCATCCAGCCCAACATCAGCTGAACGCTGCTGCCGGAGTGTCGGCGCGAGCGCGGCGCACAGCATCCGGCCCGATATAGGCTGAACCCCGCTGGCGGAGTTTCGGCGCGAACGTTATTAGCATGCTTTTCCAAGGCAACTTAATTTTTTCACAGACTTTCCATTTCTATTTATTTATTTATTATTATTATTATTATTATTATTGTAGTATTTATTTGTATTTACTTACTTTATTATTTATTGTATTTATTTACTTATTTTACACACACAGTAATATAGTAATAATCATATTACATAATAAATGCATAGAAAAGTATCATTATTATTATTATTAATATTGTGAGAAAGCCTTAATGTTTTGGCCAATGTTTGACTGTCATTCTGCACCTCACCAGCTGGGGGCACTGTGAAGTTGTATTACTGGTTTATACTTGTTTAAGCACAATAGAGTGAATCAGCAATTAGAAACTGACCACCATATTTTCCAGGGAGTTTAGACTTGCTGCATTTGAGTTGGTGTGCGTAACTTGTCTACAAGTAAGTAGTTAATGACTCCTAAATTTATCTGTGTGTAGAATTTATTGTTAAATGCAATTCTTCTTAGAGCGCCCAGATAATGTTTCTAATGTGTGGTTAGGTTACTTAACTCTGCAACACATGTATGTAAGTTATGTTCAATGTAATTCAGCTGTTAGTCAATTGTCCTAGCCTCGTGTATATTTTTTGTTTTGTTATAGACCACACACGCAAATTGATCAACTGTCAACAGCAACTGTCTCTTTGCACAACACATGTGAATTGGCACTCTCTCTCTCCGCGCTTCTCTAACCGGAATCGCACTGCTCCATAACTTCATATACTCAACCAGTATAACCCAGAGCCTCTAACAGGGCTTGTATATGGTCCTTCGAGCCGGATTGAGTACTTAGTAAGATATGGAGCCCCATACTGGAAGTAAAGATCATTCCTTGGATCCTCCCAAGAGAGAGAGGCGTCTCCCAGGTCACTTGGATGACTACGAAGTGCAACTACCTCCCACACTACTCCCATCAAGTGGAAATGGCAGCAGCAGTATCTTCTCCAAGAAGATCAAGCCACCGCTCCAAGTCCGGATCATCATGTTCTACAAACAGTAAAGTATCTGGATCCCGACACAGTACAACCAGTAGAAGTGCAAGGCAAGGTCTTTCCGATATACAAGTAGCCATGCTAGACGAGAGGTTAAAAGTTCTGGAGCTGATTTGTAATGTCAGAAGCTAGATGCTCAAGCCAAAGAGGCTCAGCGTCTCCAAGAGGAGGCTTCTAAAGCTGGAGAAGCCTTAGTCAAGCAACTCAGTGTACAACGTCGTCTCTCAAAGGTTCAGAATGAACTATTGGCTGTTAAGATGGTTACCATCTTTCTGAAACAAGACGATTGAAGAGCGATTCAGGGTCAAGTGCAGGCAGTGATGTAGCTTTACCATTTGTAGATACCCTACCACAACAACCTGTTGCTGATTGTCACCGCAAATCACCATGTGCTGTCAATCCTGATTCTATCAAGCCAGAGTTGCCATGGACAGCAGCCGTACCATCTACTTCAGATTTACTTCAGCCAGTGACACAGTTGGGACCACCCGTGGTAGCAACACAGTCTACATTGCCATTCAGCTCCCCTAGCACAATCAAATCCTCACCAGGCAGCCTCTGCCTATAATTCAGCACCAACTATTGGTCTTGTCAATGTAGCAGAAGGCCCTCCTCACATGTACAGTCCCCTTTGGCACCCTCTACAGGCTCAGCAGGCTCACAGCCCCAGTCAAGACCAGCACTTGACACTGGCCAACATGTGTCATTTCCAAACCTTCAGCCAAATGCATCGCTAATCCAGCCTCACCTTCCTCAGACCCATCCAGCCAGCATGGAAATGCTAGTCTCCTCTGTGTATGGTATACCTAAACCTGTAATACCTCGCTTTGAAAGTGGACGTGAGAGCGACTTTGCCTTGCTAAAGATGGCCTTGGATAATTTGATGAGTGACCATGAGCACTTAAATGAACAGTATAAATACCAAGTTCTACTAGGTCAGCTGAAGTTACCAAGTGCACTCCAACTAGCGAAGGCATTCATGCATGACCCAAGACCTTACACAGCTGCCTTACAAGCACTCCAAGATAAGTATGGGCAGCCACGTCAACTGGTCCAGTGCGAGTTAGGTGCGATATTAAATGCCCCAGCTGTTAAGTTTGGAGATGCAGAGGCCTTTGATGCATTTGCCCTTTCAGTATACTCACTGGTAGGCATGCTTAGAACCCTTGAAGGCCAGAGTGGCTACGAACTTCGATGTGGCTCCCATGTTGATCGCCTCCTGAGCAAGATGCAACCATCATACCGTGACAGTTTTGTGGAGTACTGCTTTAACAGAGGTATTCTGCAGACTGGTACAGATCGAACATATTCTCTACTTGACCTGTCAACTTGGTTACAGATGAAATCTCAAGCCAAACGCATTTCAAGCAGAGCTGCAATGCTTTATCAGTGTGACACAGCAAAACCAACTAAGGAGCAGTTCTCATCTTCTCATCCTAAAGAAAGGTCTGCTTCAATCCTGTACACAGCTGATGCCCTCTTCCCCAGGGCCAGACAGACCTAAACCAACTTCCAAATTC
Source organism: Astyanax mexicanus (assembly GCF_023375975.1). Taxonomy (NCBI): domain Eukaryota; kingdom Metazoa; phylum Chordata; class Actinopteri; order Characiformes; family Acestrorhamphidae; genus Astyanax; species Astyanax mexicanus. Next base: position 1,956,034 of record NC_064422.1, on the reverse strand, counting down.
AAACCATATTGACCATATTGTGACAGTAAGGATAATTTCCTTAATTCATGCCCTCAGTTTAAGGTGCTACCCACAGGACAGATACTCCGTTGGATAGCTGAAGGGAACCATTGCTGGAAATGTGGAAGAACACATGCACCAGACAGTTGTACACTAAAACGACCTTGCAAGACTTGCAATGAACTCCATCTTACCATTCTCCACGAAGCAGCGCAGCAAAGCCAGAGGAGAGTGCTTATGGTGAATTGTCCTGTTTCGAAGGTGTATTAGGATCAGCCTAACTGCTCCCAGAAGGTGATGCTGAAAGTGGTCAAGGTACTGCTTCATAATGGTAATCGGAGTATGGAGACATTTGCAGTTCTGGATGATGGCTCAGAACGAAGCATTATTCTTCCTCAAGCTGTGGAGCAACTAAAGCTCACCACTGAGCCCGAAACTCTCACTCTCTGCACTATCCGCCAAGATGTAGTTCAGCTACATGGAGCATCTGTAGAAATTTCAGCTCAACCATGCATTCACCGCTGTAGACCTTGCACTTTCAGAGCACTCTTACCCAATAGCAGCTCTGCAGCGCAAGTATGAGCATATCCGGACCTTACCACTGTCCCAAATTGATCATGCACAACCGCTGCTGCTTATTGGGTCTGACATGCCTCACTTGCTTACACCAATCCAACCAGCATGTGTTGGACCTCCTTGTGGACCAGTTGCTATATGCACAAGATTGGGGTGGTCCTACCGGTTTCCATCAAACCACACCCACTGAACATCAGTGTTTACATATTGCCACAGCCTCATCAGCATCTGAGCTCCTTAACAATGTGGAGCGCCTCTGGCAAATTGACACACTGCCCACACTGACTCGCTCAAAGCAGGACCACTTTTCTCTGTCTCTTCTCCAGACACAGACTGAGAGAATAGAGGTGGATGGTGTCCAGCGGTATGCAACTCCTGTACTCAGGCGGCCTAATGCTTTAACCCTCAAAGCTCCAAAGGAAGCAGTACTTGCCAGCCTTCGCAACACTGAGCGGAGACTCACCAAAGACCCCAAGCATGCAGAAGCTTACTGCCGTGAGATGCAGAAACTGCAACAGGCTGAATATGTGACAGAAATAACGCCTAAGGAAGCTGAACAGTCTACTGAGTACTGGTACATCCCCCACCATATGGTGTGCCATAATGATAAGGACAGGATTGTTTTTAATTGTTCCTTCCAATACCAAGGAGAGTCACTAAATGACCAACTGCTTCCTGGCCCTACACTTGGATCTTCATTACTTGGGGTCCTTCTCCGATTCCGTGAGCACTCAGTGGCTGTGAGTGGAGATGTCAGAGGCATGTTCCACCAAGTCAGTCTCCTGCCATCTGATAAGCCCCTCCTCAGATTTATCTGGAGGAATATGGAGAGAACTGAACAACCAAGGATCTATGAGTGGCAAGTTTTACCATTTGGCACAACATGCAGTCCTTTTTGTGCCATATATGCAATGCAGAGGCTTGTCCAAGACCATACATCCGTGGATTCAGACTTGATGAAATCAGTGGAACAGTCCTTCTAGGTGGACAATTGTCTCCAAAGTCTTCAGTCAGTAGACCATGCGAAAGCTCTTGTGGATGGTCTACATCAATTGTTGCTTGAGAGAGGCTTTGAACTCCGCCAGTGGGTGAGCAATAGACCCAAAGTAACAGAGCACCTTCCGTCGGAAGCTAGATCACAGAGCAGTGAGCTTTGGCTGTCCATCACAGATCAGGCTCTCCCAGAAGGAGCTCTTGGATTACAGTGGAACTGTTTGCACGACACACTTGGATATAAGATTCATCTTCTGGAACAACATGAACCAACTTAGAGACACATATATAAAGTCCTTGCATCCCAGTATGACCCACTTGGGTACCTAATACCATTCACCACAAGAGCCAAGATACTGATCCAGGATATGTGGAAGGAGGACATAAGGTGGGATGATCTCATTCAACCTCAAAGTTTGTTGGCTAGGTGGAATGCTTGGAAACAAGAACTCCCAGACCTGAAAGAGCTGACAAGAGCTACTGGAGGAGTTGGCACACCCACAACGCTGGATTCTTGGACCAGAATTCCTGTACCAGCCAGAAACCTTTTGGCCTACTATGCCAGTTGCAGAACTTGAACCAGATTCTGAACTCTGCTGACATCTGACAAGTTCCTCCTCTGATCTTCCTGATTTCAACCAGTTTGATACCTGGAAAGGACTGGTCATTACGAGAGGAGGTTAAGGCCTGTGCCTCAAATCGACCATTGCCTTCCAACAGCTGCTTGGCTTCTTTATCCCCCGAGTATGACAACAACACCGGACTGATTAGGGTTGGAGGAAGATTACGCCGAGCAGAGGGATTGGAGTTAGACACCATCCATCCTGTTGTTTTAGCCCCTAAACACCCAGTGACCAAGCTTCTAATTAAAGAATTTGATGCTGTGCTCCTCCATCCTGGTCCAGAAAGAGTCCTGGCAGAGCTCAGGAGACATTATTGGGTTCTAAGAGGTCGTGAGGCCATCAAGAAGCTTCAACATATCTGTATTGATTGCCAAAAATGGCGTGCTCAGCCGCAGATCCCCAAGAGGGCAGACCTTCCACCTGCTCGCCTTCACCTGTATAAGCCACCTTTTTATTCAACCGGAATGGATTGCTTTGGTCCTTTCTTTGTAAAGATAGGACGTCGTACAGAAAAGAGATGGGGAATTGTGTACAAATGTATGACAACTCGCTGCCTTCATTTGGATCTTCTAGAAAATCTGGACACTGCCTTTAACCCTCTCATGCATGAATTATAATAAACTCAGTCAGGATTTTTTTTCTAAGTGTTTTTATACATCCTTAGGGATGTAAAACAAGGTTTGAAAAAAATATATATTCTATCTTTATTCGATAAAGAAATATTTATCTGTCCACTCAAGTGTACTTCATGCTTTTTTTGTTGTAAAAAAAACACAAATGTAATTCAGTTATACAGTTGTAATATGGTATTCTGTTGGAATAGTGGAACTGAGGAGGATATTGTGACACAAGAAAATGTCTCTGAACCGTAGAACCTTATAGAATCTTGATTGTGACTGGTATTATCATACTGTATTCTTGTCAAGTCTCTGAACTGTTAAGTGAGCATATTCTCTTATAGTATTTTATAGCATGTATCATATTTCCTGTCAAATCATGCTTGTTGCTAATTTCTGAGACTATTTTCTATGATGGTTGCCAAAGCATACAGGGCACAAAGCTACAAGACACTGCATGCAGATGTACTTGGTTCTTCGTGTGCTGGCATTTTATACTTTCTTGAGCTGGGGCCAGTGGTTTCCAGGGGCATACTGGATATTGGGGTGCCCTTAGTTTCAACAGCCTCATCTCCTTCATCTCCGTTCCTCAGCCTCAACTCCCTCAGTAACATTTCCAGACTCACCTTCACTATCACTGCTTGACCCTACTTCTCTGCTTGCAACTGTCTGTACTGGCAGACATTCCTCAATTAAAGAAGTTGATTTACAGCCAAAACATTAAACAATATGAATTATTTTAAAAACAACACTGGAAGTAATTGACATTGCATTAAAGTTGAAAAATAGCTAATGATGCATGATGTACAATTAAGTGGACAGATGATTAATCTACAATTCCCTCAAATATAAAATCAAAATTTCAAAAATCTTTACATAATATGTCACCTTAGATGTTACTTGATGTAATTATATATTTTTTTACCTGCAGTGATATAATTTTATAAAAGGTAGAAACAAAAATAGCCAAGGTGTTTGGTGGTTTTCCCTGTCTGCCGGCCATCTTGATTTCATTGACTTCTTTTTCCCATTACAATGACCAACCAATGGGATTTTTTTGTGCCCAAAATTGCAAGCATATTTAAAGAAAAAACAATTTTAAACAGCTGTACACTGTAGTGTGCATGAAAGGGTTAAGACGCTTTGTGAGTCGCAGAGGGAAACCTTTTGAACTCCTCTCTGATAATGGCACCAACTTTGTGGGTGGTGACAGAGAGCTTAAAGAGGCCTACATGAGAATGGCAGATCAGTTAAAGGCACAGTTAGCTGAACAGAAGATAGCCTTAAGGTTTAATCCACCAAGTGCCCCCCACTTTGGTGGCACTTGGGAAAGAGAGGTGAAGTCAGTTAAAACTGCTTTAAAGGTCATCCTCAAATACCAAACAGTGTCAGAGAGTGTTCTCCGTACTGTCCTTATTGAGTTTGAAAGCATCATGAATGCCAAGCCTTTGGGATACATTTCTTCAGATGTGGCTGATCCTGATCCCATCACACCAAATCTTCTCCTCATGGGTCATCATGATTCATCGCTCCCACAAGTGATCTATGACTCCAGTGAGCTCCTGGGCCGTCGAAGATGGAGACATAGTCAAATACTTGCCGATCACTTTTGGTCCAGATTTATGCGGCAGTATTTACCAAGCTTTCAAGAAAGGCAAAAATGGAGGAAGGACAGTGAAGACCTTCAAGCAGGCCAAGTAGCTCAACTGTCTCTTTGCACAATAAATTGTGAACTGGCACTCTCTCTCTCCGCGCTTCTCTAACCGGAATCGCACTGCTCCATAACTTCATATACTCAACCAGTATAACCCAGAGCCTCTAACAGGGCTTGTATAATTATTATTATTATGCTGCTAATACCACTAATAATAATAATAATAATAAAATAATAATAATAAACATATTATATCAATGTTTAGGATGTGTGTGTGTTTATAACAACGCATGTGTCCAAATAATGTGTAATTTAATATCTTTATTATATTTTTATAACTTTTGAGCTGGCATTTGGATGTGAAACCTCAGGTGGCTATTTGTTGACGTCACTAGTAACAAAGCAGAGCCCACTATATATATACTTGAGGCAGAGGCTACTTCGGAACACAGCTTGTGGACATCGTCCCGAATTCTTGGTAAGGTTTGTAAGGTTTAAGCAAATGTGTTTTAAAGCTCTGAAGCATAGATAACTTGCATAAACTTTCAATATTACTGAAACTGTAGTTTTTTATTAAAAAAACTATTGAAAACTACCTTAGCTAGTTAAATTTGTTAAGCCCACGCTGCAGCTTCTGAAAACTTCTATTTTGTGAGTTTTTGGCACAGTTTGTATGCTTTACCGCTCTCAAGCAGACCTATCCTGCATAAACATTAGAACTTATTGTGTTTTTGTGATATAAAGGGTGTTTTTGTAGTGTTTTTATGCTTTAGAAATTAGCCTCTTCAGACAACTGCTGAAAACTCACTAGCTTAGTTAGTTAATTAGCTAAGTTAACTTAGCTAAGTTAGCTTAGCTAAGTCAGTTTAGCTAAGTCCAGATGCGTGCAGCTTCTGGAAACCTCTATTTTTAGTACACACTGCTATGTTTTATTGCAAAATCCTGCATACATATGAAACATGTCTCAAAATTAAATTAATAATGTGAAGTATTATTTTTGAGAATGGTATTTTTTAATAAAGTTACTTCTGGGTAACTATGCTGAACCTAGCCAGAAAACAGCTTAACCTTGTGCATATATATATAAATATATATATATATATATACATACATGTATGTATGTAATTTAACTGCAACATCTTTCAGGTATAAAAGCAAAAATTATGCATGTACAGCCATGGACAAAAATATATTATTTTTCCTAGAAAATGATTGCAATTACATGCGTTGTTTTTGTTATTTTGTTTGTGTGTTGAAACAACACAATAGGTCAAACATCTAAAATGAATATGTAATGCATGTATTTATATAAACAATTCAAGGTTTATATTAATAATTAAATTTGATATTGGTTAATTTAGAGATGTTTGTTACTTTACAGATTTTAATTGCACAAACTTTTTTTATTTGTTTATTATTCATGTTTTTTCAGTGTTTCTCTGAAACTTTTTCAGAGAATTAAAGACGGAAATTTACATTGAATGCTCAACCAGCCGTTAAATATGGTATTAGGTATATTTTATTAACAGTAAACAAGGATCAATGGGTGTTGGGTGTGATTTATAATTACTAATCATTAATAAGAAGCAATGGGTGTTGGATGTATTTCATTATTAGTAATCATTAATAAGGAGCAATGAGTTTTGTATGTGATGTATTATTACTAATTATTAATAAGGAGTGTTGGGTGTCTTTCATTAATAGAAAACAATAAGGATCAATAGGTGTTGGGTGTGATTATTAGTAATAATTAATAAGTAGCATTGGGTTTAATTTATTATTAATAATCAATATTTAGGAGCAATTGGTAACAGGTCTCATAATTAATCACGCTGCCGCAATCGGCACTATTGACTCGGGCCTGATCCGGGCAGTCATTCAAAACGGACTTGAGCCGAGCCGGTGAGCGGGAATCGGACCCATTACTGAAGACGTTTTGCCGGTCGGTTGGAATCGGGCCAGCGCAACCCCAGCATCATTCAAACACACGGCCCATAATCGGACCGACGCTGGACGAGTAGGCACGGAATCACCTGCCGGAATCGGCCCTGTTCACTCGCTTTTCTCATCCTAAAACGTAAAAAAGCAGCATTTACTACATTCAACGAACAAATGAACATAAACACTTAAGAAATGTTGAAAACAAGATGGTAGTGCATTGTACACAGAAAAATCATGTGTTAGGATTTAACAACTCATTTCTGATCGAAAGAGAAGTTTTCAGTTCAAAACAACACTTACAGTAGTTTATCTCTTTAAGGTGTGCGAGAGTAGCTCAAAACTATGCGGAAAACGCTTTTCTCATCTTAAAACGTCAAAAAGCAGCCCTTTTCCACATTCAACGAACCAAATGGACCCCAACACTTAAGAATTGTTGAAAACAAGATGTTAGTGCGATTTTTACAGAAATATCATGTGTTAGGTTTTAACAACTCATTTTTGATCAAAAGAGAAGTATTCCATTCAAAACAACACTTGCAGTAGTTTATCTCTCTAAGGAGTGCGAGAGGAGCTCAAAACTATGCTGAAAACGCTTTTCTCATCCTAAAACGTCAAACAGCAGCATTTACCACATTCAACGAACAAATGAACATAAACACTTCAGAACTGTTAAGAACAAGATGTTAGTGCGATTTACACAGAAATATCATAAGTTACGTCCTATAAAGTAATTTCTTACGGAAAGAGTAGTTTTCCATTTAAAACAGAGCTTAAAGCAGATAATGTATCTAAGTAGCTCGAGAGGAGCTCAAAACTATGCGGAAAACGCTTTTCTCATCCTAAAACGTCCAAAGGCAGCATTTACTACATTCAACAAACAAATAAACACACAACGAACGAACAAATGAACATAAACACTTAAGAAATGTTGAAAACAAGATGGTAGTGCATTGTACACAGAAAAATCATGTGTTAGGTCCAAAAAACTCATTTCTGATTGAAAGAGATGTATTCGTTTTAAAATAAGACTTAGAGGAGCTCAAAAGTATGCACAAGACGCTTTGTCCTAAAACGTCTGAAAACGTCTTTACCTAATTCAAAACACAAATGAACCCCAACGCCTCAGAAATGTCGAAAAGGAAATGTATTAGTGCAGTTTACACATATATCTTAAGTTAGAGAGTTCAATCCCGGCAGTGTGGAAAAAAATGCCTGGATAATCCATTTTTTTAATCCATAAACAAAATAATGAGTTCCTTTATTTTGAGGAACTCCACACCCAAACTAGCTCTAAAATTTAAGGAGAAGAGTAGTCTGGCTCTCCCAGATTTTCAGCTATATTACGCTCAGGCAAAGGGAATGAATATAAGCTGAATACAAAATTGCATATCTGTTTACTGGACAAGAACATTTATCAATAATAATAACATTAATAATATAAATAACTTCGTGACGTGATATAAAGAAGTTCCTTGGCCTGTCTGCCAAAATTTCTATTTTAGCACCCTTGTCTGCCAATCCAGATCTTCCAACCTTAATTGGAAAGTCCCTAATCTCAAAGTAGAACCTGCTTTGTAAAGACTCCCTTAAATCCTTTACAGACCTGAAATAGAGATTGATATTCCTTGGTCAACTATGTAGGGAGCTGTCAAATATAGAAGATTTTTTTAAAAATTCTACACAACTGAAAGGGACAATATATTTGATATATAACAACATAATAGACATTAATACTTCTTCCCTATCATGACTTAAACATGTGCGGCAAGAAGATCTGGAGTGTGTCGAACAGTGGGTATCAAAATGTTTTGATACCACTATCATACAATAAAATAATTAAACTCCAAATTTATGTGCAGGATGTATCTTACGCCAGTCCGCTTGAGCAGGATGTACTTAAACATATCCCCCAGATGTCAGTCCTTGTAAAACTTGTACTGGATCGGTCATTCATGTTTTCTGGAACTGCCAAAGATTAAAATACTTTTGGAAATTAGTACACAATGTAATTGTTAAGGTTTTGGACAGTTCAGTTGACTTTGCACATGTAGGACTCTGTATCTGCCTAGAGGATGCCAAAAGTATAATATATAGCAAAGAAATGTATCCTGCTGAATAGGAACCAAGAAAGATCTCAAACATTTAACTTCAACATAATTCTTTATGAATTTTTACGATTGGAAAAAAACAAAAATGGATTTTTTGCACAGCATGGGAACCATTTACAGACCTCTAATATGTCTTACTTGTTACCTGAAAATTTTGCTTTGACTATGTGACAGAACAGGATGAGCATTGTTTCCTCATCGGCTGCTTGACTTTCTTTCTTTCTTTCTTTCGTTTTGTTTTAGATACATTTGACATTCACAACAGAACACTGGTTGTAGCTGCAGTACACACTTGAGTTCAAATGCTGGTGGGGTCAGAGTCTGAGTTTGTTTGTGGGATTTGGAAGACAACACAGGACAGGGTTTTAGTTGCAGTACACACTACAGAACTCCGCCAAAGACGGTCCCAAGCCCGGCTGCAAAAGGAGGAAGGTTTGGAGTGGGGCTAGCTACCCCACCCTCTAAAAAAACTGCTAGCTATAGAAACGGCAAACAGCACATCAACAGACATCGCAGACCTGGGAAAAGATGGTCCTCCAGTTGGAAGGTGCACGACGTTGTGGCGGTGAAAGCCAGAGTGATCTAGAAGCCTTCAGACCACCACCATGGAATGTCCGGACCATGTACGACCGCACAAGTGGCCGCAGAGATCAGCGAGTCAAGATGGACTGGTTCAGGGCTGAAGCGACTTACAACCGGCAAGTTACTGCTGTGTTCGGGGTACAAGCAAGAAGATGCTGCACACACCCATGGAGTAGCCCTGATGCTTTCCAAGTGAGCACAAAGAGCGCTCATCGGTTGGGAGGTGCACGGACCACGAATCGTGACAACCTCTCTCTATGATGAAGATGAAGAGAATCAACATGGACCTAATACAGTGCTACGCCCCAACGAATGAGGGCGAAGAGGACGAGAAGGATAACTTTCACAACAAACTGTCAACCATCAGTCAAGACAGGCCAAAGAGGAACATCAAGGACTTTACAGGTGTCACCAGACCTGTCTATGGAAAACCAGATCAACCACGTGTGCATCAGGAAGAAGTTTCGCTGCTCTCTTCATCATCATCTCCTGATCATCCTGTTGAAACTGAAGCTGAAGAAGAATTGGACAGGGCGCCCAACAGACAACAAAAAGAAAGAAGAATTCAAGGTCACCCTGTCCAACAAGCTTCAGGTCCTAGAAGAGCTGCTGGAGGAGGAGACAATAAAACAGAAGTGGCAGAAACTGAAAGAAGCAGTGACCTTGACATGCCAAGAAGTACTTGTGGGTATCATATACCCACAAGGAATAGATCTCAGCAGAGCACTACAGAAGATACAAGAAAGAAGAGTAAAGAAAGCAATTGTGAACAACAGCAGGACAAGAGCAACAAAATCAAAAGCACACAAAGAATATATACAAAGACAAATAGAATTGTCAAACAAAGTATCAGAGCAGACAGGCGGAGGTACACTGAGTCACTGGCAACAGAAGCAGCCCACCAGAAAAGCATCCATCATCAAGAAAATATCAGGAAAGCTTGCCAAGCCAGAGAGGCAGTAAAGTAAGAGGAGTGGTAGCAGATAAAGAAGGGCAGAAGAAGAGGTGGATCTAGCACTTTCAGGAGTTACTCAAAACGCCAGCTCCTACAAACCCAAGAGAGATATTGCCAACTGCAAGTGACCTGCCAGTCAAATGCTGCACACCGACAAAGCAAGAGATCCGGAGCGTCATCAAGCAGTTGAAGAAAGGCAAGTCTGCAGGACCTGACAGCATCCCAGCAGAAGTGCTAAAGGCTACCTAATAAGGCTACCTAATCAAACTCCCCAAGAAAGGCGACCTCAGTTCCTGCTCCAACTACTTAGGGATAATGCAGTTGTCCATCGCAATGAAGGTGTTGATCTCCATGACCAAAAAGCAGGCAACACTGCGCATAATACTGGAGCAGTCCCTGGAATGAAACTCGCCCCTCTGCATCAACTTCATAGACTACAAGAAGGCGTTTGACAGCGATGACAGGCAGATCACCTGGAAACCACTGAGACACTGGAGTTTCTGTTGGCCATAGACTGGATCATAGGAGCTAGGACCAAGGACCTAAAGCAAAACGGCATACAGTGGACAACTGGAAGCAGTTGGACGACCTCGACTTTGCAGACAATCTGGCTCTTCCCACACTCAACAACAGAAAAAAAGGAAAAGACCAACATCATAGTGGACAACCCGGCTGGACTAGACCTCAACATCAGAGAAGAGCAAGGTGTTCAAGACCAACGCATCCAACGAGACACCCATCACAGTGCAAGGCGAGACGCTGGAGGGGGTGGAGAGTTTCATCTATCATCCCGGACAACCACAGAGGAACTGATGCAGATGTCAGAGCCCACATTGGTAAAGCAAGAGCAGCCTTCTATCAGCTGAAGAACATCCGGGAATTTAGTAAGATCCGCATCACAACCAAGATCAGGCTCTTCAACACCATCGTGAAGCCCGTACTACTGTGCAGAGCAGAGACCTGTAGAATCACCAACATTAAGAAAATCCAGATCTTCATCAACACCTGCCTCAGGAAGATACTTTAGATCAGTTGGCCCAACAAGATCAGAGGAACTGTGGCAAAGAACAAAGCAGCAGCCTATTGATCAAGACATCCTACAGATATGCTGATGATGGATAGGCCATACCCTTCGCAAACCTGCATCCAACATCACAGATTTTGAGTTTCTTTGTGGGGTTTGGAAAACACTACAGGACAGTGTTTTACACAACTAAACATGGATTTTAGCTGCAATTATAATAATAATACACTGGTGAATAACTGGACGCATGTGACCTTGTGGTTTAGTGGTTGAGTTATTGACACTAAACAAAATGGTTTACAAAAAGTTTAATTCCTGCTGGGGTCAGATACTGAGATATCTGACCCCTTCTGGGGTCAGATACTGTGATTTAGAAAACACAACAGCAAAATGTTTTACACACCTCTACGCAATAGAACAGGGGTTTTAGCTGCAGAGCACACTGCAGGACAATGTTTTAAAAACCCATACAGAACAAAACAGGAGTTTTTCTACATTACTCACTACAGGTTCAGGTATTTAGCTGCTGTACACACTACAGTACAATATTTTACACACCAACAAACAAAAGAACAGGGATTTCAGCTGCATTACACACTAAAGGACAGATTTTTATACACTGGTGAATAAGTGTGAACTTGTGGTGTATTGGTTGGGTTGATTACTCTAATCAAGATGGTGTTGGTTTTATTCCAGTCAGAAAGTAAGTTTCTTAGTGGGGATTTGCAGACACTACAGGACAGTATCTTATACAACAGAGTTTTAGCTTCTGTACACAGTACATAACAGTGTTTTACAAACTGTTGAAAAACTGACACAGTGTGACGTTGTGGTGTAGTGGTTGGGTTGTTTGCTCTAAACAAGATGGCCTGGGATCGCTTCCTGGTTGGGTTAAATTGAGTTTCGTTTAGGGATTTGGAAGACACTACAGGATAGTGTTTAAAACCCGGTGCTGAACTGTGTACTGCAGCTAAAACCACTGTTCTGTTGTGTACCCGTATGTAAAGCACAGTTCTGTAGGGTCTTCCAAATGCAACACTAAGTATCTGATGCCACCAAGAAACAAACCCAAACCATCTTGTCCAGAGTTAACAATGCAACCCTTGCACCACAAGATAACATGCCTTCAATTAATTACCAGTGTATAAAACCCAGTCCTGTAGTGAGTACTGCAGCAAAAACCCCTTTGCAAATCCCAAAAGAATCAGATTATCTGACCCCACCATAAATACAACCAAAGCCATCTTGATCAAAGTCAACATTCAAACTACTACACCACATGTTCAGAACCTCTAGTTGTTTACCAGTGTATAAAATTCTTCCTGTAGAGTGTAACATCCATGTTCTGTAAAGCACTGTGACTGAACCCACCAAGATCTGTACCATAGCCATCTTGTTAATAGTCAACAACCCAACCACTACACCACAAGGTCTCACAGTATCACTTATTCACCAATTTATAAAACTCTGTCCTAAAGTGTGTACTGCTGCTAAAATACCTGTTCTGTTTAACACTGTCCTGGAGTGTCTTCCAAATCCCACAAACCAGCTCCATTTCTGGTCCCACCACCAATTAAACAAAAGCCATCTTGTTCAGAGACAATAACACAACCACTACACCACAAATTCACACTGTAACAGTTATACAACAGTGTATAAAACTCTGTCCTTTAGTGTGAATTGCACTTAGAAACCCAGGTCTGTTGTCTATGGGTGTGTAAACCTCTGTCCTGTAGTGTATTGTGGCGTGAGGAGGCGGGGGAACCGTGGGTCCGCCCCACGCCGGAACTCACAGCCATGTCTGTCCCAGCCGGTGTGCATTCAGGACTGATTAAGCAGCCAGCTGGGACAGGTATAAAACTCAGCCTCAGCTCACTGAAGGGAGGACGGCATGAAGGAAGGCTTGACTGGGGAGCTGAGGGCTGAGGCTGCACGGACCTTTAAAACGATAAAAAAGAGACTACTGAACTCTAGAGCCCCTTTGGGCTGAGTATGTTCATTTAAGTTGTTTTGGGTGTGGTGGAGGGCGTTTGAAAGCCGAATAAAGGTACTTTTTGAGTTCATTTACTCCCCGTGTCTGTGTTCTCTGTGTGCTTCCTCCTTCCGAGTCACAGTGGTCACGCCCCTAACCCCAGGGCCTACCACAGTATATTGCAGCTAAAATCCGTGTTGTTTAAAATACTGTCCTGTAGTGTCTTCCAAATTCCACACAGAAATTCAAAATCAGAACCCATCAGGAATCAAACCCATGCCCTTTCGGTCATAGGCAACAACCTTACCACTACACCACAAGGTCTCACAGGTACAGTTATTCACCAATGTATAAAACTCTGTCCTGAAGTGTGTACTGCTGCTAAAATCCCTGTTCTGTACAAGACTGTCCTGCAGCAGTGTCTTCCAAATTTAACAAAGCAACTCTGTATCTGACCACACCAGGAATTAAACTCAAGCCATCTTGTTCAGAGACAATAACACAAAAACTACACCACAAGGTCACAAGCCTCCAGTTATTCACCAGAGTATAAAACTCTGTCCTGTAGTGTGTACTGCAGCTTACATTCTAAATAATACTGTCGTGTTCTAAATAATACTGTTCTAAATAATACTGTCGTGTAGTGTCATACAAATCCCAGAAAGAAACTCAGCATCCGACTCCAGCGAAAATTAAACCCAAGCCATATTGTTCACAGAGAACAACCTAAACACTACCCCACAAAGTCATTCTCAAGTTTAAACTCTGCACTGTAGTATGTACTAAAATCTTCCAGGAATGAAACCCTAGCCATCTTGTTCAGACTCATCAACCACACAACTAGACCACTAGGCCACACTGACCGAGCTGCTTGACAGGGTATAAAACTCTATCCTGTAGTGTGAATTGCACTTAAAATCCCAGGTCTGTTGTGTATGGGTGTGCAATACTCTGTCCTGTAGTGTGTATTGCAGCTAAAATCCCTGTTGTGTAAAATACTGTCCTGTAGTGTCTTCCAAGTTCCACACAGAAATTCAAAATCAGAACCCACCAGGAATCTAACCCATGCCCTTTTGGTCGTAGGCAAAAACCCAACCATTACACCACAAGGTCTCAAACCCAAAGTTATTCACCAATGTATAAAACTCTGCCCTGTAGTGTGTACTGCAACTAAAATATTCCAAGAATCGAACCCTAGACATCGTGTTCAGACTCATTAACCACGCAACTAGACCACAAGGCAACACTGACCCAGCTACTTGACTGTGTATAAAACTCTGTCCTGTAGTGTGTATTGCAGCTAAAATCCCTATTCTATAAAATACTGTCCTGTAGTGTCTTCAAAATTCCACAAAGAAACTCAGAATCAGACCCCACCAGGAATCAAAACCCATGCCACTTTGTTCATAGGGAACAACCCAACTTCTACAACACAAGGTCTCAAGCATAAAGTTATTCACCAGTGTATACAACTCTGCCCTGTCGTGTGTACTGCAACTTAAAATCTTCCAAGAATCGAACCCTAGACATCTTGTTCAGACTCATTAACCACGCAACTAGACCACAAGGCAACACTGACCCAGCTACTTGAGCGTGTATAAAACTCTGTCCTGTAGTGTGAATTGCACTTAAAAACCCAGGTCTGTTATGCACAGGTGTGTAAACCTTTATCCTGTAGTGTGTATTACAGCTAAAATCCCTGTTGTGTAAAAGTCTGTCCTGTAGTGTCTTGCAAATTCCACATAGAAATTCTAAATCAGAACCCACCAGAAATCAAACCCATGCCCTTTTGGTCGTAGGCAAGAACCCAACCATTACACCACAAGGTCCTGTAGAAACTCAGTATCTGACAGCACCAGGAATCAAATTCAAGTCTTCTTGTTCAAAGTCATCAACTACACCACTAGGTCACACTAATCCAGCTGCTCACCAGTGTATAAATCTCTGTCCTGTACTGTGTATTGCATCTAATATCCCTATTGTGTAAAACACAGTCCTGTACTGTCTTCCAAATTCCAGAAAGAAACTTACTTTCAGACCATGTTCAGATCTTGTTCAGAGACATCAACCCAACCATTGCACCACAAGGTCTCAAGCCTCAAGTTAATCACCAGTATATAAAGCTCTGTCTGGTAGTGTGTTCTGTAGCTATAATTCCTGTTCTGTAAAACTTTGCCCTGTAGCGTTTTCCAAATCCCACACAGAAACTCAGTGGCTGACACCACCAGGAATCGAGCACTGGACATGTTGTTCAGACTCAACAACCCAGCCACTATACCACAAGGTCATACTGCACCAGTAATTCACCAATGTATAAAACTCTGTCCCGTAGTATGTACTGCAGGTAAAATCCTTGTTCTGTTATGTAGAAGTGTTTAGAAACTGTCCTGTAAAGTCTTCAAAATCCCACAAAGATAATTACTTTCTAACCCAACCAGGAATCGAACCCTGGCCATCTTTTCCAGAGTCATCAACCAAGCAACTAGACCAAAAGGTCACACAGCTACTCAACTGTATATAAACCTGTATTCTATAGTGTGAATTGCACCTAAAACCCCAGTTCTGTTGTGTACGGGTGCGTAAATCTGTCCTGTAGTGTGTATTGCAGCTAAAATCCCTGTTTTGTAAAATACTGTCCTGTAGTGTCTTCCAAATTCCACAAAGAAACTCAGAATCAGACCCCACCATCAATCAAAACCAATGCCACTCTACACCACAAGGTCTCAAGCAAGTTATTCTCCAGTGTTTAAAACTCTGCCCTGTAGTGTGTACTGCTGCTAAAATTCCTGTTCTGTACAACACTGTCCTGCAGTGTCTTCCAAATCCCACCAAGCAACTGTTGAGTACGCCCTTGGCTGCTCTCTCTTGGTGTTACTCACGCGTTCATTTGCAATGGGAATAGGTAATGACTAAGACTGGATACCAGGAGGTGCACCTCACAATTTATTTGTACAGAGATCTCTGGGGACCACTTCCACTCACAAGGAGCTCAAAAGAAATAGTCAGAAGAGTATTTCACAGACATTTATAGACAAACCACACCTCCAGGTCACAGAGGAAGGCACCTTAGACAGTTCCCCAAAAAACTGGTTCTGGTTGGTCTTGATCAGACCTTAATTAGTTTCTCTTACACATACAGTTTGGCTAACAACTGACTGGTCTTAACGACCAGGCCAGCTTTAGCAAGTTAAGGACAGTTAAAATAGAGAAGCAGTTTGTTGCTGCTGTCTCAGCTGCTCTCCTCTGCTCTGCTCGTAACATGTCAACACCTTCCAATTAGCTGGCCTCTTGGTCATTAAGACAAGCCTTATGTTAAGTCATGTTGCCTACCATAGTATCACACCTTTATTTATAATGCATTTAATTATACGTCATTAACTTTATAAGTATTGGGCTTATAGTAATGCAATTGATTATACTTCCCTAGCTTGATTAGTATTAATTAAAGGAAAGTATTGATTATAGAAATTCTATATAAAATTCTTAAGCAAAATTCTTAACCCGTTTTTCAATAATTGCAGAAATGAATCTCACAATTAATGCTCAAATACATGGTGTGACGCTGCCTCGCAGAACCCCGAGCTCAGGGACACAAAGTCAGCGGCTAGGTAGTGACCAAGGGGGAAAAAAAGCAGTGAATCCACAGTGCGAGTGAAAAAATACAAACAAAAACTGTGCAAAACAGAAAATAAACGCAGTTAAAATTCCTGACTAGTTTCAGTACAGGTAAAAACCAAGGCCACAAGGCCATAGGTTCACAACTCGGTTCCAGCTCGACCCACACCTGTGCCCCCTCTCAGCATCAGGTCAGCCATAACTGAGCCAGCCTCCCCCCCACCAAAGCTTACCCAGTCCCTCTTAATCAATTAGCTCCGCTCCTAATTTAATGGATCACACCATTTCTAGATATACAGGGGCAAAATGGCTAGGCTTCAGAGGTTCCAGACATAAGACATGAAATTATAATATTTACATAAGGCCTTAAAAAGAATGATTTTACAAATGTCGACATGAATGCTAACATTACTTTTTGATGTTACCTTTTAAGGATTACTCTACCCCTTACCCCTCTCTGGGGTAGTCGAGGGCCCTTCAGCTTGCCCCAGAGACAAAAAAAAGGTATAAAAAGGTAAGTATAACAGGTAAGTATCGATAGATATAAGAAGGTAAGTATAACAGGTAAGTATCGATAGGTATAAGAAGGTAAGTATAACAGGTAAGTATCGATAGGTATAAGAAGGTAAGTATAACAGGTAAGTATCGATAGGTATAAGAAGGTAAGTATAACAGGTAAGTATCAATAGGTATAAGAAGGTAAGTATAACAGGTAAGTATTGATAGGTATAAGAAGGTAAGTATAACAGGTAAGTATCAATAGGTATAAGAAGGTAAGTAATACAGGTATCAACGCTGGTGATGAAGATGACTATTGTCTTCATCACACATGGTTTGCAACAACATCCACAGGTCACCAAGATAGCAACAAAAACAGCAACAGACATCATTCATGACACTGTCAGATTCTTCCCTTGGCCAAACATATTCACCATCCAGTTGTCAAGAGTGTATAAATACCTGGGTGTGTCTCTGGTAATGTTTGTCAGCCTTAGCACATTATAGTGTACGTAGTTAATACAATCCACAATATGTTTGGGGTGGCTGAAATAATTAGAATATTTTCAAATCCTATTGCTATCTGGTTCCTTAGTTTATCTTGATTAGGAACTTCCCTTAATAATTTAAATCTCTTCGCCAAAATGTCACCCAAAATAAGATACTCCAACTACCCCATCTCAGAAAAGGACTCATCATCTATTGTTGATACTTTCCTGCGAAGACTAAATGTTCCACTTCCTGTAAAAGCAAAAAAGCAACTAAGCTAATACTCCTACTGATTTATTTACTTCATCATGACATAGACTTTCCACTAAAAATAGGAGAGTAAATAATGCCAGCCATCACAATGATCACAACAATACACCAAAGGAAAATCAAACAATATAGTCGTCCAGATGACATGTTTGTCTGCTTCATTCTTCTTACTTCTTTCTTCAGAGCATGGGAGTAGACCATCCCAGCTCTATCGCACGTAAGAGGGTTTATTCTGCCTCTGTGTGTGCCATATCAGTGTAGGTGAATTATTCTGTAAATTGAGACTATGTGTGTGGATTAGTGATGTGTGCCAAGTCTCTGTGTGTGATGTTTTGCCGCAACGAATTAGTGAGTGAGCTCTCTCATTCACTCGCTCTCTTCCTCTTTCTCACTGTGAGGCCCCAAAGGCCTGTGCTGCAGGGAAAGTGGCCCCCCTTCCTGCTGCTAGCCCCTGGCTGGGCCAGACGCTTTCGCTGCTCCTGTTGCTTTGCGCCTCTGACAGTGATCTCTCAGGTGGCACTGATGTGGCGTACTGACTCCAGTGGTACCAGATGGCACCCTCGCCTTTCAGTCGTACTGCGTGCGTTGTTCTTTCTGTCCCCCGTAAAGGCCCAATGCAGCAAAGTTCATTCCACTCTCTCTTGTTCTGGCGAAGTAGGACCCACTCTGCTTATGGAATGATCCACCTCCTCGCGTCACCAGCTTTTTTCCCCACCTGTTGTATACATTCTGAAACAAGACTTTTATATTTATTAGAACATGCTGTTGGGTGTTTCAGGTTCTCTATTCCAATGGGAAGTCTTTAAGGTGTCATTTGTGTATCTTCCTGCAATTTAAGTTGGTTGAAAGACATTCATCACATTTAATTGGAGCCCAAATTCACCCTTGTGGAAGTACCTCTTATTTAAAGATTTCAGCCCAATTGTTGCTCAATTTTTAGCTCCTTCTAGTGTCCTGATTCTAAGTTATACTCAGTCATGATATCTACTCTCAAAGGTGCCTTCAAATTTTCTAACATTTTCTTATTTTTCCCACTTTTAAATTACTATCTTTAATTGTCATCACCCCATATTTCTGACATTTATCTTCCTTTTGCTCACATTCTTCCTCTGTACATAATCCCATTTCATTCTAACTACTTCCCTGTGGCTCCAACAAATCTCGCAGACCATTATATTTTACTTGCTCCTGCTCCTGTCTGCATGTCCTGTATCTACATGCCCCATATTTTCCTCTGTGTGCTGTTTGCTCATCCAGTTGGTTTTATTAAGTGTTTTAAGCATCTCGGGATAAAGTACTGCTCTTTACACTCTACTGCCTTAAACAATTTATCAAACCCCAAATATTGTTTCTTTTGCTTAAACAAATGGTTCACAGCTGAATTTACTAAATTCTTAACTTAACTAAATTCTTATTTTAAAATTAAGATTGAATGTGTCTTAAAAGCTAAGACTTTGTTCTTTGCTGACAGTAATGTACATCTGTATAACGGAGATTTTTAAAGGCCAAAAAGGTTTAAAAAGCTAAATAAAGCTAAAACTTTTGAAAATGCCTGTCAATACAATCATGATCAAATAATGGTGATAATAATGGTGATCTATTTACATTTCCACCTTTTTTTGAAACAGAAGTCCGTGCACATTTGCTTCACCTGATAACCTGTTATCTATTTTGCTGCTACCTCAGCTGCTCTGTTTCCCCTTGCTGTACTTTACTACAGCTACCTTCTCCTGCAGCTGCAGAGCCTCTGCTAAGTCTCTCATGTAGGTTCTGTAGGTTCATATGAGTTCTGACTCCAGGTTTAATCTTACCTTATTTGTTCTTTCTACCAATTCTCCACCAATACAGTTGTGTGAGTCCCCATCCCCTATTCTGGGTTGTGAGGATACTGGAGGATCCAGATTAGATTGTGTGTGTCACATAATTCTCTACCATGATGACGTGAAATAACTGTGTGTTCCCATAATACTCTGTTAGTGCAGTGTATGTCTACACTCTATGACCTCCCACTAGCTGAGTATGTGACTCATATTAACTGGGTAGTCCTGTGCTTCCACTGCTCTGTTCCACTGCCCTAAATCTTTTGCCTGATGCCCAGTGTGGAGGGCTAAGAAGACATGTGGTACCGAATCATGGTCCTCCATGTAAAACTGATTTGTTGCTTCCAATTGGGGTGGCTGCCTTATAGGTCCTATTATGACTCTAACTTAAACAATATCACTAGAGGTGTCTGCTAGCTCCTCCCCAAACCACTCATTATACCATTCTTGTGAATGTCTATCATAGAGCAAAGTGACATGGAGCGGATTGGGGCAATGTGTAGAGCACGAGAGACAGGATCCATGGCCGCCAGAGAGCATACCCATCCAAGAGATCCCAGTATATCCTCCACTGGCCCCATCAAGTTCATAGAGTCAGAGTGTCCTACAACAAAACATTTTAGTCTTTGCCCACCAGGGTGTCTGAGCATACACAGGAATGAGGGTGAAAGGTGTGCTGAATAATGGTGTTTGCATCACCCCAGAGAAGCCTATCAGGGTTGTGGATCTGTTGGATAGCATCCTTCTGTAAACAGGGACCTTTAATTGCTGAGTGGGAGGTCACTGTGACCATGTCCTGGCCAGAAACCCTTATCTGCAGCAGTGGGTCTGCCAGGAAGCTGGCCGTCTAGACGCTCAGGATGAGCCCCTGTGTGTGCTATCCATTGCGTCTGTGTTAGTACCACAATGCACCCGCACTTTAAACTATTATTTCAGCCCAATCTATGATACTTCACACAATATACAGCTCAATAGTGCTTCCTCAAGCAATCAGTGAACTAGACTCCCTACTAGACTACTAGGCTAAAACTAATTCCACCTACTTATGACCTTACAGATTTTACCCCCTGCTGTGGGGCTACCCAACAGTTCCTCTCTCTCACACTCAGTTCCCAGAACACAAGCTGTACACAGCTGTCTAGGAGACTGCAACACTATGCGCACATTCACTGATCAGACTTACAATAACACACACGCACACATTAACACATGATTTGATTGGTACAGTATACGTCAACTACAAACTATATATCTAGCATAAGCACACTTAAGCAAATATCTAGCCACACCCACAGCCTGACTACCATCCCAGACGGACTGACACTTAATGATCAACCGGGTTCGCCACACCGGCCTTTGACTACGTCCCAGATGCATTGACACGATCTCAGTGTTCAACCGGGTTCATCAGACCCGTCTCTGGCTACTGTCCCAGACGGATTGACATTAAATGTTCAGCAGAGTTCGTCAAACTCTGTTCGTCCCAGAGTTTGGCTCCAACGTTCAACCGGGCTCGTCAGGCCCGTCCAATCGCACCTTTAAAATACTTTTACTTTAAACTAATCATTCATTCGCATATTGCAACCCACACACTACAATAATTAAACACTCATTTCCTCAATCATTCTCTCGGATCAAGTGTCATGCAATGACACCAATCCCAGTGTAGTTTTTGCAAGAGTCAACAAGATGGATCCACCATGGCCATTAATTTAGTGTCAGCCAATACTGCAGATTTTGATTTAACAGGCTCTGCTTTTAGTTGGTCGACCTGGCCTGTGTTTTCACCTGGTTGCCTCCAAAAGTCCAAATTCTCCCATTTCCCATCACGTCGGGGGTCACCATTTTGTTGAGTATGCCCTCGGCTGCTCTCTCTTGCTGTTACTCACACGTTCGTTTGCAATGGGAATAGGTAATGACTAAGACTGGATACCAGGAGGTGCACCTCACAGTTTATTTGTACAGAGATCTCTGGGGACCACTTCCACTCACAAGGAGTTCAAAAGAAATAGTCTGAAGAATATTTCACAGACACACGCATTTATAGACAAACCACACCTCCAGGTCACAGAGGAAGGCACCTTAGACAGTTCTGGCTGGTCTTGATCAGTCTCTTAATTCATTTCTCTTACACATACAGTTTGGCTAACAATTTATATAAATGAGTAGGCTGTCTCCACAGTCTTTCTCTCTCCTCTGGGCTCTACTGCGCAGACTCGGGTATCAGGATCACCAACATGGCGGAGGATTTTGGCTTCATTTTCACTGAATGAATGGGAACGGAGACACGACGTCCATCTTTTTTTACAGTCTCTGGTTGCTACTGTCTCAGCTGCTCTCCTCTGCTCTGCTCATAACATGTCAACACCTTCCAATTAGCTGGCCTCTTGGTCATTAAGACAAGCCTTATGTTAAGTCATGTTGCCTACCATAGTATCACACCTTTATTTATAATGCATTTAATTATACGTCATTAACTTTATAAGTATTGGGCTTATAGTAATGCAGTTGAATATACTTCCTTAGCTTGATTAGTATTAAGTAAAGGAAAGTATTGATTATAGTTAAATTCTTAAGCATATTTCTAAAACAACTCTGTATCTGATCCCACCAGGAATTAAACCCAAGCCATCCTGTTCAGATACAATAACACAACCACTACACCACAATGTCACAAGCCTACTGTCATTCACCAGTTTATAAAACTCTGTCCTGTAGTGTGTACTGCAGCTTACATCCCTGTTCTGTAAAATACTGTCATGTAGAAACTCAGTATCTGACAGCACCAGGAATCAAATCCAAGTCTTCTTGTTCAAAGTCATCAACTACCCCACTAGGTCACACTAAACCAGCTGCTCACCAGTGTATAAATCTCTGTCCTGTACTGTGTATTGCATCTAATGAACCCTGTTGTGTAAAACACAGTCCTATATTGTCTTTCAAATTCCAGAAAAAAACTTACTATCAGACCCCACCAAGAGTCAAAGCCAAGACATCTTGTTCAGAGACATCAACCCAACCATTGCACCACAAGGTCTCAAGTTATTCACCAATGTATAAGACGCTGTCCTGCAGCGTACTGCAACTAAAATCTCTGTTCTGTTATGTACGGGTGTTTCAAAACTGTCCTGTTGTGTCTTCCAAATCCCACAAAGAATCTATGAATCTTACCCAACAAGGATTTAAAGACAAGACGTCTTTTCAGAGACATCATCCTAACCATTACACCACAAGGTCTCAAGCCTCAAGTTAATCACCAGTATATAAAGCTCTGTCTGGTAGTGTGTTCTGTAGCTATAATTCCTGTTCTGTTAAACTTTGCCCTGTAGCGTTTTCCAAATCCCACACAGAAACTCGGTGGCTGATCCCACCAGGCATCGAACACTGGACATGTTGTTCAGACTCAACAACCCAGCCACTATACCACAAGGTCATACTGCACCAGTAATTCACCAATGTATAAAACACTGTACCGTAGTATGTACTGCAGGTAAAATCCTTGTTCTGTTATGTAAAAGTGTTTAGAAACTGTTGTGGTGGAAAATAATGACAGGAAGAAAGAAATTTTCAGAGTCTCTGAGTCTTGATCAGAATGAGTAACAAGATTTATTGAGAAGCCACACGTAATGAATACAGAGTGAACTCCTGCCTTGCAAGAGTGCCACGCTCTCTTTATACCCCACCCTTACTATCTTGCTTCCCAATTATGGGCACAGTGCCACCATTGTGACACGTCAACTTCTTCTGACAGATGGTATGACATAATCCCTTAGTGGGCATATCAGGCTGGTTCTCAAAACATTGCAAGCAGAAAGGAAGATGACCCTGGCGCCAGAATTTGTAGACAGAACAACTGTGACGTGCATTCCTTAACACATACACATAGACACACACTGCTGGCGCCAGATAGAGAAAACTCTTACTCAGCATTTCAAAAAAGCTCACTGAGGGTAGAATGTTCACAGTACACATTATCATCGCATAGAACAAAAAGTAATATCATTAATAGTCGTCATTGTTTATGAATCATCACACGTCATTGATTATGAATCATTTCAATAAACACCTTCCATCACACTCCCCCCTTTGATTCTGAATCAATAATGAAATTTTCTTTTTACAGCTAATTTTCTTTACCTTCATTAAACAAACGGTCTAGCCCAAATGCACTATCTAACTCTATTGTATCTACTGTAACTTGCAGGAACTGGCCTTTCTTCTGCATATGGCGGAACAAAAATTAATAGATATATATTAGAAAAGAGTAAAAGTACATCAACAAATAAAATCTCGATAGGTCAACACATTCGCGCGCGCGAGAGAGAGAGAGAGAGAGAGAGAGAGAGAAAGAAATAAACTAAAGCCAGTCGAGGGCCAGAGAGAATTCCTCATACTTCATCCAAGCAGTTATACATTTTGCAAATGACATGTGATTGTACAGAACTTATCAATATGATTACGTCAGCAGAGTCCAGTTAACAGCATGTTGTCCAGTTTTAATGACGTGATTAGCTCCAGCCTGTCTGAGCAACAGGTTCTTATCATGATGTTGTTCAGCACTGTGTCCTTCATGAACACAGCAGACAGTCCTTAAGTGTCCTAAAGTCTGTGAGAAGATGAGACAGAGGAAAAGAGTGGATGGAAAGATCTTCTGGCTATCTGAGGAGAGGTTTCCAGCACTTCACTCAGATAACTTGTTGTCTCCTAGTTCATATGCACTGGTCCCAGAACAGCAGAACAGCAGTGAAGCTTCTCTGCCACTCAGGGTCACGTTCTCCTCACAGCTCTCACTGTTGATGAAAACACTCTGACCCTCCTGATTCCTGAAAAAGTAAAAACAACCTCCAAAGCCTTGTGTCACCGTGACAGTTAAAAAGAGAGCAAAAATCATAAGGTTATTAAGTGAATTATAAAGTGAACAGTAAAAATAATAACTGTATATATAAATGTATAAAACATTTAAGAATAAGAGTGTGAAGGTGTGGTTATCTCCAATCACACCCTTCACTCCCCCCTTCTAGACCAAATGGAATCATCCAAGATTCCATGATGGTCTACATAACGTCTAAGAAGCCCCGGGAGTAATGACAAGTGTCCGCATACAGAGTATGAGAACAAGTGTTTCTTCATCTCAGCTGTGGACATGCTGGGGCCTATTGCACACCAGTCCCCACGCCGGACTCTCCCTGCCTCGTTATGCCCACCATGGATCTGAGAAGATTCATAAACAAATTTTACTACATTAACTTTCTCTTTTTTTTTTTCCCTCCCAGAATTACAACATGAAGTTTAAAAGTGTTAAAATCAAGTCAATGTTTTTCAACATTGTCACTGTTTTCGCTCTAGACTATAGAATACATAGTCTCAACATTTATTTATCAAATGCCTTCTTATTTTCTTTTAACCTTTCACATTGTCTAATTTAATCTTCAACCACAATAATGTATATATTTTTTATACATTAATTGGACATTTTCTTACACTAGATGCTGAGAAGCTGATCTACACCTTTGTTTTGATTAGAGTATTGTAATGCATTATTCTCTGGATTACAATTATTATTCTCTACAATTTACAAATTGCATCGTGGTCAAAAAGCTGCAGCTACAGTTCTAACTCACACACATAAAAAAAGAGAGAAGATTATTTAGATTGGATTTTAATATTCATTTAGTGTAAAAAGTGTAAAAATCTCTTAACTGCTTAGCAGCTAAGTATATATCAGGACTCCTGACAGATCGACAATTCCAGCTCATTTGTTGAGAACATTTAGCGTTGCCTTTTGTATTTATGCACCAAAGATTTGTAACTCTCTATCAGTTTATATCCATCAGGGATCACCCAGTTCTTCCTTTGAAGCACATCTAAAACGTATTTGTGCACTTCAGATTAATCTTAGTTTTATTTATTTTAAAATAGTTTGTTATGTGCCAAAATTCTTAATGCCAATCTGTAGACAAACAATCCTCAACTTTACACATACTCAGAAATCCTTAAAGCATTGTTCAGAATATTTAGTCTGATTAGTGCTGTTATTTGAGGGCGAACACACAAAGAGCATAAAACACCCCCTTTTTATTTTAGTTATTGAGTAGAGAGTTCAGTTCTTCCAAAACACTGATGAGTATGATGCAGTCAGTGCATTTCCTCTATATCCTTCGTAAACTTATTTTCCATCTGTTAACTTGAGTCTAAAAACATTTGGCTGATGTTAGAATTTAAATGTGTGTGGAGTTGTGTCCACAAGCTGTTGTAGGCATGGTCCACCTAAGTTTAGACTAACTAGTTTCTATGGCAGTGATTTTAAACCTATGAGCTGCAGTGGTCCTGTTTGAAGTTATTGGCCTAATATTTATTTTTCTCGTTCAGTTCCAATATATGTTTTTGCGAACTGTGCTACCTGTAAATTAATTGCAAAAAATAAAAACATATCTAAGTTTCACTTGTTTGGCATAGTTGCAAGACTGTTAGCTGGTGGTTTAGCAAGCTAGTTATTATTATATATATTGAATTAATTTAGCATTAATATTAATGCACATATAAGAGAAAGATTTCTATCTTACCCTATATATATATTTTTTTTAAACTTTTGGAGCAAGCAAAGCTCTTTTTGTAGTTGATAGTCTACATTGATGTATTAATAAGATTTTAAATGGTTGATTTTTATTTAAGCCAGCATGCTTGGTTACTTTAGCTAGTTACAACTACATCTGAGTTTATATGTATTAATTTTGTCAAAAGCCAGTAAACAACTTCCCTTACATAAGCCTTAATGGAGATGATTGTTATTAAAAATGTTTTATACAAATCATAGTCATTAGGCAACATAAATTACATAATGTAAACCTAAAAAAAAAAACTTTCCAGTGAAAATTGAGGGCCAATGTGTGATAGGCCTCTAATGTATTAATCTGCCCAGCAACCATGTTTGGCTACTGTTTACAATGAAATTAAAGATTTTTTCCCTGAACTAGATATTATTTTTAATTCATCAAAGTTTTTGATGAGAAACACTATTTAAAAGAGAAACAAAAAAAGCTAAAACCTCCCTTTTTTTTTTTTCCTTAAAAAGAAAGGTGAAACAGTCATAATTTGAGTCACCACCAGATTTAAAGTTTAACCAAACATTTTCTACATGAGGCATAAACATCAAAAAATTAAATAAAATCACTCCTTTTAATGGAAAAAAAGTAAACAGGCATAAAAATAAAAAAATCTGGTCTCACGTCTCTGTTGCTGGCTCAGGCTGAGGGGTGGATCCACTGGGCTGATTGGCTGATGGGGGTGGGTGGTGTTGATGGTTGAGCAGGTGCTGTCTGAAGCGGTCTCTGATCGCTCAGTTCTTCCAGATCTGAAACCAGTTTCCTGGACCAGTGCTGTAACATTTCAATCACAGCAGGTCCGGTGAAGACACAGTCCAGCCATCGACCGACAGCTGGACCAAACACAGTCTCTCATCTGAGACTCTCCTCATGAAGTGCTCTGGTTCAGATGATGTTCACAGTACTGTTGCAGAGGACCCTGTCTCTGAGGGTCAAAACTCCTGTGATGAGCACCACCCCCGCCTTCTCAAACACCCAGAAAACAGCACTGAGCAACATTCAGTCAAAAGAGAAAAATCCCTCCCAAAAAAAACCTTAAAAGAAAAAAAATAATAATAAAAAAGAAATCCTGAAAGGAATTCTAACATGGTTAAAAATTGTTTAGCCTCATGAAATAACTAAAACAAAAATTATTTCCAGCCAAACAATGCTTGATATTTCTAAACTGTATAAACATTAACATTATATTGTTGTGCTCTGATGGGGACTCAAAATATAGCCAAGAATATGCAAGCAAGTTCTTCATTGCGAGAAATAGAAAACATATGGAAAGCAAAACAAAAAGCTCCATTTTTTTTTTTTTTTTTTTTTTAAAACATCTGATGTCTCCTTGTTTAAAAGTCAGAAAGAGAGACCCAATTCACTGCAGCTCGTAATAGATACAATATTAAGTTTGTCAAATTAAAGCTTTCCAAAGAAAGTAAGATCTTTCCTTACTGGTTTCTAAAATCTACCATCCTCATTAAGAGAATCAAAAGATCAGCATAAACTGAGATGCATGAGAACCACTGGAGAAATTAGATATGTGTATTCTTTAAATCTCATTCAGCTGAGACTGAGCTGAAATCAGTCTCAATAAAAAAGAATAATAATAGAAAAGGCCTAAACCACATGAAGACAGAAGCTGTGTTCAGAATGGCTCACTCATTAACTCTTTCACTATGTAGCATTTTCTATTTACTGAACGAATTATGGAACAACCAAACAATAAACCATGTTTGTCCTGCTCTGAGGACGTCTGATACAACAGCACTGCATTGCATTATAGTATATTTTGAAATTTCTAAATGTTCTGATGCATTAGGTTTTCCATAGTGAACTATATAGGGAATAGAATGTACTGCTGGGGTTTTAAACAGTACTGCAAAAATGGTTTACACACTATATAGTGCACTATTTCTGGAATAGGGAGCGATTCTGACACAGCCACACACACATTATATTCATCATTAGATTCGCTTATAGAATATCAGAGTTAGACAAATGTTAGAAACATACACACTTTCACACACACACACACCAAATGTGATAGAAGATAGCAGAGAAGAGATGCTTTGTCTATCTCTCTCACTGCTTCATTCAACACACACAGAAACACACACACACACACACTGTCTCAAAAGCCTGGAATCCTCATCTCTTTTCTGTTTCAATCAGGGATGACTTTCACAATGTGGACATTTGTACATAACTCATCACTACTACTCAAACATGAAGCTGTCTCACATATTCACTAAACTGCCATCCTCAGAATTCTACAGCATTCTCCATAAAGATAATAAAACGTGTTACATTGAACAGTACCAGCATGGCTCAATATTCTGCCCTACTTTAATATATGTATATTGTTTATATGCTGACGATTCCAAACTTTTGAACAACACTACATAAACACACACCCGCACAGACATACACATATAGGCTGTATTCGGAATGGCATACTACATACTACTCGCGTACTAAATCTGCCTAAAGCCAGTATGCAGTACACAGTATGTGACCAAACTGAGGATCTGTAGTGCACTACAGGTACCCGGATGGTGTACTACTCCGCTCAGATTCCGCAGTGTGCATGGAGAGCTATCTTCGCGGTGTACTGCATCCCAACATGCATTGCGACTGGCTTCTCCAGCTCGCTTCAGAAAAAAACAAGATGGAGGCGAGTGCGAGAGATTTTTAAATTTTATAAATAAATATATTTTTAAATTAAGGGAATTATTTTGGAAAGTATTGGCTCACCGCTGTCGAGCCCCCTCCGCTGCCGCGGCCGAGCGCTGTCCGCCGCCGTTACTCTCCGCTGCCGCGCGTTCTCCGCGGGTGGGGACCCTCCGCTGCCGCGGCCGCGCGTTCTCCGCGGCGGGGACCCACCGCTGCCGCGACCGAGCGCTGTCCGCCGCCGTTACTCTCCGCTGCCGCGCGTTCTCCGCGGCGGGGACCCACCGCTGCCGCGACCGAGCGCTTTCCGCGGCCGGGACCCTCCGCTGCCGCGACCGAGCGCTTTCCGCGGCCGGGACAGCGGAGGGTCTCGACAGCGGTGAGCCATTACTTTCCTTGATGCAGTAAATTATTCCCTCAGTTTTAATAAATTATTCTGTTATTTTAATAAATGATTCCCTCAGTTTTAATAAATGATTCCCTCAGTTTTAATAAATTATTCTGTTATTTTAATAAATGATTCCCTCAGTTTTAATAAATGATTCCCTCAGTTTTAATAAATTATTCTGTTATTTTAATAAATGATTCCCTCAGTTTTAATAAATTATTCTGTTACTTTAATAAAAAATTCCCTCAGTTTTAATAAATCGTTCTCTTTATTTAATAAATAATTACCTTTGTTTAATAAATCGTTCTGTTGATTTAATAAATAATTCCCTGTGTTTAAATACATATTTTTCTTTTAAATAAGGGAATTATTTGAATACAAATTAATAAAATTGTTTGATTTGTGTTGAGATTGTGTAAATATGAATGAGAGTTTGTTTAAATGTTTTCTTCTTGTTGGTACTTACATAAATGAAAATAGTAATCTACTAAAATAAATAGAAAAACATATTTAAATATAACTGGAACATACTTGGGTTGTGGGGGCTGCTGCTAATTGGTTGTTAGAATTGGGTTAGCTGCTAAACTCTAAAATAAAAGCAGCAATTGCTGTTCTGGACAGTATGCAGATCTCATTAGTTTTAATAATGAAAAGGTAGGACATTTTTCATGTTCTTTCTGTTTACAACTCACTCTGAGGAATTCGGAGCACTACAGAGCACTGACTGGTGTGTCACAGCAGGGCCGTGTAGGGTACTACAATCAAAAGTGTTACAGTACCGAATACTACATACTGGGCAGCGTGTAGTATGCAGTACATACTAGTGCAGTATGCAGTACGCAGTATAGTAGTATGCCATTCCGAATACAGCCATAGTCTTGGCTCATTTGATTGAAAAGAGCTGCATCATGAATTTTTGGATTAAATTTCAATTCTTTAGTTACTTGGGATCCCATTTTGTTCTCTCATTCGATTTTAATGACTCAGAGTAATTTAGCCCCAATAATCACGTCTCACCTTCCTTCTTCTATCCCTGCTTAATACACAATCAGTACCCTGTACTATTAGTATTATTTATGCACTCCTCCCCACGGTCCCGGGACCTATTACTCTAATGACACGTCTATCAATAGAGGCCTCGCTATGACCAGGCTAGTCTTCTCTTTAACTTCAAAGATATATTTACATACATCAATAAAGGCCTCGCTATGACCAGGCTAGTCTTGTACACCGTCATGTAACTATACACTGTCCAGGGCGGAGTGCTGAAGGAAGGATGGAGGGGAGTAAATTAATTTAAGAACAATTTTTACATTTAAAATTTCCTTAATGAGTAAATTAGTTAACCTGTCACTCACCACCAATGTTTGTTGATGAGGCCTGGATTTGCGAATGGGGGGTGAGAGGCCGCACTTACCCCCGCGGTACTTGTCCTTTTCTCTGTGGAATTTTTTTCCCCTGCTTCTTGGGCCCAGCTGTTTTGCTGGAGAGCGTCCTCGGCAGGTGCTAGTCTCTCCCCCTCCATCGCAAGACCATGCTCATCCTGTTCGTGACGCCAAATTGTGGTGGAAAATAATGACAGGAAGAAAGAAATTTTCAGAGTCTCTGAGTCTTGATCAGAATGAGTAACAAGATTTATTGAGAAGCCACACGTAATGAATACAGAGTGAACTCCTGCCTTGCAAGAGTGCCACGCTCTCTTTATACCCCACCCTTACATCTTGCTTACATCTTGCTTCCCAATTATGGGCACAGTGCCACCATTGTGACACGTCAACTTCTTCTGACAGATGGTATGACATAATCCCTTAGTGGGCATATCAGGCTGGTTCTCAAAACATTGCAAGCAGAAAGGAAGATGACCCTGGCGCCAGAATTTGTAGACAGAACAACTGTGACGTGCATTCCTTAACACATACACATAGACACACACTGCTGGCGCCAGATAGAGAAAACTCTTACTCAGCATTTCAAAAAAGCTCACTGAGGGTAGAATGTTCACAGTACACATTATCATCGCATAGAACAAAAAGTAATATCATTAATAGTCGTCATTGTTTATGAATCATCACACGTCATTGATTATGAATCATTTCAATAAACACCTTCCATCACACTGTCCTGTAAAGTCTTCAAAATCCCACAAAGAAAATCAGGATCTGACCCAACCAGGAATCGAACCCTGGCCATCTTTTCCAGAGTCATTAACCAAGCAACTAGCCCAAAAGGTCACACTGATCCAGCTACTCAACTGTATATAAACTTGTGTCCTATAGTGTGAATTGCACCTAAAACCCCAGTTCTGTTGTGCACCACCATCAATCAAAACCCATGCCACTTTGTTCATAGGCAACATCCCAACCTCTACACCACAAGGTCTCAAGCATAAAGTTATTCTCCAGTGTATAAAACTCTGCCCTGTAGTGTATACTGCTGCTAAAATTCCTGTTCTGTACAACACTGTCCTGCAGTGTCTTCCAAATCCCACCAAGCAACTCTGTATCTGACCCCACCAGGAATTAAACCCAAGCCATCTTTTTCACTGACAACACCACAACCACTTCCAGGAAACAAACCCTAGCCATCTTGTTCAGACAAATCAACCAAACTACTAGACCACTAGGCCACACTGACCGAACTACTTGACAGTGTATAAAACTCTGTCCTGTAGTGTGAATTGCACTTAAAAACCCAGGTCTGTTGTGTATAGGTGTGTAAAACTCTGTAGTGAGTATTGCAGCTAAAACCCATTTTGTAAAATGAAATGTAAAATCAGAACCAGTGTATAAAGCTCCATCCGGTAGTGTGTACTGTAGCAAGAATTCCTGTTCTGTTATGTACAGGTGTGTAAAACACGGTCCTCTAGTGTCTTACAAATACCAGAAAGAAAATCAGTATCCGACCCCACCTGGAATCGGACCGAAACCATGTTGTACAGAGTCAACAACCCAACCACTACATCACATGGTCACACGCATCCAGTTATTCACCAGTGTATTAAACTTTGTCCTTTTGTGTTCCCTGTAGATAAAACTTCTGTTCTATAGACCTGTAGTGTCTTCCAAATCCCACAAAGAAAATCTGTATCTTACCCCACCAGGAATCAAACTCTTGCCATCTTTTTTTGCAGTCATCAACCAAGCCACTACACCACTATGTCACACTTCTTCATCTATTCACCAGTTTATAAAACTCTGTCCTGTAGTTTGTACTGCAGCTAAAACCCCTGTTATTGTGTGTACGGGTGTAAAAACTCTGTCCTGTTGTGTCTTAATTATCCCACAAAGAAAGTCAGTATCTGACCCCACCTGGAATTGAACCTAAACCATATATGTCAACAACCCAACCACTACACCACATCAACCTATCCAGTCACACTGCTTCAGCTATTCACCAATGTAAAAAACCCTGTGCTCTAGTGTGTACTGCAGCTCAACCCAATCAGGAATCGAACCCTAGCCATCTTTTTCAGACTCATCAACCAAGCAACTAGACCACTAGGCCCCACTGACCCAGCTACTTGACTGTGTATAAAACTCTGTCTTTTAGTGTGAATTGCACTTTAAACTCAGTTCTGTTGTGTAAGTGTGTGTAAAACTCTGTCCTGTAGTGTGTATTGCAGCTAAAATCCTCCGTGCTCAGTGCCTGACATAACCAGGACTTGAACTCAAGCCATCAACCCAACCAAAACAACACTTGGTCCAGTTTTTCTGCAGTCTTCTTGGTTATCAACCATAGACTGTATATAGCTGGACAGAGCATCGTCTCTTAAAAGTGAAGCCACCACAGGTCGGGCGCCCCCTGCTGTTCGGCTGCAGAAAGCTGTGTAACTCCACCCATCCCCATAGGTTTCAATGGCAAAACAGAAAACTTTCAATCACGTTTTTTTCTAATATACTGTAATTCTACCTCCATTATTTAAATGCAACAGCTAGTGTAACCTCTGCTTATATTGTCAAATTTTTATATCCCCACAGAATTCGGTTTTTAAAACGTTATTCGGCTCTAATCAAAAAAGGTGTGGTTATGGTAAAAGGGCGGGACCAATAACAGACCGTCAGCTCCGCTCCGCCCCGCTCTGCAGTCTGTGACCGCGAGGCAGCCCTCAGGGGCGGGGTTATTTAAATGAGTAGGCGGTCTCTCCACAGCCTTTCTCCCTCCTCTGGTCTCTTCTGCGCAGACTCTGGTCTCTGAATCGCCAAAATGGAGGAAGATTTTGGCTTCATTTTCATTGAATGAATGGGAACGGCGACACGGCGTCCATCTTTATATACAGTCTATGTTATCAACCAAAATAACTATACCACTAGCTCACACTAATCTAGCTACTAACCAGTGTAAATATCTCTGTCCTGTACTGTGTATTGCAGCTAATATGCCTGTTGTGTAAAACACAGTCCTGTATTGTCTTCCAAATCCCAGAAAGAAACTTACTATCGGACCACACCAGAAGTCGAAGCCAAGACATCTTATTTAAAGACATCAACGAAACCATTACAACACAAAGTCTCAAGTTATTCAGCAGTGTATAAAACGCTGTCCTCTGGTGTGTACTGCAACTAAAATTCCTGTTCTTTTATGTAGCAGTGTTTCAAAACTGTCCTGTTGTGTCTTCCAAATCTCACAAAGAAACTCTGCATCTGACCCAACAAGGATTTAAAGACAATATGTCTTTTCAGAGACAGCAACCTAACCATTACACCACAAGATCTCAAGCCTAATCACCAGTATATAAAGTTAATCACCAGTATATAAAGCTCTGTCCGGTAGTGTGTGCTGTAGCTACAATTCCTGTTCTATAAAACTTTGCCCTTTGCCCCCATGTTTTCCAAATCCCACACAGGAAATCAGTGGCTGACCCCACGAGGAATCGAACCCTGGCCATGTTCACAGACTTCCGGAAACTATTTGCTACATTTAAATCACTACTTAAACCCTCCGCCTCCTCCTCCGGCTACATGCCTTACAGCTGAAACACTTTCCTCATTCTTTACTGGGAAAGTGGCAGCTATCAGCAACCAGTTTACTGATGTAATATGTAGAAGTCCTACTACATGCTCTGCAGCCCGGTATCCCACTACCGAAGGAGCCATTTTCTCCTTGTTCACTCCTCTCACTGAGAACGAGACACTGGCTTTCCTAACACGTAGCCGTCCTACTACGCGTCCACTTGATCCAATTCTTCAAACCTACTGCAAACCATCGCACCAGCAATCATTCCGGCTATCACTCACACCATCAATGCCTCTTTAACTTCTGGTGTATTTCCAACTGCTTTCAAACAAGCACATGTGACACCACTGCTTAAAAAAAGCCTTTTCTCAACCCAGCCCTGGTTGATAACTACAGACCGGTCTCACTACTACCTTTTCTCTCTAAAACATTAGAAAGAGCAGTTTTAAATCAGGTCTCTGGCTTCCTCTCCCAGAATGACCTCCTGGACCAGAACCAATCTGGTTTCAAAAAAGCAGCAGCACGTCTGATCTTCAACCAGCCAAAACGGGCACGTCACCCCACTGCTTATTGAGTTCCATTGGCTACCAGTTGATGCTCGCATCAAATTCAAAACTCTTACAATCGCCTACAAGGTGATGACAGAACAGCTCCTTTCTACCTGCACTCACTCCTGAAGGCTTACGCTACCTCCCAGCCGCTGCGCTCCTCCAATGAACGTCGCCTCGCTTTACCAAACAAACATTCACACAAAGCAATCTAGGCTGTTCTCATACAGAGTTCCCCAATGGTGGAACAAACTACCTTCTACTACCAGATCAGGAGAATCTCTCACTATCTTTAATAAACTCCTGAAGACTGAGCTCTTCAAAGAGCACTTACTCTCCTAACACCTCTAACTAACTACCTTCCACTACCAGATCAGGAGAATCTCTCACTATCTTTAATAAACTCCTGAAGACAGAGCTCTTCAAAGAGCACTTACTCTCCTAACACCTCTAACACACTAACTACTTCTAACCTCATTTCCTTCTTCCCCTCCTTCACTCCTATATCCTATTATTTCTCGTTGACCTCCTTTAGGCCCTGTTTAAAGATGTTTTTACCTTTAACTTATTACTTTTGTACTTCACTATTGTAAGTCGCTTAGTTCAAAAGTGTCATGCCAAATGTAATGTAATGTAATGTTGTTAAGATTTAACAACCCAGTCACTATACCACAAGTTCATACTGCACCAATAATTCACCAGTGTTCTGTAGTGTGTACTGCAAATAAAACCCTTATTCTGTTGTGTACAGGTGTCTAAAACTGTACTGTCCTGAACTGTCTTCCAAATGCCACAAAGACAGTCACTATCTCACCCCACCAGGAATCATACCATAGTCACCTTGTTTAGAGTCATCAACCAAACAACTACACCGCTAGGTCACACTACTCCAGCTACTGACCAGTGTATAAAACTCTCTCCTGTAGTGTCTACTGCAGCTAAACCACCTGTTCCTTAGTGTGAAACAATGTCTTGTAGAATCCAACAAATCCCACAAAGAAAGTCATTATCTGATGTCACCAGGAATCAAACCCAAGCCATCTTTTTTTTTTTAGAGTCATCAACCTATCCAGTAGACCACTAGATCACACTGCTCCTGCTATTCAGCAATGTAAAAAAAATTCTTTGTGTACTGCAGCTAAAGCCAACCAGGAATCAAGAACCCGACCACTATACCAAAAGGTCATACTGCACCAGGAATTCACCAGTGTTTAAAATGCTGTCCTGTACTCTGTACTTCAGGTAAAATCCCTGTTCTATTGACACGGGTGTGTAAAAGATGTAAAATCATGGAAGTCGCACAACTTCCTACTATTGAATAGTGATAAAACAGAAGTTCTCCTATTGGCCCCAAAGCTGCTAATTAGACTTAATGCTAAATCTTGGTCCTCCCAAGGTTTCTTCCTCCTCTTTCAGCTCTGAGGGATTTTGTCCTTGCCTCCGCGCTCACTGGGGGTTCTGTATTATGTATTATTTATGTTTAAGCCTGTTTTTGCCTGATTCTTTGTCCGGTAATCATGTTTGTAAAGCTGCTTTGTGCCAACACCAGTTGTAAAAAGTGCTATACAAATAAATTGAATTTGATTTTGATTTGATATAGAGTAGTGGTATAGAGTATAGAGTATTGTGGGGTGTATATTGTAGTGTGGGGTGTATAGTGTAGTGTGGGGTGTATAGAGTAGTGTGGGGTGTATAGTGTAGTATTGGGTGTATAGTGTACTGGGGGAGTATAGTGTAGTGTGGGAATATAGTGTAGTGCGGGTTGTATAGTGTAGTGTGGGGTGCAAAGAGTAGTGTGGGGTGTATAGAGTATTTTGGGGTGTATAGTGTAGTGGGGGGAGTATAGTGTAGTGTGGAGTGTACAGTGTAGTGTGGGTATATAAAGTAGTGTGGGGTGTATAGTGTGGTGGGGGTGTATAGAGTAGTGTGGAGTTTAAATAGTAGTGTGGGGTGTATAGAGTATTGTGGAGTGTATAGTGTAGTGTGGGGTGTATAGTGTAGTGTGGGGTGTATAGAGTAGTGTGGGGTGTATAGTGTAGTATTGGGTGTATAGTGTACTGGGGGAGTATAGTGTAGTGTGGGAATATAGTGTAGTGCGGGGTGTATAGTGTAGTGGGGGGTATATAGTGTAGTGTGGGGTGTATAGAGTAGAGTGGGGTGTATAGAGTAGTGTGGGGTGTATAGAGTAGTGTGGGGTGTATAGAGTAGTGTGGGGTGTATAGTGTAGTGGGGGACTATAGAGTAGTGTGGGGTGTATAGTGTAGTGGGGTTGTATAGAGTAGTGTGGGGTGTATAGTGTAGTGGGGGTGTATAGTGTAGTGGGGGTGTATAGTGTAGTGTGGGGTGTATAGAGTATTGTGGGGTGTATGGTGTAGTGTGGGGTGTATAGAGTAGTGTGGGGTGTATAGTGTAGTATTGGGTGTATAGTGTACTGGGGGAGTATAGTGTAGTGTGGGAATATAGTGTAGTGCGGGGTGTATAGTGTAGTGTTGGGTGTATAGTGTAGTGTGGGGTGTATAGTGTAGTGTGGGGTGTATAGTGTAGTGTGGGGTGTATAGTGTAGTGGGGTGTACAGAGTAGTGTAGGATTTATAGAGTAATGTGGGGTGTATAGTGTAGTAGGGAGTATAGAGTAGTGTGGGGTGTACAGAGCAGTGTTGGGTGTATGGAGTAGTGTGGGGTGTATAGTGTAGTGGGGGTGTATGGTGAAATGGGGAGTATAGAGTAGTGTGGGGTGTATAGTGTATTGGGGGAGTATATAGTAGTGTGGGGTATATAGTGTAGTGAGGGAGTATAGTGGGGGTGTATAGTGTAGTGTGGGGGTGTATAGAGTAATGTGGGGTGTATAGTATAGTGGGGGTGTAAAGAGTAGTGTGGGATTTATAGAGTAATGTGGGGTGTATAGTGGGTTTACATTGTAGTGAGTGTGTAAAGGGTAGTGTGGGGTGTATAGAGTAGTGTAGGGTGTAAAGTGTAGTGTGGGGTGTAAAGTGTAGTGTGGGGTATATAGAGTAGTGTGGGGTGTATAGTGTAGTGGGGGTGTATAGTGCAGTGTGGGGTGTATAGTGCAGTGTGGAATGTATAGTGTAGAGGGGGAATATAGAGTAGTGTGGGATATATAGTGTAGTGGCGTTATATAAAGGAGTGTGGGATGTATAGAGTAATGTGCTGTGTATAGTGTAGTGGGGGTGTAGAGAGTAGTGTGGGGTATATAGTGTAGTGGGGGTATAGAGAGTAGTGTGGGGTATATAGTGTAGTGGGGGAGTATATTGTAGTGGGGGTATATAGTGTAGTGGGGGAGTATAGTGTAGTGTGGAGTGTACAGTGTAGTGTACAGTGTAGTGTGGGTATATAAAGTAGTGTGGGGTGTATAGTGTGGTGGGGGTGTATAGAGTAGTGTGGAGTTTAAATAGTTGTGTGGGGTGTATAGTGTAGTGTGGGGTGTATAGTGTAGTGTGGGGTGTATAGTGTAGTGGGGGTGTATAGTGTAGTGGGGGTGTATAGAGTAGTGTGGGGTATATAGAGTAGTGTAGGGTGTATAGTGTAGTGGGGGACTATAGAGTAGTGTGGGGCGTATAGTGTAGTGGGGTTGTATAGAGTAGTGTGGGGTGTATAGTGTAGTGGGGGTGTATAGTGTAGTGGGGTTGTATAGAGTAGAGTGGGGTGTAAAGTGTAGTGGGGAAGTATAGAGTAGTGTGGGGTATATAGTGTAGTGGGGAAGTATAGTGTAGTGTGGGGTGTATAGAGTAGAGTGGGGTGTATCGAGTAGTGTTGGGTGTATCGAGTAGTGTTGGGTGTATCGTGTAGTGTGGGGTGTATAGTGTAGTGTGGGGTGTATAGTGTAGTGTTGGGAGATATTGTAGTGTTGGGTGTATAGTGTAGTGTTGGGAGATATTGTAGTGTTGGGTGTATAGTGTAGTGTTGGGTGTATAGTGTAGTGTGGGGTGTATAGTGTAGTGGGGTGTATAGTGTAGTGGGGGAGTATAGATTAGTGTGGGGTGTATAGTGTAGTGGGGGTGTATAGTGTAGTGGGGGTGTATAGTGTAGTGTGGGGTGTATAGTGTAGTGTTGGGTGCTATTGTAGTGTTGGGTGTATAGTGTAGTGTTGGGTGTATAGTGTAGTGTGGGGTGTATAGTGTAGTGTGGGGTGTATAGTGTAGTGTGGGGTGTATAGTGTAGTGGGGGAGTATAGAGTAGTGTGGGGTGTATAGTGTAGTGGGGGTGTATAGTGTAGTGGGGGTGTATAGTGTAGTGTGGGTGTATAGAGTAGTGTGGGTGTATAGTGTAGTGTGGGGTGTATAGTGTAGTGTGGGGTGTATAGTGTAGTGTGGGGTGTATAGTGTAGTGTGGGGTGTATAGTGCAGTGGGGGTGTATAGTGCAGTGGGGGTGTATAGTGCAGTGTGGGGTGTATAGTGTAGTGGGGGTGTATAGAGTAGTGTGGGGTGTATAGAGTAGTGTGGGGTATATAGAGTAGTGTGAGGTATATAGAGTAATGTGGGGTGTATAGTGTAGTAGGGGTATATAGAATAGTGTGGATTGTATAGTTTAGTTGGGGTATATAAAGTAGTATGGGGTGTATAGTGTAGTGTGGGTTGTATAGGGTGGTGTGGGGTGTATAGTGTAGTGGGTGAGTATAGTGTGGGGTGTACAGAGTAATGTGGGGTGTGTAGTGTAGTAGGGGAGTATAGAGTAGTGTGGGGTGTATAGAGTAGTGTGGGGTGTATAGTGTAGTGTGGGGTGTATAGTGTAGTGGAGGTATATAGTGTAGTGGGGGAGTATAGAGTAGTGTGGGATGTATAGTGTAGTGTGGGGGTATATATTGTAGTCGGGAGGTATAGAGTAGTGTGGCGTGTATAGAGTAGTGTGGAATGTATAGTGTAGAGGGGGAATATAGAGTAGTGTGGGGTATATAGTGTAGCGGCGGTATATAAAGTAATGTGGGGTGTATAGTGTAGTAGGGGTGTATAGTGTAGTGGGGGTGTATAGTGTAGTGGGGGTGTATAGTGTAGTGGGGGTGTATAGTGTAGTGTGGGCGTATAGAGTAGTGTGGGCATATAGAGTAGTGTGGGCATATAGAGTAGTGTGGGGTGTATATAGTAATGTGGGGTTTATAGTGTAGTGGGGGTGTATAGTGTAGTGGGTGAGTATGGAGTAGTGTGGGGTGTATAGTATAGTGTGGGGTGTATAGTATAGTGGGGGTGTATAGAGTAGTGTGCGGTGTACAGAGTAGTGGGGGGTATATACTGTAGTCGGGAAGTATAGAGTAGTGTGGGGTGTATAGTGTAGTGGGGGGTATAGAGTAGTGTGGGGTGTACAGAGTAGTGGGGGGTGTATAGTATAGTGTGGCGTGTATAGTGTAGTGTGGGGTGTATAGTGTAGCGGCGGTATATAAAGTAGTGTGGGATGTAAAGAGTAATGTGGGGTGTATAGTGTAGTAGGGGTGTACAGAGTAGTGTGGGGTGTACAGAGTAGTGGGGGTGTATAGTGTAGTGTGGGGTGTATAGTGTAGTGTGGGGTGCATACTGTAGTGGGGGTAGATAGAGTAGTGTGGGGTGTATAGTGTACTGGGGGTATATAGAGTAGTGTGGGGTGTATAGTGTAGTGGGGGTGTATAGTGTACTGGGGGTATATAGAGTAGTGTGGGGTGTATAGTGTAGTGGGGGTATATAGTGTAGTGTGGGGTGTATAGTGTAGTGGGGGTTTATAGAGTAGTGTGGGGTGTATAGTGTAGTGGGGGTGTGTAGTGTGGGGTGTACAGAGTAGTGGGGGGTATATACTGTAGTCGGGAGGTATAGAGTAGTGTGGGGTGTATAGTGTAGTGGGGGATTATAGTGTAGTGTGGGGTGTATAGTGTAGTGGGGGTATATAGTGTAGTGTGGGGTGTATAGTGTAGTGTGGGGTGTATAGTGTAGTGGGGGTGTATAGTGTAGTGGGGGTGTATAGTGTAGTGGGGGTTTATAGAGTAGTGTGGGGTGTATAGTGTAGTGTGGGGTGTATAGTGTAGTGTGGGGTGTATAGTGTAGTGTGGGGTGTATAGTGTAGTGGGGTTGTATAGTGTAGTGTGGGGTGTATAGTGTAGTGTGGGGGTATATATTGTAGTCGGGAGGTAGAGAGTAGTGTGGCGTGTATAGAGTAGTGTGGAATGTATAGAGGGGGAATATAGAGTAGTGTGGGGTATATAGTGTAGCGGCGGTATATAAAGTAGTGTGGGATGTATAGAGTAATGTGGGGTGTATAGTGTAGTAGGGGTATATAGAGTAGTGTGGGGTGTATAGTGTAGTGTTGGGTGTATAGTGTAGTGTGGGGTGTATAGTGTAGTGTGGGGTGTATAGTGTAGTGTGTATAGTGTGGGGTGTATAGTGTAGTGTGGGGTGTATAGTGTAGTGGGGGGTGTATAGTGTAGTGGGGGTGTATAGTGTAGTGGGGGTGTATAGTGTAGTGTGGGGTGTATAGTGTAGTGTGGGGTGTATAGTGTAGTGGGGTGTATAGTGTAGTGTGGGGTGTATAGTGTAGTGGGGGTGTATAGTGTAGTGTGGGGTGTATAGTGTAGTGTGGGGTGTATAGTGTAGTGTGGGGTGTATAGTGTAGTGTGGGGTGTATAGTGTAGTGGGGGTGTATAGTGTAGTGGGGGTGTATAGTGTAGTGTGGGGTGTATAGTGTAGTGTGGGGTGTATAGTGTAGTGTGGGGTGTATAGTGTAGTGGGGTTGTATAGTGTAGTGTGGGGTGTATAGTGTAGTGTGGGGGTATATATTGTAGTCGGGAGGTAGAGAGTAGTGTGGCGTGTATAGAGTAGTGTGGAATGTATAGAGGGGGAATATAGAGTAGTGTGGGGTATATAGTGTAGCGGCGGTATATAAAGTAGTGTGGGATGTATAGAGTAATGTGGGGTGTATAGTGTAGTAGGGGTATATAGAGTAGTGTGGGGTGTATAGTGTAGTGTTGGGTGTATAGTGTAGTGTTGGGTGTATAGTGTAGTGTTGGGTGTATAGTGTAGTGTTGGGTGTATAGTGTAGTGTGGGGTGTATAGTGTAGCGTGGGGCGTATAGAGTAGCGTGGGGCGTATAGTGTAGTGTGGGGCGTATCGAGTAGTGTTGGGTGTATCGAGTAGTGTGGGGCGTATCGAGTAGTGTGGGGCGTATAGTAGTGTTGGGTGTATCGAGTAGTGTTGGGTGTATCGAGTAGTGTTGGGCGTATAGTGTAGTGTGGGGCGTATAGTGTAGTGTTGGGCGTATAGTGTAGTGTGGGGCGTATAGTGTAGTGTGGGGCGTATAGTGTAGTGTGGGGCGTATAGTGTAGTGTGGGGCGTATAGTGTAGTGTGGGGCGTATAGTGTAGTGTGGGGCGTATAGTGTAGTGTGGGGCGTATAGTGTAGTGTGGGGCGTATAGTGTAGTGGGGGCGTATAGTGTAGTGGGGGCGTATAGTGTAGTGTGGGGGCGTATAGTGTAGTGGGGGGTGTATAGTGCAGTGTGGGGTGTATAGTGCAGTGTGGGGTGTATAGTGCAGTGTGGGGTGTATAGTGCAGTGTGGGTGTATAGAGTAGTGTGGGGTGTATAGTGTAGTGTGGGGTGTATTGTGTAGTGGGGGTGTATAGAGTAGTGTGGGGTATATAGAGTAGTGTGGGGTGTATAGTTTAGTGGGGGTGTATAGTGTAGTGTGGGGTGTATCGAGTAGTGATGGGTGTATCGAGTAGTGTTGGGTGTATAGTGTAGTTTGGGGTGTATAGTGTAGTGTGGGGTGTATAGTGTAGTGTGGGGTGTATAGTGTAGTGTGGGGTGTATAGTGTAGTGTGGGGTGTATAGTGTAGTGTTGGGTGTATAGTGTAGTGTGTATAGTGTGGGGTGTATAGTGTAGTGTGGGGTGTATAGTGTAGTGTGGGGTGTATAGTGTAGTGGGGGTGTATAGTGTAGTGGGGGGTGTATAGTGTAGTGGGGGTGTATAGTGTAGTGTGGGGTGTATAGTGTAGTGTTGGGTGTATAGTGTAGTGTGTATAGTGTGGGGTGTATAGTGTAGTGGGGGTGTATAGTGTAGTGGGGGGTGTATAGTGTAGTGTGGGGTGTATAGTGTAGTGTGGGGTGTATAGTGTAGTGTGGGGTGTATAGTGTAGTGTGGGGTGTATAGTGTAGGGTGTATAGTGTAGTGGGGGTGTATAGTGTAGTGGGGGTGTATAGTGTAGTGTGGGGTGTATAGTGTAGTGGGGGTGTATAGTGTAGTGGGGGTGTATAGTGTAGTGTGGGGTGTATAGTGTAGTGGGGGTGTATAGTGTAGTGGGGGTGTATAGTGTAGTGTGGGGTGTATAGTGTAGTGTGGGGTGTATAGTGTAGTGGGGGTGTATAGTGTAGTGTGGGGTGTATAGTGTAGTGGGGGTGTATAGTGTAGTGTGGGGTGTATAGTGTAGTGGGGGTGTATAGTGTAGTGTGGGGTGTATAGTGTAGTGGGGGTGTATAGTGTAGTGGGGGCAGAGGGTGGCTGTTTGAGCACCGGACCAATGGCTGAGTCAGGAGGACTGAGGTGTGATCCGGAACAGGCAGGGAGTGAGGTAGATGGAGACAGTGAGGTGGACGAGTTGGATCCGGACAGCGAGGGAATTATAAACAATGAAGAATGGAAGAAAAAGAAAAGGCAACAAAGAGAATCTGCTGAAGAGAGAGGAGAGAAAGAACAAAGACTAGAGGGAAAAGTTATTCTGCGGTTTCAATCCCTGTGCACAATAAATCCGTTGAAGGTTAGTGAAGCCATTCACAAGCTGGCAGGTGAAGTAAAGTTTGTTATAAACCTTAAGAAATGGGAATCTACTGATTATATGTAGGAACAGAGATCAGCAGCGTGGATTAATGAAGTGCAAAACACTACTTGGAAAGGAGGTTAAGCTTCACATATGGGAAGAAAAAGGGAGGGCAATGTGTGTAATATCAGGAGTGTCAACGGAACTTACTGAAAAACAAATTAGGGTAAATGTCAGAGATGTGAGAGTAACAAGAGTTAAACGTTTTCTAATAACAAGAGATGGAGTTAAAGTGCCTAGCATGTCTGTGTTACTGACCCTAGAAGAGGATAAACTACCGGAAAGAATTAGAATTGGATATGTCAGCTACATAGCGAGACCATATAATCCCCCACCAACTAGATGCTTTAAATGTCAGCGTTTTGGGCATATTGCAGCGTCACCCCCAGCACAAAACATGCACAAATGCTGTAATCTTACCATGGATACCCTCATAGTAGAAAAGAGAACGTTTGTAGCTTTCATGGTCGAAATCATTAATTGCTCTGCTCAAACTTGTAGCCGAACTGAGAGAACTAAGATCATTGCGAAAGCAGCGGAAAAATATTTGGAAATAGAAGAGTTGTCAATTGAGAATATAAATGCAACGTTGACAGGGATGTCAGAATTATAGTCAACAAGTGAAGGGGGAGCTCAACGATGCTAACCATTTTACAGTGGAATGCTAGAAGTCTAATTGCGAATGGGCAAGAATGAAAAATACATTAAGGAGCTTTCCAGCAAACCGAATATTATTTGCATTCAGGAAACCTGGCTAAAACCCTCACTTGACTTTACTGTATATGGTTATACAACTGTGCGTAAGGATAGAACCACTGCTGTAAGTGGTGGAGTTGTCACCTTTATACAGCATGGTATTAACTATAGAGCTATTAGCAGTAATGACGAGTGTGAAGTGGTTATAACTGAAATCTGGTTAAACAATTTTAAAATTGTTTAACATATTTGATAACACTAATACAAATCCATTATTAAATCAAACTGATCTCAA
This sequence comes from Astyanax mexicanus, assembly GCF_023375975.1. Taxonomy (NCBI): domain Eukaryota; kingdom Metazoa; phylum Chordata; class Actinopteri; order Characiformes; family Acestrorhamphidae; genus Astyanax; species Astyanax mexicanus. The sequence continues at coordinate 1,911,376 of NC_064422.1, read as the reverse complement.
CCCTATTGTTTTTAAAAGCCATGGTCTCTTCTCACTCCAGCCCTTCTCTCCATACATAGTTGCTAATGTCCTGCTGAAAATTAATCCACGAAAAGCTACTGGAGAAGATGGACTGGACCCCTTTTTCCTGCGTCTTCCAGCTCCAGTATATATTTTTAATCTCTCAGTTTTATCTTGCAGAATTCCCAGGGTCTGGAAAACAGCTAATGTGATTCCTCTGTGTATAAAAGGACGGGACTCTTATTGTGACGTTCTAAATCCGTGTATCATTCGTTCATTTGATATTCAATTGAGAATCAAAATCGGAAAATTAAAAAACCAATTCGTTTTTTCGTTTTTTCGTTTTTGAATATAATACCAAAAAACGAATAACGGCTTGTATTTTGTATTTTTATTTGGTTATCCAAACAAAAATTGGAAATTTAAAAAACGGACCAGGAGCCGAATTTGATTTTGATTTTGAACTTGACCCATTTGTGTGCCCCGGAAGTTACTGATTTGTTTATTCTTGGTGGGTTTCTGTTGCGCGGGAGTTCACTGCAGTGTTATCTACACAGTCTGTATTGCTGTAGGCTTTGGATGGAGTTGAGGATGGAGAGTTTTATCTTGTTCAGAGGAACTAAACGCGTTGCAGTGAAAGAAGACGATATGACAACAGAAAAAATCGGCAGGATCTTTCAGGTGTTTGTCTAACGTTCCGTAGCTAAATGTCATATTTAGTTAATACCTTCAAAAAGATCTTTAATTAGGCCAGAATGTGGTTCCAGTCCGGCCATGCTGCCTACAGCAATACAGACTGTGTAGATAACACTGCAGTGAACTCCCGCGCAACAGAAACCCACCAAGAATAAACAAATCAGTAACTTCCAGGGCACACAAATGGGTCAAGTTCAAAATCAAAATCAAATTCGGCTCCTGGTCCGTTTTTTAAATTTCCAATTTTTGTTTGGATAACCAAATAAAAATACAAAATACAAGCCGTTATTCGTTTTTTGGTATTATATTCAAAAACGAAAAAACGAAAAAACGAATTGGTTTTTTAATTTTCCGATTTTGATTCTCAATTGAATATCAAATGAACGAATGATACACGGATTGTTCTAGCTCCGGTAAATCTTAATTGTGCCTGATTCACTTACCTGTTCCAGAAACAGAGCTGACCACATTTAGTAGGCTCAGAGTTAAAGTTAGGAGCTGACCTTCATCCAAGTTAATCTTAGTTCTTCAAGTCTTCATACACTGCTCAAAAAAATAAAGGGAACACTCAAATAACACAATATAACTCCAAGTAAATCAAACTTCTGTGAAATTAAACTGTCCACTTAGGAAGCAACACTGATTGACAATCAATTTCACCTGCTGTTGTGCAAATGGAATAGACAACAGGTGGAAATTATTGGCAATTAGCAAGACACACTCAATAAAGGAGTGGTTCTGCAGGTGGGGACCACAGACCACTTCTCAGAACCTATGCTGTCTGGCTGATGTTTTGGTCAGTTTTGAATGTTGGTGGTGCTTTCACACTCGTGGTAGCATGAGACGGACTCTACAACCCACACAAGTGGCTCAGGTAGTGCAGCTCATCCAGGATGGCACATCAATGCGAGCTGTGGCAAGAAGTTTTGCTGTGTCTGTCAGCGTAGTGTCCAGAGGCTGGAGGCGCTACCAGGGGACAGGCCAGTACACCAGGAGACGTGGAGGAGGCCGTAGGAGGGCAACAACCCAGCAGCAGGACCGCTACCTCCGCCTTTGTGCAAGAAGGAACAGGAGGAGCACTGCCAGAGCCCTGCAAAATGACCTCCAGCAGGCCACAAATGTGCATGTGTCTGCACAAACGGTTAGAAACCGACTCCATGAGGATGGTATGAGGGCCCGACGTCCACAGATGGGGGTTGTGCTCACAGCCCAACACCGTGCAGGACGCTTGACATTTACCAGAGAACACCAGGATTGGCAAATTCGCCACTGGCGCCTTGTGCTCTTCACAGATGAAAGCAGGTTCATACTGAGCACATGACAGACGTGACAGAGTCTGGAGACGCCGTGGAGAGCGGTCTGCTGCCTGCAATATCCTTCAGCATGACCGGTTTGGCAGTGGGTCAGTAATGGTGTGGGGTGGCATTTCTTTGGAGGGCCGCACAGCCCTCCATGTGCTCACCAGAGGTAGCCTGACTGCCATTAGGTACCGAGATGAGATCCTCAGACCCCTTGTGAGACCGTATGCTGGTGTGGTTGGCCCTGGGTTCCTCCTAATGCAGGACAATGCTAGACCTCATGTGGCTGGAGTGTGTCAGCAGTTCCTGCAAGATGAAGGCATTGAAGCTATGGACTGGCCCGCCCGTTCCCCAGACCTGAATCCGATTGAGCACATCTGGGACATCATGTCTCGCTCCATCCACCAACGTCACGTTGCACCACAGACTGTCCAGGAGTTGGCGGATGCTTTAGTCCAGGTCTGGGAGGAGAGCCCTCAGGAGACCATCCGCCACCTCATCAGTAGCATGCCCAGGCGTTGTAGGGAGGTCATACAGGCACGTGGAGGCCACACACAATACTGAGCCTCATTTTGACTTGTTTTAAGGACATTACATTAAAGTTGGATCAGCCTGTAGTGTGTTTTTTCACTTTAATTTTGTGTGTGGCTCCAAATCAAGGCCTCCATTGGTTAATAAATTTGATTTTCATTGATGATTTTTGTGTGATTTTGTTGTCAGCACATTCAACTTTGTACAGAACAAAGTATTCAATGAGAATATTTCATTCATTCAGATCTAGGATGTGTTATTTGAGTGTTCCCTTTATTTTTTTGAGCAGTGTAGTACATTTTCTCACAGTCAATGATGAAACGTAAGTCATGCTGTTGTGTTTTTTGCATGTATCTCCGTTTCTGTTTACTCCTTTATCCGTATATATGCTGAGCTAGTCAGGATATTGTCTGGATGTATTGTGTAGCCTACATTTCCTAACATGTCTTAAGGTGTAGAGTATAATCCCTACATGTTTCTAAGTTACATGTTATAAGTGTTTTAGCACTATCTGCCTCGATGTTATGTGAGAATATTTAGAGTAAAAGTGCTCTAGTTGCGCTACCTAATTTGGCCACTAGGGGGCTTCAGAGACTGTTTAATAGCTGCTCTATGACTGAGCTGTTCTCTTTATTAGAAATTCCCAGTGATTCAAGTTTGCATTGTAAAAGAAGTGTGGCACTTATGTACTTTATGTAATGTAAAGTAAATGCAGACCTTTATTTTTATTTTATAGTGCCTTATTTCTTATTGCTATTTCTTTTCTTTTCCTTTCCAGACTGTAGATGTATATGTAAGCCTTAAAGGGGATGTCCAGTAAATGTGAATGTGAACCTGTGAATACACGTGAATACATGTGAATTCAGATCTGAGCTTCTTCAGTAAATGTTATCATCACCTTTAAAAATAAACCTCATCGTCTCCTCATCATTCCTCTACCTGGCATTCTAATCGATGCCCCATCTTGGATAACTCCTAACACCTAAACGAACCTCATATCCCTATAGCCTTCCCAATACTCTGCATAAAGGTGGTGAGGCAACAGAGTTGAACAATTATAGGCCAATTTCAAAATTATCATGTCTAGCAAAAATTTTAGAATCTCTAGTGAACAGCCAACTGAAATAATTTCTTAATGAAAATTCTATTTTATCCAATTATCAGTCTGGTTTTAGAGAAGGACACAGCACTATCTCGGCTGTAACACTGGTTTTAAATGATCTGTATTCAGACTTAGACAGGAAGAAACACTGTGCAGCTGTTTTTTATTGATTTAACGAAAGCTTTTGATACAGTTGATCACACTCTTCTTTTAAGAAATTTAAAAAAGATTGGCTTTGATGCAAAAGCTCTTGAATGGTCCCAAAACTACCTCACAGACAGACAACAATGCACAGCATTCAATAATTATAAATCAGATTTCCTAGCTATTTCTAAGGGCGTCCCCCAAGGTTCCATTCTGGGTCCAGTTTTATTTAATATATACATTAATGATATTGCTGCCTCGGTTTCTTCCTTAGATTGCAAAATACACCTTTATGCAGATGACACAATCTTATATTGCTCAGCTGATTCTATACATGCTGCAGTAATAAAACTACAGAACTCTACAGATTGCGCTAAATAATCACAAACTAGTTTTAAATGCTAAGAAAACTAAGTTAATGCTGTTTTCCAGATCTCTTAATAGTGATGTTAATTGTGTAAATTTTACTACCCTGGCAGGATCCACCATTGAAAGAGTTACAGAATATAAATATCTCGGCATATGGCTGGATGAGAAACTCACTTTTAAACCTCACATTAATAAACTAGTCAGTAAATGTAGACAGAAGCTGGGTTATTTATATAGAAATAAAGCTTGTTTCCCCATGCACGCTAGGAAAACAATTGTTGAGGCAACCCTTTTATCTGTTCTAGACTATGGTGATGTCATTTATAAATATGCCTCCACCAGTTCCCTCAAATTATTGGATCCAGTATATCACTCTGCTCTAAGGTTCATCACTGGCGACCCTTATAGAACTCATCACTGTGATCTGTACAGAAAAGTTGGTTGGCCTCCATTAGCTGCACGAAGGGAAATGCACTGGTTAATTTTAATTTATAAAACACTCTCCGGTCATATGCCAGAATACATCACTTCATTGATAAATTTTAATAACAGTAATTATCAGGGCTTCTAAGTGGGTCGTAGGCGGGGAGAGGCTGCATGATGGCACCCGGCTCCCACCAGTTAGGGCGTTTATGGACGATATGACAACATTAACGACCACGGTGCCATGTACCCGGCGACTGCTAGGGAAGTTAAATGATAATCTTAGGCTGGCTAGGATGAAAGTTAAACCGAGCAAGTCTAGGAGTGTATCAATCGTTAAAGGGAAATTGATACAAGAAAGGTTTATGATGGAGGGAGAAGTCATACCATCTATATTGGAAAAGTCAGTTAAGAGTTTAGGTAGGTGGTATACTGCAGCACTGAATGATAAAGAGCAGGTGGAAGGGTTGAGGACAGAAATGGTGGAGGCCATTAATAGAATTGATAAGTCTTTTCTGCCAGGTAAATTAATTGTGGTGTCTGCAGTTTGGTTTGTTGCCTCGTCTAAGGTGGCCACTTACAGTTTATGATATTCCGATTTCTGAGGTTGAGAGGTTAGAAAGGGTTATGAGCAAGGCTATAAGGACATGGTTGGGGGTGCCGCGTTGCCTTAGTAGTGTGGCGTGGTGTGGGAGAGGGATGCTGGAACTGCCGTTGACGAGCTTGGTTGAGGAGTTCAAATGTGCTAAGGTAGGACGTGAAATGCAGTTGTTAGGGTCAAAAGACGGGCTGGTTAAAGCAACAGCACCAGTGACTAGGTCTGGGAGAAAGTGGAATGCTCGAGAAGCTACTCAAGCCGCAAGGAGGGCACTGGAGCACAGGGATGTTGTGGGGCAGGTGCAAAATGGGAGGGCAGGATTAGGTTTAGGTGATTCTTGGAAAGCATTCGGCAAGGCCACATCACCTGAGAAAAGGCGTATGGTTACAGGGTTTATTCGTGAACAGGAGGAGGAAGCAAGGAGGGCAAAAGCAGCAGGGCAGAGTAAACAGGGGCAGTGGATGAGATGGGAAAGTGTAGAGAAGCGGAGAATCACCTGGCGAGAGTTATGGGGATTGGATACAGGCCGTATAAAGTTTCTTTTGGGAGCTACATATGATGTTCTGCCAACGCCACAAAACCTTGCTCAGTGGGTGGGTGAGGATCCAAGTTGTAAGCTATGTGCAGGAAGTGGCACGCTGAAGCACATTTTGTCGGCATGTAAGGTGAGTCTATCCCAGGGGCGCTACACATGGAGGCATAATCAGGTACTTAGATCTCTTGCAGGTGCACTTGATAAGAAACGGTTAGAAGTTAATAACATGCCCGTGGTAGGTTGCAGTAGGGTAATCACGTTTGTGCGTGAGGGGCAGCATAGTGGAGAAACAGCACAGTGCTTGAAAACTGCTGGTAAGTGGGCCAATGCACGAGATTGGAAGTTATTAGTGGATGTAGGTAGTAAACTGCAGATCCCAGAGTGCATTCTGGTTACAACCTTGAGGCCGGATGTAGTGTTGTACTCTGAAAGTAAGCGGATAGTGTATTTTATAGAGCTGACTGTTCCGTTTGAAGACGAGGTAGATGGAGCTTATGAAAGGAAAAGGCTGAAGTATACAGACTTGGTGGCTGAGGTGAGAGAGCGTGGGTGGCAAGCGTATATTAGACCGGTAGAGGTAGGTACTAGAGGCTTTGTTGCGAAGTCTGCCACAAGACTGCTGTCTGAATTCGGAATTAGAGGTCGTGTGCTAAGGACTGTAGTGAAGGAGTTGTCAGATGTAGCTGAAAGATCTAGTCAGTGGTTGTGGTTCAGAAGGGCTGAGGCTGTGTGGGGAAGGGAGTGAGTTTGTGCTTCTACAGCAAGCTTGGAGGGGGGTGGGTCTGGGACGCCAGACTTCACTGTTGAGCCTTCTGGAGGTGTCGTGGGCCTAATTCAGCGAAACACTGACGAAGGAAGGTGCCTGCCTGATGACCCCTGAGAAGAGCTTGCACTGAAGTTTGTGTTAGAGTTTGGATGAAGGGGATTGGTGCTCTTGTAATAATTTGTCTCATGAGTTTTTGTAGACGTCTGAGTACTTGGCAGTTGAGGCACGGACCATGAACATAGTTCGCTATGCTTCTGGATTCTTGTCGAGCCAGTATCAGATGGTAGTGGTTGCTGTGTTCTGCTCAAGCAACTTATAATGTGATTTATTGTGTGTGATTGTGCTTAGGTAAGTGTGTTGTTGCCATAGTTAAAGGAAGAGAGCTTAGATTAAGGAGGGATTCTGTTTGTTCATAGGTTATTTTTTGGTAGGTCTGTTACTTGGCAGTTGAGGCAATGGACCATGAACATAGTGTTAGGCTGTGCTTCTGGATTCTTGTCGAGCCAGTATCAGATTGTGGTGGTTTTGCTATTGTTGTTAGTTGAGTGAGTAGTAGATCCTGGCTGAGCCCTATGCATAACCCCAGCTGTTAGGTGCAGGATTTGTCAATTTCCTGTATTATATTACATCAGACTCGCTCCAGTGGTTGGATCAGCTGCCAGGTACCGAGAGTTTTTACTGAACTGGGAAAATCTGCTTTTAGCTACAGTGCACCGGCGAGCTGGAACTCACTACAGGAAACACTAAAACTCAGCTCACTGGTGTCACTCAATCATTTTAAACTTTTAATATCTAACCACCTTCAGACAGCCTGTACCTGTTTTACTCAATCTTAATTATTTATTTTACTTCATGTTTTAGTTCTCTTTTTTAAATTTTATATAATTTAGTTATTTATTTATTTATTTTATTATTATTATTATTTTGTATTTACTTTCTTATAATTATTTTATTTTAATATTTAATTTTTTAAAATAACGTTTTATCAGTAATACTGTTATTATATATTTTTATTTTTTTAAATTTTATTCTTATTACTAAAGTTTTATTTTTTAGTTTCAGTTTTATTCTTCTGTTTCATAAATATTAAATATTTGCTTTTAATTTTGCTTTTTCAATCACTATTGTATTTGCTCGGCTACATTGAAAATGAGGGTCACCCTCAATGTACACACTAAGAAATATAAGTACAGATTTGTACTTAAAAGAGTACAAAGCTTGTCGCTGGGGCTGTACCTTATATTGAGGCACAAAAAAGTACCTTTCAGTGAAAGTCCTTTTTTGTACCCATGGTTTTTGTGGCAGTAAAGATCATAAAGATTATAAACGTTATCATCAACTAAATATGGCTCAAAAACTTGATGATCCAAAATTGTCTGGCTTTCAAATAAAAAATGTGCTATTTAAATATATATTGTTCATTAGTACAGTGATGCAGAATACTGAATGTACCCTTTGGCTGGTTAAATGGTACAAATCTGTACTTATTGCTGTTAGAAATGACTTTGTACTTCAGAGGGAACAAATCTGACCCCGTAAAGACCAATATTGTACCTTTGAGGGTACAATTATAAAGAGTGTACCTTCGAGTACAAAAAAGTACTCATATCGTACCTCTGTTTTTTAGAGTGTACTTCCGAGTTTAAAATAAAGGTTGATTAATTGATTGATTGATTGATTGAAAATCAGAATAATTAATTTTTAGAATCCTTGTAAAAAAAAATAACTAGGGAAGTGTTGGAAAATGTATGTGGTGAGGAGAACTCCAGAGTTATAGTATGTGGTGATTTTAATGCACATAACACTAAAGTGCACAAAGCACTAAACAGATAGTAATGGGTACATAATTGAGGACTTTCTGGATAATAAATTGTTTGTGTGTCTAAATGATGGAAGAGGCACAGAATCAGCAATTGATCTTACATTAGTGTCACGACAACTAGCAGGTTCCTGTATATGGGAAGTGAGTAGTGATTATGCAATAGGCAGTGATCATTATCCAGTCTGGACTACCATAAGGAATCATACTTTAAGCTTAGAAGAAAACCTGAGTCGAAGGTGGAAAATGAGAGAGGCTAATTGGGGGCTGTATAATTTTAAAGCAATAATTTTAAAGTCATTCCAAAGCTAAGTGATGATGTTGGAGTTAAATAGTATGATTACAAGTATTATACATGAGTCAGCAGAAGAAACAATAGGTAAAACATCTGGGGCAAGGAAGAAGAAAAAGGTACCATGGTGGTCTGATGAGTGCAGAGAGGCTGTAAAAAACAGAAATAAAGCCCTCAAAGTTGTTAAATCGAATCACTCTTTTAATAATTTAATAAAGTATAAAGGAGCACAGGCTAGAGCCAAAAGAGTTATTAAAGAAGCCAAAAGAATATACGGGAGAGATTTGTGGTAATATTGGGACAGAAATACGGATTAACGACATGCAGAAAATGGGGGGCATGGGAAGGGATTTTTCCCTACCAATGTTAAGAAGCAATGACATTGAAACAATAACTAACAGAGAAAAAGCTGAGATGCTTGCAAAAACTTTTGTTAAGATACACAGCTCACAGAACCTCTCCAGAGAAGAGTTATTTGAAAGAATAAGGATTGTTGGAGAAAAAGATTCGTTGGGCAAGAAGGATGTGGGTGAGAGCTCCTTAGAAGCAAATTTTACGCTGTTTGAGCCTAAAAGAGCTTTGGTGGGAATTGAAAATACCTCACCAGGGAAAGATGGGATTTGCTATAAAATGATTGCGGAATTATCTGATGTAGCTAAAAATGTGATTCTGGTGTTATTTAATTAAATTTGGGAGCGAGGACAGCTGCCCACTGGATGGAAACATTCAGTAATTGTCCCTGTAGGCAAACCAGGAAAAAAAAAAAAACAGATGTCAAGAGCTACAGGTCTATAGCATTAACATCTAACCTATGTAAACTTATGGAGAGGATGATAACTAAAAGATTGGTGTACAAATTGGAAAGTAGAGGGTTGATCACTCTCTACCAGAGTGGATTCCGTCCTGGAAGAACAAATATGGATCCTGTAGTCTGTCTGGAGAATGAGATCCGTAAGGCACAAGTCACCAAAGAAACCGTCTTAGCAATCTTTGACATAGAGAAAGCATATGATATGCTATGGAAGGAAGGACTTTTAATTAAACTTAATAGAATGGAAATTGATGGTAAAATGTTCAATTAGATCAAAGACTTTTTAGATGATAGAACTATCAAGGTCAGGGTAGGGTCTGAATCGTCTAGCATATACAAAATAGAAAATGGCACCCCACAAGGAAGTGTATGCAGCCCGATATTGTTTAATATTATGATTAATGATGTCTTTGATGGAGTGGATCAAAGGATATACAAAGCGCTATATGCAGATGATGGGGCATTATGGGTAAGGGCCGTAATACAGAGATAACTTGCAGCGCATGATGCAAATAGCAATAAGACAGGTTGAACAATGGTCATTTAAATGGGGATTCCACCTTTCAGTTGAAAAAACTCAGATCATCTGCTTCTCTAAGAAAAAGATAAACCCTACAATAGATCATAAGATATATGGACAATCTCTAAAACAGGTCAGTGAATTACGATATCTAGGATTGTGGTTTGATTCCAAGCTCACTTTTAAACTACAGGTTCAAAAAATTGTTAACATATTTAAGAAAGCCATCAATCTCTTGAAATGCTTGTCAGGGTACAGCTGGGGCGCATCAGGCCTTTCTCTAATACGAATATATACTGCAGTGATTCAATCAGTATTTGATTACGGTTGTGTGGTTTATAATTATGCAGCAAAAACCACAGTAGCTGAACTGGACAGGGTGCAGGCCAAAACTCTCCGGCTGTGTTGCAGAGCTTTTCGTACTTCCCCGATCCCTTCATTACAAGTGGAGGTAGGGGAGATGGCTTGAAGTCTTAGGAGGCTAAAGCTCTCCCTAGCATATTGGGTAAACCTACGAGGGCATGTAGGTACTCACCCTACAAAACAGGTGTTGGAGGATTGCTGAGAGTATGGGAGTATTGTGAATGTAAGTTTTGGATGGACTAGCAATAAAGCGACAGATGACATGGTAATTAGTGTTATTCCTTGCAACAAGGCCGTTAACCTTAGCACAATTCCACCTTGTCTTTTCTGCTATCCTGTAGTCAATTTAGAGGTCAAAAATGTAGTCAAGACAAGAAGTTATCAAAATGTTCAACAGTATCTACATTATGTATGATGCAGCAATACAAATATACACAGATGCATCCAAAGAGTCAGCGGGTAAAACAGGGGTAGCTGTATACATTCCCAAAAATAATGTTATAATACAAAAAAGAACCTCAGACCACCTCTCCATCTTTTCTGCAGAGATGATGGCCATCATACTAGCGCTAGAGTGGGTAGAGGAAGCAAAGCCAGGTAGTATAGTAATCTGTTTAGACTCTATGTCGTCTCTAACAAGCATACAGACCGGAAAATTTACATACAGACAGGATCTTTTAGATGAAGTGCACCAGATGATTTATCAAATAAGTCAACAAGGAATAATATTGCAGTTCACCTGGCTTCCTGCGCACACAGGTATAGAGGGAAATGAGAAGGCAGATGAGTTAGCAAAAGAAGCACTGAAATCAGAGCGAGTGGAGATACAGGTTCCCCTGCAAATCAGAGTTTAAAGCAATCATCAAAGACAGGGTTAATAAAATCTGGCAGGACAAATGGGATATGGAGGAGAAAGGCAGGCATTTATATAACATACAAAAAGAGGTAACAGTCAGAAAAAACACGTCACTATCATGGCAGGAGGAAACCTGGTTCACCAGGCTAAGGTTAGGACATACAGGACTGAATAGACTTCACATTATAGGAAAACATGAGACTGGAATGTGTTCATATTGTAATGAATTAGAAACCGTAAATCACGTACTTCTTACATGCAGGCATTACACTAAAGAGAGAGAACGTTTTAATAGGGTAACGAAGAACTCAGTTACATTGAAAAACTTAGAGTTTGGGTGGTACAGAGGCTACAGTTAAAGCTGTCATAGAATTTATAAACACAAATTGCAATTTTTTTATATATTTTTTTAATACCCCAATGTGATCACACCTCAGTACGGTAGATGTCGGTAATGCACTAAGATTGCAAGCTGCAATAAAACAACCACAGAAGAAGAAGAAGAAGAAGGGGGGAGGAGTGGAGATGGAAGGAAGTGACGGAGGAGAAGGGAGTGAGTCGGAAATGTTTGGGATAGAGAGCGGGTCGTGGGATGGTGGAGGAGCGTGGCAAACTGCTGGAAGTAAGAAAGGTAGGAGATTATCTGATGAGCGAGAATCAGGAGCAGGTGGGAGTAGAGGGGAACATGTCAAGCGTAGGAAGGAGGAGCATGTAGCACAGTATACAGTTCTTCTTAAGTTTGGAACTGAATCTGGGTCTCCATTAAAGATTGACAAGTGAGTTGAGGAAAGCAGTGGGTGATCTGGCTGCAGCGAAGATCTTGAGAGATGGTAAGGTATTGATTACCTGTAAAGATGCACGACAGCGTGATAAAGCTTTAAAACTTACAAGCCTGAGTGGAAAATCGTTAACTGCAAGCTTGTTCAGAGAGGCAGTAAGGTTGAAGGGAGTAATAACTGGGGTCCCCCTAGATATCACTATGGATCAAATTAAGAAGTCGTTGACCGGAGGTACAGTGCTAGAGGCTGTACGGCTGAAAGGGTTCAGGGATGGAACGCGGTCAGACAGCCTATCGGTTATGATTCAATTTGATGGTGTTTCTTTGCCAGAGAAAGTATATTTGGGGTACATTAGTTTCCCGGTTAGGGTGTATGTGCCTAAGCCGGTGAGATGTTTCAATTGCCAGAGATATGGACATATTGCTTCAGTGTGCAGGGCGCGGAAGAGATGTGGTGTCTGTGGGGGTGAACACGACTATGGACAATGTGGAGAGGGTGTTAAACCCAAATGTTGCAACTGTGGAGGTGACCATAAGGCTGCTTATGGAGGTTGTGATGTACGTAAGAAAGCCTTGGAAGTTCAGACGGTGAGGGCTGTTCAGGGTGTGTCATATGCTGAAGCACTAAAAGTTGTAGATCGGGCTAGGCCTTCTGAGGTTAGTCCTAGACAGATTCATAGGCCTGTAGGCCAGGTTAGAGTCAATCCTGCGCCTATTACACCTGATACATTAATTGTGGAGAAAGTTAAGTTTGTTATGTTCATAGCGGATGTGGGGAATTGCACTGCCCAGACAGGTAGTAGGACAGAGAAAATAAAGATAATTGTCCGTTCTGCAGAGAAGTTTTTGGGTGTACAGGGTCTGACATGGGAATTAGTTAGTGGGGGCTTAGCTGGGAGAATTATGTCCTCCCAGAGTGGTGATGGTTAGTTCTAATCTAGTAGTACTACAGTGGAATGCCCGGAGTCTCATTGCCAACGGACAGGAATTTAAACATTTTGTGATTAACAGAAAACGGTTGCCTGATGTGATGTGTGCAGGAAACATGGTTAAAACCCCATTTAAACTTTACTTTGAATGGGTATACTGTGATCAGAAGAGACAGGGATCAGGGAAATGGAGGGGGTGTTGCGACCTTTTTGAGGGAGGGATTGATGTTCCGATCTCTCTCTGTGAGCAGCGCGCATGAGGTGGTTGTGGTGGAAATATGGGGAAGCTGCGGTAATTTTAGATTGGTCAATTTCTATAATCCGTGTAAAAAACTTACTATGGAACAGTTAGAAAGTTTTTGTGGTTCAGTACAACAGAAGATGGTGTGGTGTGGTGATTTTAATGCACATAGTACGTTGTGGGGAAGTCTGTTCACAGATAGTAATGGTCTGGTGTTGGAAGAATTTTTAATGGAGCGGGGTCTGACCTGCCTTAATGATGGTACGGGCACGCGGTTGAATGTTGGTAAAAATAGTACTACTGTATTGGATCTGACTTTTGCATCTTCGTCTCTAGCTGGTATGAGCAGGTGGAATGTGTGTCAGTCGACCTCTCTAGGAAGTGATCGTTTCCCTGTTCAATGTGAATTTGGAATAGGGGTTGACAGATTAGAGAGGACCTTTCTACGTAGGTGGAATTTTACTAAAGCTAATTGGAAGACTTTTTCTGAGATTTGTGATGATAGGCTCAAACAGCTGGTTACTTCTGATGATGTTGATGAGTATAATAACAAGTTGTGTGAGACTTTGTACAGATCTGCGGAAGAATCGATTCCATTTAAAAAGCAGCCCATGGGAAGGAAAGCTGCTCTGAGGCAGTAAAGCCGCAATGCAGCTCTCCGACGGGTTTGGAGGTCGCTGTTATTTTGCGATTTGGTGGCTTATAGAAAGGCTCAAGCAGAGGTAAGGAGAACTATTAAAGGGGCGAAACGGTCCTATTGGAGAACGTTCTGTAGCACCATTGGATATGATGTTTCAATATGTGATTTATGGCACATGATAAAAAAATGAGGGGAATAAGAAGAGAGAATAATATGCCGGTATTGCAAAATGGCATTACTGAGGCAGTGACCGATGCTGATAAGGCAGAGATGTTAGCGCAGGCGTTTGCTAAGATCCATAGCTCTGCTAATTTAAGTGACACTATGCGACAGTTTAGGGAAAGTATTCGTTCTCAACATCCTGGGGTTCTGTTTCGGAAAGAGGATTTTAGTGGTGTACTGGACACTGAATTCACGTTACAGGAACTGAAGATAGCAATTGCGAAATCTGGTCATACATCACCTGGGAAAGATTTTGTGTGCTATGATATGTTTAAGCATCTATCAGATACTTCTCTTTCTGTAATAATAGAGTTTTATAATACATTGTGGGTCTTGGGAAAGATCTCGTCGGCATGGAAGTTGGTGGTGGTAGTACCTATAGGTAAGCCTGGTAAAGACTTATCCAGTCCAGCAGGATATAGGCCTATTTCACTCACGTCTCATGTAAGTAAACTGATGGAGCGTATGATAGCAGACAAGTTGACTCATTATCTTGAGTCACGAAATGGTTTTGTAAACTATCAGAGTGGCTTTAGACGAGGCAGGATGACAATGGACCCAGTATTGTGTCTGGAATCTGAAATACGGTAAGCACAATTGTATAAAGAGGTAGTGGTGGCTGTATTTTTAGATATAGAAAAGGCGTATGATATGTTATGGACTGAGGGCTTGTTGATTAAACTGGATAAGATGGGGGTTGGAGGGAGGCTATATAACTGGATTTTGGCATTTTTGAGTAATAGGATGTTGCAAGTCAGGGTGGGGCAAACGCTATTGGGAGTTTACTGCATTGAAAATGGGACTCCACAGGGTATGTATGTAGCCCTCTTTTTTTTAACGTGATTATTAATGATATTTTCTTTTCGGTTGGATCAGGTGTAGCCAAGTCACTGTATGCAGACGATGGGGCCTTGTGGAAAAAGGGTAGTAATCTTCCATTTGTTTTGAAGAAGATGCAGGAGGCATTGACCAAAGTAGAGCATTGGGCGAATAGCTGGGGCTTCCGATTATCGGCATCAAAATCGCAGGCTATCTGCTTTTCAAATCGTCGGACGCCAACTACTCTAGGTCTGAAATTGTATGGTTTGGAAATAGAACAAGTCAAGGTGGTCAAGTTCTTGGGTATGTGGATGGATTGCAAGCTAACATGGAAGATTCATATTAACAAGATACTAGATAAGTGTAAAGGGGCCCTTAATGTTATGAAGTGTTTGTCAGGATGTGACTGGGGGGCTAACCGACCTTCACTACTTTATATCTATAGAGCATTGGTGCGGTCAGTTTTTGACTATGGTTGCATAGCATATAGATCCGCTGCCAAGACTAATCTGGCAAATTTGGACAGAGTTCAAGCTCAAGCGTTGCGTTTATGTTGTGGAGCGGTAAAGTCCTCTCCTGTTGTGTCACTACCAGTGGAGCTTGGGGAATTACCCTTACAGTTGTGTAGATTGGTATTATCAACAGTATATTGGACCTCCGTTACAGGCCATGAGGAAAACCACCCTGTGTTACCCATTATGCATGGTTGTTCAGATCAACATCATGGTACTCTTAGAAGTTTTGACTGTTTGTGTGCTAGAGAGGCAGCTGAACTGGGTGCCTGGGGTATGGATCTGTGTGCTACAGTGCCTAGAGCAGTGATACCACCATGGATGTTTCCTGAACCTAATGTTGACTTAACGCTACGTGAGCGGATTCGTGATGCAGATGACCAGTCAAGCACCTCTGGTATAGTTGGGAGGCACTTAGACCAATCATACTATGGTGTGCTACAAGTTTAAACAGATGGCTCTAAGCATCCTTTTTCGGGGTTGACAGCGGCAGCAGTTTTTATCCCTGAATTACAAATTTCCATTGGCTAAAGGCTAACCAATGATATCTCTGTATTTACAACTGAACTAGTGGCTATCCTTTTGGCCTTGCATTGGGCTGACGAGACCTGTCCTTTGGGTTTGGTGGTATGTTCTGACTCTTTGGCTGCCTTGCAAAGTATTCGAACTGGGCAATCCACATGTAGGCCAGACTTAATTCTTGAAGTCAATCATATGCTATTTAAGCTTCAAATGCAGCAAGTTCTGGTTAGGTTTCTGTGGGTTCTGGCACATGTTGGAGTGACAGGAAATGAAATAGTGGACGAGGTGGCTAAGCAATGCTTGAAACATCAGATCTGTGATCTTACTGTTCCCCTTAGTAAAACTCAAATCAAATCAAATCAAATTTGATTTTAAATTTGATTTGATTTGATTAGTAAAACTGAGGTTAAAGTCTTGATTAAGAGAAAAGTACGGGATTTATGGCAATCTGAATGGGAGGTAAGCACAAAGGGTAGACATCTTTGTAATATTCATCCTAGCGTGGGCACAAATTCGATTGGAGGATACTGTCGTAGATCTGAAGTGGTCATTACCCGGCTTCGGATAGGGCACACTTTATTGGCCTCGCAGGTTTTGTATCTGTATCTAACGGAGGGGTGGGTGCGCGCAGGTGAGAGCGTGTGAACTCGCTGAAATGCGTGTGTCAGTGTGACTTGAGAACACTGACTATAGATCACAGTGAGGTGGATTAAAAATCTTAAACTTATAATTGACTACACCTGTTGCTTTCCATTGAATTAAAAAAACATCTTTCTCTCAGATAAAGTAAACACAAGCGTGTTTCTGACTAAAATAAAAGCTTTTCAGGAGAGATATAAGTTATGTGTAAATATTTATAAGACAATACCTGACAAAATCTGTTTTAATGACGTTAATAAACATCACTGTGACAGCGCTAGTCACAGTTTCACCACATCACTTATCTAACCAGCCTGTACTGATTTCTGCCCCCCAATAATGCTTTCAATAACCTCTAATAGCCTTTAATAGTCTTCAGTAGCCTTTAAAAGACTTACCTGGCGGCCGTGGTGTGTCCACTAAACTCCGTAGTTATAAACATCCTGAGGTTAGCAGCGCGCTAACTGACCTGTTTATAATGTAATCCGAGCAGTGACTCCGTGTCGGCTGTTCTAACCTGCTGCTGTTAGCTGCTTGGGCTGAAAGATGAACTGTAGTGAGCTGTATTATCCGGTTAGTGGGGTTAAAACCTTTATTTGTTTACAGAAACAGTAAAAACGGACTGGCTGAGCTCTGTAGCCCGTGGCTGGGCTGTACTGAAGTAGTGACGAGAGCGGAGCTTGTGCTGCTGCTGCAGCTCCGACTAGTGGTTGGATGAAGAACTGCAGCTTCATGTAAGTGAGCAGTTTCACCAGCCATCCACACACAGCTCTGATAAACTGCTTGTTTTAATAGTGCACACTGTTGCTACCAAAAAAGTCACTAGATGGCATTACCATATATATCTTAATAAATAATAATAATACTATTTATAATATTTATAATAATAATAATAAATATATTATTTAAATTTTATGAGGCATAAAATAACAAGAAAAAAAAACAAGAAAATCGAGAATCGAATCGAGACCCTCAAATCGAAAATGAAATCGAATCGAGGATTTAGAGAATCGTGACACCCCTAATATATATATATATATATAAGATATTCAAATATTAGCTTATACTATCACACATTTACTCAACATTACATGTTCCCCATTACACAGCTACACATACAACATTTACACCCACATCTCAACAAACACATATACTCGAGGCAGCCAAGGTAGCTTAATACTGCCAGTATTACTGCTTACACTCACAGAAAAAAATAGAAGTTGCACTGTAGTACATTTTAACTTTATGAACTGCACTAATAAGGCTTCGATTGATCAGAAACAACCATTTTCAACTCCAAAACACAGACGAAATGCATTTGCGTGGATACTCATAACTCACTTATGCATAGTACTCAGAAACTCACAAAATGGTGGATACCTCAGAATACTAGAAAACTGCACCGATATGGTGTCACTAGCTCTAGTTTCAGAACAAAAGTGCAGTTTAACAAAGCATGACTCTGTAATATGTACAAAGTTGGCTATTTTACATGAACAAAACATTCAGAAATACTCATGAAAAGCATGTGTATGGACTCTCTCATTGTTAGGTAAGATGGCACCCTCAGCTTAGTGATTAGTCACCCCAGAACCAAAGATTAGATTACAGGCAAAACTAAACGTTTTTTAAACAACAAAACACCTCAAAACACTTAACAAAACGCTCTCCTAGCCATTTGTATTACTATTTCTGTAAATTAGAGTGTTTTAAGTAGTGTTTTAGTTACCTGCAAGTCAGTGGAGGACACAAAGCAATTAAGCAGCTTGTTCGAAGGCAGCACGAGTTTATTTCTAAACTGAGCATGCTCAGTCCTCGAATTTTAGTGTGTTCTCCATGCAGCTCACTGGGATGAAGCACTATCTAGCGGTTGGGTGGTGTAACACCATGTAAAAGTGTAAGACTGGCTTGAATAGCTTTTAGAATGGTTCTGATAATTCCAATAAAATACAAAAATAATAAAATAACAATAAAATAATAAAATAGAAAAAATAAGTGGGGGGTGTCTGTGTTACTACAACTGTAGATGGAGGCAATTTTCTAACCCTCTAAACATCACTACACATTATTCAAAAACATGACACTGGGCTTTGTCGGCATTGCTCGCAAAAAGAGACACCTGAGCATGTTCTTTTGTATTGTGAACAATACTCAGAGCAGAGACAGAATTTAGTTGATTCACTCATGATTAAGGGGCACACAGATATATCTATGAAAGGCTTACTGTCAAGTGACTTGGGTGTGGGCTGGGTTCAAAAACAAGTTCTTTTATTTTTGCGTAATGTTAAGTTGTTTCATTTGATCTGAATAATCTGTTCTTTTTTTATTTTTTATTTATTTATTTATTATTATTATTATTATTATTATTATTATTATTATTATTATTATTATTATTATTATTATTATTATTTTAATTTAAACTCCTGCTGTACACTATCCTGAAGTCTCGCTCCTTACTCCAGTTCAATGGGTGGCGGTAATGCACTTGTATTTGGTTAGCCAACCGCCATAAAACCTCAAAGAACAAGAAGAAGAAGAAGAAGAAGGGGGCGCTGCTGCGCCTGTATTCAGTCCGCTCGCCGCTGTTACCACTGGAGAGGAAGAGTCTGAGTGGCGCGCGGGCTGCGAGTGTTGTGGGACCCCGCGGGGGGATTTTAGTCCGATTTAAAGTCCGAATTAAACCGGTATAAACCCCGTTGCCCTTATACTTCCGCTGCTGGAATGACCACAGAGAGAGGTAAGTTGGTTCCTCTCGCGCTTTTATTCCCAATCCTCCCCTTAAACCCTTAGTAATCTGGATTCGGACTGTAGTGCCGCTGCTGTTAGGGGGGTTGTGTAGTAAAGCTTCAGTCAGTGAAGATTCCGTAGTTCAGTCGAACTGACTCGATTCGGTACTTTAGTGCAGAAAAATTCGCTGCAACAGATTAGTATCTTCCTCCTAATTTTTATTTATTATCAATAATTCTGATATTAAACACGGGCTAAGTCAGTTATATACACTTCAAAAGCGCTGCACATTAACCTTACACCAAATTATTATTTTTAATACACATTACACAACAATTGCTATTTATTTTAAACACTAAATTAACTTGAGCGCAAAAACTGTAACAGAATACCATGGGTTTAACCAAACTGTGATATGTGATGTTCAGAATCTTTTAGGGGTACAGGTTTACCTTTCCTTAATATGACGTCTATTATCAGCCCGAGACAGATTAATTCCAGCACAATTCAATATATTGTGAAAGTACAACTCTTTATTTTGTGTTTTATGGAAATTAATATTTTAAGTTTAATAATTGAGAAACATCCACAAAATGTGTTTGTGTGTGTTTACATATAAATCAATCTTTTGTTTTGCTGCAGGGTTTTGACTTTTGAAAATATTAAAAAGCAATACTTTATACACTTGATGGCTAATAGTATTGTTACTATTTTGGCACTAATCTGGAAATAATCTTTTCAGTATTTAGAGCTGGAAAATTTGTAAAAAAGAATAATTTTTTTCAGCTCTACTATGACAGTATAAAATAGCGCTCAATATATTGCTGTTTTAATGACAGAATCGTAATACATTATATTATATTGTATTGTAATTGCTGTATCATGATTCGTAACAGGTTCCCCAAGTGTTTGCAGTCTGTGTGTAATTGTATAAAAAGCTGCTTCTTTACATAGTGTTTTACTTGCAAAAAATCAGTGCCACGATCCTGAGAGGCTCATTAGTCTAAGCCTTTGTCTTGTTATCAGAATATTTACAGTTTGATCCTTGATGGTGCCAGTCGCCAGTGTCCAGTTGACCCAGAGAGTGTAAAAGAGCTAATTATTAGTGTTACGGACCCTGCTTCCACTGCCTCAGTTAGAGGTGTCCCGATCACATTTTTTTGCTGAGTCATTCGGTTTTGAACGATTAATGTTTTTGGGGTAATTCGGTTGCCGATCGTCTTTCATTTTAATTGGCTGTTAAAACTACATTTCGAAATAGTTGGAATGACCGAAATCTGTTCAGAATGATGTTAATAAACAGTACAACATGGAAGAAGCCTATTTTCTTTTACAAAACTCTTACAGCAACGCATATGCTTGGTGTTGAGGACGTGAATATGCTTACTGAAATGAGCATCAGATTGATTAGGCTTGTTATAACTCAGTAAATTTAAGTCTGTTTTGTATGCTTAAACTGTGTGACATCACAATTTGCTAACTTGGCATCATGCAGAACTAAATACATTGCTTTTGTCCTCCTGTTATTGGCCACCTCTTTTAGCTCATCATGTCCTCAGTGGCTGCATCTGTGTGCTATTCTTTCCCTGTCCTCTGTCTCCTCTGCTTCATCTCTTTCCACTTGATAACAGATCTCTTGAAATCAAACTGGTCTTGGTGAGGGCCAAGCTCAGAAATGACCATCAGATTAGTGAGAATTGTATTACTCAGTGAATTTCTGAATTTAGTTTTAATCCTGTTTTGTATGCTGAATCCACGTTCACACGACACACTTGCAACTGGAATGACAGGAGCTATCTTAATGAGTTTCTCCATTTTAGGGAACACACCGCTATGTTCATGCAACACAGTCTCTGCAAACTGTTGAAATGACAATGAAGCATGTGACTCACTGGAAACCATGTTTTGCTTCAGCATTGCAAACTCTGACCGAGCTTTATCTGCATTTACACTACCTGAGAAGTGTGTCAACAGGATTTCAAGCTTCTCTGCACCATAGAGAGAGAAATTCTCAGATGCCTGTTTTGCTACAATAGCTTTTTTTGGTTAAAAAATAGTGAACAAGTCACCAGGGAATTTTCTGTCAATTTCATCTGTTAAGGATCCTACATACCTGCTCTTCATGTCACCAAAGGCTGTTTTTAGAGTGTTGGACTCAAAAAGCTTGTCTCCTTTGAACTTGTTACCCTGAAGAGAGATGAAGAATTCTTCTTCTGCAGGGCCA